>NC_034607.1:25975094-25978152 GCF_900095145.1 Mus pahari | reverse complement strand
ATCTGGGTTCTTTCCAGCTTCTGGCTATTATAAATAAGGCTGCTGTGAACATAGTGGAGCATGTGTCCTTACTACCAGTTGGAAGATCTTCTGGGTATATGCCCAGAAGAGGTATTGCTGGGTCCTCCAGTAGTACTATGTCCAATTTTCTGAGGAACCGCCAGACTGATTTCCAGAGTGATCGCTACTTATGAACATTGTCTCTCCTTCATGCCCCTCCTCCATTACTTTCATTACTGAGACATCATGGAATTTTTCCTTCTCAGTCCTGAAACCCACAGAGCATGTTTATCCCATTAATTCCAAAGTAAATCACCAAGAGAAACAACTGGAAAATAAATTAAAGAATTTTGTCACATCTTTACCTCCACAGGGTCTGCCAGGTGTAATGATCCGTTCTGTGGTTTCTTTTTCTTGCAGCTGGATTGCAGCTTTGAAAACATCTATCAAAAAATGGCTTCCCCTGGACCAAGCCATTCAGGAGTTCATGAATCGACCTCTAGAGGAGACCAGAATGTGAAGAAACTCTAATTAAAAAGGCAGATTCCACAAGGCTGTTCCCAGCTTGAGGAAAGAAGCATGGCATTTCTTTCTGCTGTTCTGAAACACAGTTGTTCAAATGAACCTATTCCTTACGTATTAAAACTTAGAGCAACTCCCTAATATCAATATTCAAGTACTGCACTTACATTAAAGCCTAGGCGGCTTACATTTGCATCAGCATAGCCTAGTCCCCTACCTTCAGCTCTTGAAAGTATAAATAAACATGTATTTGTCTTATTTTTATCTTTCACATTCTTCATTCAATCCTTCATTCAGAACTTTGGCCACAAGCTTCGGAGGGTGTCTTTGGGTCATGAAGCAGGACATTAGAGAAAATTAGAATCATGGAAATGTTGTTCCTTATAAGGTGTGTGAGTATCTTGGCCAAAGGAGGCCATCTTGTTAGTCTCTTTTATGAAAAACAGGCCTAATCCCTGCCCCAGAGCTTCTTAGGTGGAGTTATTCTCAATAATCTCATATATATATATATATATATATATATATATATATATATATGAAGATAGACTGAATCTAAGGGAGACATCTCAAAGACATGCATCTGATTCACCATGTGAATTTCTACAAAACCAAAAATGAATCAAGAGCTCACTGCTATAGACCTAGAAAGCAAAATCTGAAGAAGTAAAATGAAGCCTTGGCTGTATTTCTCAGAGTAATGATCCCCATCCTATATCCTATGTTGTACTGAGGAGGCTGTAATGCATTTTGGAAGTCTCATGTCCTGGATGTGGTCTACAGAGTTCATGTTCATCATGTTCAATACCTTGAAGCAATTCATACACACTTGACAGGAGGCAAAAAAGTAAGCTTGCCTTTCATAGAGAATGCTGTTCTAGAGTCACAATTGCTTTGCATTGTGACTTATCTTCCTTACAGGTGAGGAAAAGGGAGGTGATTTCCTGCTGAACACCATACCTGGATCCTGGCAGAACCACAGCTGAGTCCAATTTCAGGAAAATGTGATATGCTCACACAAACACAATGACACTTCTGGTCAAACTCTTCCGGTCTGCAGCAAAATCCTGAAGCAACACTTCCCAAGGGAAACACTTTCCACAAGCCCAGTCAATCAGTAGATGTGTAGTTAGCACCTATCTTGGGGCCATCCTTCCTGACTGCCCCCACCTGACTACCAGAGAAGTAGAAAAGATACACAAATCATTCACAGCATATAAAGTGGCTTGGGGCGGGCGTGAGGGCAGGCATAGGGGGTAGGCAGTAGATGTTTCTAGCCCTACCTTGTTCTGGCTACAGCCCCAGGGAGCTTACTTGTGCTTCTCTAGCTTTAAATTCCTCATCATTACACAAGGTCGTTCCTATCTCAAGTGTCTACAAAAACTCACATAGGAAAAGTCCTAAAAAGTGCATAACCCTGTAGACTCTTGGGATGATTTTTAGTGTCCTTAGCAAGGATGAGTCAGCTTACACATAGACCTCATGTCTCGGAGAATAACACCACAAAAAAAGAAAAAAAATTATCTTGTCTCCTGAGGGTCTTAGTGGAGAAAGAATATAGAAGAGATCCATCCAGACTCTGTTTCTGGCTCCAGACATCCAACACCTTTCCCGCCAGAGGGGAGGTGTCTGCCCGGGAGGGTTCTCAGTGCCTGAGCTGGTGAGACAGCCATCTTTGCCATCTTTGCTCCGGTGAGTTGCTGGGAAAGGGCGGCCTGGAGAAGCAACACAGCTTCTGGGAAAGATCCCGTTTCTGTCTCTAGACATATGAGCACCTTCCCCACATGAGGAGAGGTGTCTGCCTGGAAGGGGTCTCAAGACCTGAGCTGGTTGGGGAGCCATCTTTGCTCCAGTTCACCTAGGCTCCAGTCTGCACTGGTGAGAGTGTGGACTGCAGAAGCTACACAGCTTTGGGACAGACAGAAGCAACCAAGCTTCTGGGACAGACCCTGTTTCGGGTTCCAGAACTTTGGGCACCTTCCTCCCCAGAGGAAAGGTGGCCATCTATGAGGGCTCTGTCTGCCAGAGCAGGTGAGAGAGTCATATTGTGTCCAGGGTCACTCAGTGGCTAGTCTGTGCAGGTGAGAGAATAAACTGCAGAGGCAACACATCTTCTGGGACAGGCCCTGTTTTGGGCCTACATCTTCAGCCATGAGGCAGATCTGAACACCAGGTCTCTATGCACCTTCCCTGCTAGAGGAGAGCTTGCGTGCAGAGAGTAATCTGACCACTGAGACTCAGGAGAGAGCTGGACTCCCAGGACTGCTGACAGAGGCTAACAGAATCACAGGAGGAACAAGCTCCATCCAGAGACAACTATAACAACTGACTCCAGAGATGACCAGATAGCGAAAGGCAAATGTAGGAATCTTACTAACAGAAACCAAGACCACTCACCATGATCAGAACCTAGCACTCCCACCTCAGTCAGTCCTGGATAACCCAACACACCCGAAAAGCAAGAATCAGATTTAAAAGCATACCTCATGATGGAGTTAGAGGACTTTAAGAAGGGCATTATTAAAGAAATGCAGGAGAA
>NC_034607.1:25944306-25975083 GCF_900095145.1 Mus pahari | reverse complement strand
CAGATACTATTGCACATGCCAGCAAGATTCTGCAGAACGGACCCTGATATAGTGGCCTCTTGTGAGGCTATGCCAGTGCCTGGCAAACACAGAAGTGAATGCTCACAGTCAGCTATTGGATGGAACACAGGGCCCCTAATGGAGGAGCTAGAGAAAGTACCCAAGGAGATGAAGAGGGCTGCAAGCCTGTAGGTGGAACAACAATATGAAGTAACCAGTACCCCCTGAGCTTGTGTCTCTAGCTGCATATGTAGCAGAAGATGGCCTAATCGGCCATCATTGGGAAGAAAGGCCCCTTGGTCTTGCAAACTTTATATAACCCAGCACAGGGGAAGGCCAGGGCCAAGAATTGGGAGTGGGTGGGTAGGGGAGCAGGGGCCGGGGGAGGTTATAGGGAACTTTCAGGTTAGCATTTGAAATGTAAATAAAGAAAATATCTAATTAAAATACAAAAGAGAGTGATCCATCGAGATTCTATGTGGACAGGACATAAAGGAGCAGGCTTGCTTAGCTTACAATATGGTCTCATATAATACCACAAAGACTGGCTTACAAGTACCAACATTCCCTGGTGAACTTGATTTTCCATTAGAATTCCTAAGATGCCCCGATGTTTAGCCCAGTAGTTTTATGCTGTGATCTTTTAATTCATTTCCTCATGTTGGGGTGACACCTGCCCCCCAACCATAATACTGTTTTGCTGCTACTTCATAACTGTAATTTTGCCCCTGTTGTGTATAGTGTGTGAATTATAATGTAAATATCTGACATGCCAGATAACTAATATACAACAGCTGTGAAATGTTGTTTGTGCCCCCAAGGGGTCGTGACCCACAGGCTGAGAACCACTGCTATACCCTAATGTTTCCATAGAATTGTCCATGGTACCAGTATGATGCTCTGATTCTTATTGTACTCTGCTGCTGACAGTGCCCCTACTTTAGGGAAACCTTTAGACCACTATACTTGGAATTTCCATTAGAATTACACGCAGCAGAGACAATAACCGTCCAAAACACATTAGTTTACTTTCTAAAGAAAGAAGTGCTGAAATTTTAGTCCACTTCCTCAATAATGCCACTAGCCTGAGAAAGGGCCTTCAATCATCCTTTGTCAACAGATCACATTTCGTTTGTATTAGTGCTTGCAGCAATAATTTTCCCTGAACTTTTGAGGAACAAAAACAGTTTCTCCAGAGCTAGCATCCTTGATGTGTGTATACTGTGTGAGCTTGCCCAGAGACCACATGAAAGTCTTCTCAATGACTGTCTATCCACCTCAGGATGTAACCGCTGAGCTTTATGCATTTTCCCCAAAAGTAGCCTCTCTGTTTTTACAGTAACTTTACATCATGGATGAATACACACACACACACACACACACACACACACACACACACACACAAACACACATACACTCTTAACATCAACACTGGTCAATATTAGTGTTCTTCATATATTTTCAAACCTGTCTTTTCAGATGGACATCCATTTGGGAGCAGAACATTTTTATTTCAATGAGTTCTTCACAGTCTACTACCCTAAGGCAGATATACCCAGTATTTGTAAAACACATCTGAAAAAAATCCAGAAGGCTATTTTATCAAGCTTTTGAAGCAAAATGGAAGGACCTCTAAGGCTAATATTTGATAGCTTCAAAGATTAAGGACTATACCTATTTTGCTTGCTATATACCCAGAAGCCTTCAGAATCCCATGTAAATATTAAGCTACTAATATTTATGATAAATAAAACTCCATCTTGTGAGCAAATGAATGAACTCTATTTGATAATCTAATCATACAAAACATTTGAATCTCTTAATTTTGAGTTTCAGTTCTATCATAGACAAATTTGAAGACTTACAATCACGGACAATTGCAGAAGAGAACTTAACCTTTCACTTATAATGAGCATCAGATAATGGTGTTGCATACCCCAGGAACATTGTGAGCAGAGCGGAGACAAAGGAGATTCGGTCTTTACTGCTCTCTGCCCGTGTGGTCTTCTCTTCCTTGTCTACCTGTAGACAACACCTGGGGCATTTGTTTATTGATCTTTCTCCTTTTGAATTTTTTAAAACATTTTAACTGAAAATTTTCATACATTTTATATTATCATGCTTTGTCTCTCCCTAACTCCTCTCAGGTCCTCCAGATCTTCCAACTCTCTCCCTTTTTTCAAAAACAAACAAAATACAAGCAGATAAAAAGTGATAAGAAATACACACACACACACACACACACACACACACAGAGAGAGAGAGAGAGAGAGAGAGAGAGAGAGAGAGAGAGAGAGAGAGAGAACACGAAGATAGTAAACAAAATATACAAGCAAAAAGCACAAAACAAAAACAAAACCCAGTAAGACAAAAAATGCCCAAACAAAGCAATATGAGAGGCAAAAGTCTACAAAAATTACCATTGAATTTGTTTTGTTTTGGCCAACTACTTGTGGTCATGTGGCCTGCGTGAAGTGTGGCTAATACACAGTGAGACTCCACTGAAGAAAACTGTTTTTTTTTTTCCTTTGCAAGCAAGTATTCGTTTCAGATAGCTTCTTGGTTAAAGGTGGGGCCTTATATTTTCCCCTCTCAATGCTGGGAACCTGTGTAGGCCCACTATGTTCTGCCAGTCTCAGAATTCATATGTGCATCAGTTCTGTAGTTTCTAAAAGACATTCTTTCCTTGGAGTCATCAACTACCACTAGCTCTTGGTTTTTTGTGTGATTTGTTTTTGTTTGTTTGTTTTTGTTGTTGTTTTTATATTTTATATAATTTTTTTACTTATTCCCTTTGCATTCCACACACTGCTCCTCTTCCAGTTATCCCCTCCCACAATTGTTCTCCTATACCCCTCTCCCCCATCCCCCTACCCCCTTCTCCTTCTGGGCATCCCCCTACCCTGGAAGTTCAAGTCCCTGATCATTCCACCTCCTCGGCCTTGCAGATCCTTAAGCCCCAGGAGAGGGGGAGCTGATGGAGAGAAGACATCATCCCATTTAAGACAGGGTTCTCCAAAGTCTCTCACTCTCTACAGACTGTCCTGTTGTACCTTCTGGTAGTTCCCACCTACTGCAAGAAGAAACTTCTCTGAGGATGGCTGAGGGAGTCTCTCATCTCACTTAGAATGATTTTTGCCTCGCTTTATTCATTTCGCTGTGAATTTCATGATTTCATTTTCAATGGGCAAATAATATTTTGTTGTGTAAATGAGCTGCATCTTCCTTATCCACTCATCAGCTGATGAACATCTAGACTGTTTCCAGTTTCTGGTATTATGGATACAACAGCAATGAACATGGTTGAACCAATGTCTCTGTAGGAGGATGTAGAGTCCTTTAGGTATATGCCCCAGAGTGGTTTAGCTGATTCTTGAGGAAGATGGGTTTCCCTTCCTCTTGAGGCACTGTTGCACTGATCTTTATAGTAGCTGTACAGGTTTGCATTCCCACCAACTACTGTTATTCCACATCCTCACCGGTATGAGCTGTCATTCGTTTTATGGATCTTGGTCGTTCCTGATCATGATCAAAATGGGAGGGTTAGCTCTTCTTTATATCACAACTAATGGATATCCAGCAACATACATGGGGAGGCTCATTTCTGTTGAGAGAGAGCTTTAGAGTTCTAAGAAGCTCCTATTCAATTTTTTCAAATTTACATATTGAACAGAAGGATTAAGAAAAAGAATCAGGGGGATAGAGCTTTCTTATGAAGCATACGGTGGTGGTTTGGGGATTAGCACAGTGGTACAGTGCTTGCCTAGCAAGCTCAAGGCCCTGACTTTGGTCCTCTGCTAGGAGAAGGAGAAAGAGGAGGATGGAGGATAGTTTTATCCTGATAAGGGAGTTTGGTGGGGTTCCATCTCACAGTGTAGATCTTCAGCAGGAAAGAGTAAGAAAGGAAGATGAATTCACTGAGCTGGGGTGAGCATTAGCTACTTTGAAGAAGGAATCCTACCGATCATTCTTTAAATGATTGAGAGCCAATTTTAGGGATTAAAATAGAGAAAGACTTTCAAGGTCACTATCTGGATCAATGTGCTGCATGGATTCAAATGGGCTGAGACAGAGGGCTGTCTGTGAATTAGATTTTCTCCCAGGGACATCAATACTAATACAGTCACACTTTTCAGAAGGGAGAAACATGAAATCTCCAGGGCCCCCAGGTACAGTTTAACTGCAAGCCATCACCTTCAGGATTGCAAAGTACTACATAACCCTTCTAGGCAAAAATACTATTGGATACATCTCTATATCCCAGTGGAAGACAAATGTCACTGAGTAGGATCGGGAAGCAGGAAGAACAGGGAAGTCAGAGGGAAGCAGCTTGGCCTCGCTAGCTATGGGGTACCCTCCAGCTTACATTTCTTCATCATATTTTTTTTTCTGACCAGAACAAGCGCCAGCCTTGTTGTTTGGAGGGAAAGTAACTATCTAGTGATGATTCTGTGATTGAGATTGTTATAGACACCGAGGTAACTTAGTGCTGACATATGGAAAAAAATTAGAATGGGGACATGCAGTTAGAAATAGAAATGGACAGCTTATTAAGAAAGAGAGACCAGCCATGAGAATAAGAATTAATGAACGATCTGGGGAAAAGCCCCTGAAGCACTGAGCCATTAAGCTCATGGCCTCTTTTGAACATCCACATAGCAACCCCTTTCTTTGTGAACTGTGTAACTCAGCTTTTCTCACACATGCTATTCAGTTCATGAAGCTCACATGTAGAAGGACTTCTAGTCTTTCTTTGTCAATTGGCTTCTTTCACATTAGTTTTGATTCTGTGGTCCCCAGCCTCTACTTTACTGGTGCTATATGGCAGAAACTTAGCTTACTCCTATTCCAAGAGTAACTGTGATGCCAGGAATGCAATATTCTAAAGAGACACCCCTCACTTTGACTGTCATACAGTTACAGTGGTTCCTAAGAAATTGGAGTTTTCTCTAGAAATACCATGCTTGGAGAAGGAAAAGCCTGAGACTCCACTGCAATCCAGAAGAGGGCAGTCACAGTACAGGCATTGCTTATCTTTAGAAAGACTGCACTGTACAGTTCTTCACGTGTGTGTGTGTGTGTGTGTGTGTGTGTGTGTGTGTGTGTGTGTGTGTGTGTATGATTTTTGAATAGGTATATGCTGGATGTTTTATATATTTTGACTCAGTGAATTTCAAGGATTCCAATTTATCATTACTGTCATTTTACACATTTTGAAACAAGCAACAGAAAAAGATGGGACTAGCCCCAGTTCATACATAGTAAGGTTTCCATGTACATTTTAGTTTAAATCCATCATCCACCTGGGTACAGCAAAAATAAAACTCCCATGAATGTTGAATATGTTTGGATATATAGATATATAATACACAAGCATGAATCCTATATAATTTAGATGAGTTTCCCCAAGCCACTTATGAAACAAGAGACTCAAAAGAAGGAGAGAAAGAAAGACAGGAGAGATGTTGGTGATTTCAGGGACCCAATAGAAGCAGTGCCAGCCAGTCTTGCAGTTAACTATGGAGTTTGGGTACATGTGCATGGTGTGACACAGGCCAGGGAGCAAGACATCTAACATCATGCTAGTATCTAGGAGGGTATCCCAGAGTAAATGGATGCTTTTAATACTCACTCGATTTCTGCAGTAACCACTCCACTATCCTGAACAAACACTTAAATAAGCCAAGAATGCTATATTTCTGGGAAAGTGGCATAGAATGATAGAGTAGACCCGAGAGGTGGGTATAAAAAGGCAACCAGGGTCTATTAGGCTATTTCAAAATGTATGGTTACAACTCCAAGTGTGATCTCAGTTTCTCTCTGTGGTAAATAGAGCTACACTTCTCCATCTTATCTACAAACATGTCTGCATCACCGACTACTCCTTTTTACTGTTTTTTATTAGATATTTTCTTCATTTACATTTCAAATGCTATCCCCAAAGCCCCCTATACCTTCTCTCTGCCCTGCTCCCCAACCCACCCACTCCCACTTCCTGGCCATGACATTCCCCTGTACTGGGGCATATGATCTTCGCAAGAACAAGGGCCTCTCCTCCCATTGATGGCCACCTAGGCCATCCTCTGCTACATATGCAACTAGAGACACAACTCTGGTGGGTACTGGTTTGTTCATATTGTTGTTCCTCCTATAGGATTGCAAAATCCTTTTAGCTCCTTGGGTACTTTATCTAGCTCCTTTATTAGGGGCCCTGTGTTCCAGTAGATGACTGTGAGCATCCACTTCTGTATTTGCCAGGCACTGGCATAGCCTCACAAGAAAGAGCTATATCAGGGTCCTGTCAGGAAAATCTTTCAGGCATATGCAATAGTGTCTGGGTTTGGTGGTTATATATGAGATGGATCCCTGGGTAGGGCAGTCTCTGGATGGTCTTTCCCTCTGTCTCAGCTCTGAACTTTGTCTCTGTAACTCCTTCCATGGATATTTTGTTCCCCATTCTAAGAAGGAGCGAAGTATCCACACTTTGGTCTTCCTTCTTCTTGAGTTCCATGTGTTTTGCGAATTGTATCTTGGGAATTCTAAATTTCTGGGCTAATATCCACTTATCAGTGAGTGCATATCATGTGTGTTCTTTTGTGATTGGTTTACCTCACTCAGGATGATATCCTCCAGATACATCCATTTGCCTAAGAATTTCATGAATTCAGTGTTTTTAATGGCTGAGTAGTACTCCATTGTGTAAATGTACCACATTTTCTGTATCCATTCCTCTATTGAGGGACATCTGAGTTTTCTCCAGCTTCTGGCTATTATAAGTAGGGCAGCTATGAACATAGTGGAGCATGTGTCCTTATTTCCAGTTGGAACATCCTCTGGGTATATGCCCAGAAGAGCTATTGCTGGGTCCTCTGGTAGTACTATGTCTAATTTTCTGAGGACCTGCCAGACTGATTTCCAGATTGGTTGTACCAGCTTGCAATCCCACCAACAATGGAGGAGTGTCCCTGTTTCTCCACGTCCTTGCTAGCATCTAGGTGACACCAACTCCTCTTGATTCTCTAGGCCACTGCATTAATTTTGTACAAAGTATTCTTTTGCCCTACAACTCTGTTCACAGTTTCTGGATACAAAACTCAGGATTTTTCTTTAATGTAAATCCTCAAAGTGATGAGTGTACACCCCTGGACACTGACTCTTCTACCATGTAAACTTCGTTGTCATTCTCACCACGCTTGTCAAAGTTTCTTAGTACTTTAATAGTTATAAAATTTTAATTCAGTCTTTGACCTGGTTTCTCTAAGAAATATAACCAGATTCACATTCACCACAAATTAACAGTTATAGTTTAAGGTCATCGAGAATGTAAAGACATTGGTTTGTAAATTATCTTTGTCACTTACTGTGTCTGGGTCTGCCCAGGTTACATAATTCTTCAAGACTCCTTCCTTGTACCATGAGTGTGGAATACTGTTACTGTTATCCTAGCATGACATGGCCACTGCCCTCTTGAGCTATCAACTGCTGTGATAAACCTAAAGGAAACCTGGACAAGATTGAGCCCTTGACATCATGTAGGTGTAGGTGTGAAAGGGTTCAGACCATGTCTCTACTCAAGGATTTATGGACTGTTAAGTGTTATTATGGAAGGAGAGTATCACAGGGACTTACATTTTCCTGAAAATATGTAGGCTGGAGAGAGAGAGAGAGAGAGAGAGAGAGAGAGAGAGAGAGAGAGAGAGAGAGAAAGTTTCTTCCATTGTGTAACAACTTTTGAGTTGCCAATGACTTGCAAGTAGTAACTCATGAAAACTCACATAATTAACCCCAAGTTTATTGGTTTTCCAAACAAGATTTGAGTGAAAATTCTACTCTGCTCTCTGTAACTGATGCTCTGTAACTGATGGTAAAAGACATTTGTTCATGGCCCCAGGAGAGGTTCTTCTTTTGTAAATGAATCAGAAGTTGTGTGAAGATTAAATAGCAATGCAGAAAACAAGTACTCAAAAGTCATTATCTGCCATTGTCCCTCATTGTTATTTTTTGCTTTTTTTCTGTTGAAACTAGGACTTCCTTGTTTAATATTGGTAGCTAGATCATAAGCACCTACAAACTGTTCCTGATGTTCAACTAATCCTTCAAGAAGAAGAATCATCAACATCCTTCTTTCCTTTCCTCAGATGCTGAGATTTCAATTTTCAAACTATGACAGTGGTAGCCTGGGACTCAGCACCAGTAATCCACGTAGGAAAAACCCTATAACTTGCTGAGTCTGATGCCTCTAAAAGAGACAAATGGTTAAATGACATCTGCCAACATAGATTCTTCATACATATTGGGAACCCCAGGCTTGCCGGAGAAATAATACAGAGCAGCTACAGTGGCAGAAATCAGCAGAGCTCTTGAGAAATTCTAATCCTTAAGGGATCTACCGTGTCGAAGAAGGTATTTTTTTTCTACCAAGCATATTAATAGCACAAATTGTATACTATTCTTTGAAGAATTCAGAAAATAATGTATAAATTAATTTTGCATATTTTACAATTCATTCCTAGGTGATTGCGACTAATCTAGGCTAGAGAAATGGGCTGATTGATAAAACCCTTGCTATACAATCAAAACCAACACAAAAGGCAAACACAGTAGTGAGAACCTGGGATGCTGACACTCCTGCGGAGAAATGTAAGATGTAGTTTAAAGAATCCCCAGAATAGAGAAGGTCAGTTAGCGTTATGCATGCAGTAATGAACACCGGAGACCCTGCCTCAAACATGGTAGAAGAGGAGACACAACAGCAAATATTGTCCTCTCTGACTTCCACAAGTGCCCCATGGCACACTTGCAGCTGCACACAAACACACACATACACACACACACACACACACACACACACACACACCAAACAAAGACAAGCACACGCACACACACACATCTATTTTAAATGCTTAGTTTATTAATAGTTTTGCCAACTAAGAGTTCAGGACATAAACATTTAGATTTATCAGTAGCTGTGGTAAGGTTAAAAACAGAGAAGTCCTCTCCTGAATCAGACCCTGGAAAAATTGTAAGATTCCTCCCTAATCATCTTAAAATAGGTCTTTTTAGCATCTCTTCATTTATCCCACAAGAGAAAGAAAGACATGGAAGACAAACAGAAAGATGAATAAATACAATATCCTGGAAAGTGGTCTTGTACAGACATATCACTCATCACATACAATGGGGGCACTGTGAAACAACTAGACATCCATATGTTATAACTAATAAAGAAGTCATTCAGGAAGTACTAATACTCAATCCTTATCTTCATGAGTCTAATTGTCTATCTTACTTACTGTTTCTATTGGTGTAATAAATATTGTGACTAAAGGAAACTTACAGAAGGAAGGGTTTCTTAACGAAAGAAAGACAGAAAGAAAGAAAGGAAAGAAAGAAAGAAAGAAAGGAAGGAAGGAAGGAAGGAAGGAAGGAAGGAAGGAAGAAAGAAAGAAAGAAAGAAAGAAAGAAAGAAAGAAAGAANGGAAGGAAGGAAGGAAGGAAGGAAGGAAGGAAGGAAGAAAGAAAGAAAGAAAGAAAGAAAGAAAGAAAGAAAGAAAGAAAGAAAGAAAGAAAGAAAGAATGTGTTTCATTCAGATTTTACTCTATCAATAAGCTGTCAGGGCAGGAACTCAAGGCAGAGCTTCTGAGGCCCGGGTTAGTGCGGAGGCCTTGGAGCAGTGCTATTTACTGGCTTGCACCTCATGGCTTGCTCATCCTGATTTCTTATGACACCTTGGACCACCATCCCAGACAGGGTACTGGCCACGGTGATCTTGGCCTTCCCAGATCTATCGTCTGCTAAGAAAGTATACCGTATGCTTTTCCACAGGCTAATATGGATGGTGTATTTTCTCAGTTGAGGTTCCTTCTTCCAGTATAATTCTACCTTATATTAAATTGACCTTAAATTAGCCAGTGCACTCTTGGCATGGTTTAAACTAAGAGTAAACCCAGACTTAAATTTTCCACTTTTCCTTGTGTCTCCTTTTTGTCTGTAATTTGATTGCTTGTTCTTTGTAAGTTATATGTATTTGATCTGTCCCAGATGTCTCCCTGTGTTGCCTACCCCTCAAAGGGGCTTTATTCTGTATTTATTGAACAACCCAAACAATATACCATGAGAAATTAACAATGGAAAATGTCTCAAAATCTTTAACAGAATTTTAAAAACAAAGATGTTACTTTACTGACCCCCTCAAAAACCAAAACCAAAAATAAAACAAACAAAAAACCCCAGGAAGACTCAAAATCTCACACAGATATCAACCTGTACTCCCATGTTGTTTCCAATGCTTATTGGTTATTTACTGTTTAGAGTTGCTTTTAACCTTTTGACTGCCTTCATAAAATGATTATCACAACATATACATACATACAGAAATTACTGTAGGTCAGGGACGCAGTACTTCATAACTTAAGATTAAATAAATGCATTTGCACAGGTTATAAAACCTGGTTGCACGGGAGATCTCAGAAACTATAAATTTGGCTATATTATTCTCTCAAAGGCAGGTTGAACTTAAAGAGGTTGAGGAACAGATTAAGTAAATGCCTTTAATGGTCACAAGGTATATTATTAGCTTGGTTGCAAGGTCCGGCAAAAGTACAGTCTCTTATAAGGCTTGAGGGAGTCTCATAGAAATATGTTACCCTGATAAAGGTGATAATTTATAGAAAATTATCTATACAATAATCTAACAGAATAGAGATGAAATTTGCTTCTGTGGGTAGAAAACTGTGTGATGTTGTCTGTTCTAACTTCCTTTTTGTTGCTGTTACAAGCATCATGAGCAAAAGCAACTTATGGAGAAAAATGTTCACTTCATCTTATAGTTGCTAGTGTATCACTGATGGTAGTTAGGGCAGGAACATAAGCATGAGCATCTCACAGTCAAGGATGCTCAAGTAAAACCATGGAGGAATGCTGTATACTGTACCCTACTAGCTCATGCTTAGCTGGCTAGTTTATTCAGCTACCTGTATAGTCCGGGACCACATACCTAAGAATGGGACTGCCCAAAGTGGACTGAATCTTCTAGGAATGAACACAATTCTCCACATACATGCCCATTAGCTGATATATTACCTGATTTTTCCTTCACTTATTTCTCACGATCTGACATGAATGCATTCTCCATAAGAAATCCTGGAACTTTTATAAAATATTCCATTAATATTTATTGAATTAACTGCTCAGATACTCGTGACGGAATATTCCAATGTAGTTGAGTTAGATTCGTGTTTCAGTTTTGATATATTGTATGCTTTGGAAAGAGTGACGGTCTACAAAGTCATCATCAATACCCACATATGGCTTCTCTAAATGCCAGGCCCTCCTTCCTGTATCACCTGGATGTGGGGCCACAGGGCTAGGCTTATTCTGCTGTGCCCTGCCAGAACAGTTTAATCAACCATGACTTCATCTTTATTTCCCACATGAAATGTCCTTTTGTCCTTCAAAGAATTAATTTGAGGGCCTGGGACTCAGAATACCTCCATGTAGTCATGAGGACCTGAGTGAGATTCACACCACTGTTCTGAAAAACTGGATTCCCCCCCAGAGGCAGAGGTGGAGGTGGAGGTAACTTTCTTTGATTCATTGATCAGCCAGTTTAGCTGGTGACCACACACATACACAGAGACAGACTGACAAAGAGAGGTAGAGAGAAGAGGAAGGGAGACAGAGAGGAAGGAGACTGAGAGAGACAGGGAAGAAAGACATAAATGATAAGAAGGAGCTCCCTCCTAGTAAGGCTGTGTTCATCATCCGGCATATGATTTCTCTGAAAAGGCAAGTGGACATTCTATAGTTTGAAAACTAAAATTCCATGCAGCCAGTGAGCTTTCTCTGGTGCCATCCTCCTATTTGCATTTCTAGGTCAGACAAAAACTCGTTTATGATGGTGAAACGGCATAGCTTACTTTCCATTGAGCAAAACAGGGACCTGTGGATAAACAGAAATTGCCACCTATGAGATAGGCCTCTCATGCATCTCTGACCGTTCATTCCCTGCAAACTCTGCTTTCCTGTTCGCCACCAACTTTCTTGTTCTTGCCCCACTCATCCATCAGGTAGTTAATTGTGAAGCTTAGAAAGGACTCATAGCTTGGAATCCTGAGTAAACAATAAAAATGGAAAATGTTCCATTGATATCAATAGGAAAGAAAATTAACCCAGTAGGTATTTGAGTTTTTTCCAACACTGCATGGGCTTTGCTTTAAACATGGGTGAGCAGCTCTTTCTGTCATGGTTACTGTGCCTTCTGTGGCACACACTATCACAGAGCACAGTCAAAGTACCCATGAACCTCCCTCAAGTCCTTCCAGATCCTAAATCAAATGACAGTTGTGCTGGGGAGACATATAGAGCAGCAAAGTGTTTGCTTGAGGACCTAAAGTCAGATCCCCTGCACCCATTCAAAATCTGGGTGTGATGACATATCTGCAATCTATACATTCATAAGTCCGAGACAGGCAGACACCTAGAGCTCACTGGTCAGCCATCAATTGGTGAGTTGTGTGTTCAGCAAGCTATCAGTCTGAAAACATAAGGTGAAGGGGCTGGAGAGATGACTTAGAGGTTAAAAGCACTTCTCAGGCTTCCAATGTGGTTCTATTCCCAGCTGGCCCTCAGGGAATACACAATACCTGTAATTCAAGCTTCAGGGGACCTAACACATTCTTTTGGCCTGTGAGGACACTTGCACACACGTGGTTGGCACAAATATGCACACGAATATTCACAGAAACCAACACCAAAGAAGTAAGTTGAAAATAATACAGCAAAATATCCTAATACGAACACTGATCTCCACATGCATGTGCATATACACTAACCTGCACGTATACATGCATATTCACACAAACCAACATACAAGACAAACACAAATAAAATGACACAAAAATAAACTATAGCATTTTATGTAACGTTAGCAGATAAAAGCTGTTTCTACAAGGTGGATGTGCAGCACAGAACTTCTGGAGAAGGACCTAAATTTTAAAGGGCGTTGGTCTTTGCTGACAGTCCAGATGCTGTGATTTTGACTTCCTGTATAGGGCTGACAGAATGACCTTTCTTTGATTACCTGGCCTTTCTAATAGTGGTTCCAGATGCCACTTGTCATCCACTCAGCCAGTAGGAAAAACTCCGGTATCCCCAAAGGAAATATAAAGGCGCTTGGTAAGGCCATGAGCCACCCTGAAATTGTGCATTAGCCAGCATTTATGACTATTGCATATTATGATTCCTACAGGGGTCCATTTTCTAACATGTCTGCCTCAAGTCCATGTAGATAAGAGCATAGGAAAGAATGACTGTGTGCCCTGTGTTCATGTCCACCACAAGCACTCCACAGTTGGGGGTTTTCCTGAACTAATGTACTGTATCGTCTGCAAACAGCTATTCTGCTTGGGCAATGATGGGTACAAAGAGAAGCCTTGGCTATCTCTTTGCAGTGCTCCTGGCTCAAAATAGCAACATGTTCTCATTTCTCTATGGAGTCTCTATTCTTAAACATAACTGGCCTCCTATCCTTCTCTCTGCATGTGGGGTACCATGCAGAGAGCCTCCTGCAATTCCATTAACACCTCATAGAGAATTTTAAAAATCATTTTAATTTCTAAAGCACTGGGAGAATTATTTTCCGTTATCCACAGGAACATAAAGAAACATGTTTCATTCCAGCTGCAGTGCCTGGTCAAGCTCCTGAGAAGCATCGAGTTACTCCCAGTCTACAACTTTTGCTGATGACAGCAGCTCTCTGGGGGCTGGAGATAAAATACTGTATTTCCTCACCTAATTCCCTGTTATTTCCATGACACTGATTGCTTGCTCCAGAAAGCAAGTTGTAAAGGGATGCTAAGGCAAGCAGGCTCAGATTCCTCCTTCCCTTAAACCCAGGAGCATGGGGAGAGGGGATGACAGAAGGAATGATAGCTCTTTTGGAGGTTTTAATGTCAATGGCTCCCATGGTCTCATATATTTGAATGTTGGGTTTCAAATCAGTGGACTGATTTAGTTCTTAGGAGAATGTGTGATTTTTGTGGAGAATGTGTGGCCTTGTTGGGGGAAATATGTCAATGGGGGTTTTAAGATTTCAAAAGCACATGCTAGGTCTACTGTTAGTCTCTTTCTGCCTCAGTCTTTTGGATAAGATGTAAGCTCTCAGCTACGACTAGAGTAGTAGCACATTTACCTGCCTACTGCCATGTCCCTAAAATGATCATGAACGAACCCTCTAAAACTGTAAGCAAGCCACCAGTTAAATGCTTCCTTCTATAGATTGCCTTGAGGATGATATCTCTTCATAATAGAATAGTAATGAAGTACGTAGACAACAGGCTATTCATTATGCCTAACTTCCCACCATCTAGATGCTAAAACCTGCAATGACTACTGTGGTTAATGGGATTCTAAAAGAAAATCAATGTGAAGTGGCACTGAGTGACCTTCAGTCGTCTCTGGCTTTTCTCTTCCATCAGTAGAAGATAGGAGTTTAATAACCGTGGTTTCTTAACCATATAGCTACCTAGAAGAGCTAAGCCATGTAGGCCATGGTTTCATTCCCGCCTCATTTAAACTCTCCAGCTAAATAGAAATGCAATGGTGTAGACTTGAACTCCATAGACAGCTCAGTAAGGAAATGTAATGGTAGATGGATATGGATGCCCATGTGCAACTGAGAATCTGCAAAAAGCATAGACAGGAATTCTCCAGAGAAAATTGGCTAGCTAGACTGGCAGAAACAGTGAGCTCTGCATTCAACTGAGAGAACTTGACTAGGTAAATAAAGTGAAGAACAATGAGAGAAGCCACCAGACATCAACTTCTGGTCCCCTTATGCGTATTTCACATGTGTAAATATATACATATACGTCCCTACACATATACCCACACTTCACCCCCCCACACACACACACATACCCACCCACCCCACCCACCCCCACACGCAGGAGCATGAAAGTTTACACTTACATGTAGTCAACATTTTGGCACTTGAAAACCGTGCTGTCATCTGAAATGTTCACACTAAACTCCAAACTCGTTACAAAATAAAATTGTAAAGAAATTCCCAGAGTGTTGGAAATAAGTTTGTAACTTTGTGCCAGGTTGTATTCATAAATATCTTCTGTCAGATGCAACCATATGAAGCCCAGGGAACCTCAGGGTGAGCAGAGTCCTGGGTTGTTTAATAATGTACCAATCTATGATCATAACAATAGGATTTTAAAAAAGCAGAATCAGCTAATCTGCCTTTTGATTATTAACCATATTTCCAGAGCACCAAATGATTGATGGAAAAATTCTCATCCTAGAAGAATGGTGACCACAATAGTGCCTTCCTAGCAATGTTTTTTTCCAGTGTCAGTAACCTGTTGTCAAAAGTACTAAGAAGTTCCAGAAAGAAGTAATTCAGAAGTTTTAAATCACACTGTTAAGAGTAACATGATAAAATTATGTGATTAGCTGAAGGCATTATGCCTGGTAGTTACTTCGTAGCCAGATCAGTTTCTGGTGGATTATACTGGGTGCACTGCTGCCTGATGATTCTGAAACAAAACCTTATAGACTGCATGGGAGCACAATAGTGATTAGAGCAGGAATGATAGAAGTACAGAAATATTAGAAATGTGCAGTTTGACATCTAATGAAATAATTGACTGGACAGTGGGTAGAGTTGCCTGAGAAGCCACAGCAAATGTTCACAGAGGTTTTGTGAATGCCTCAGGTCAACAACATTTGATCCCAGTGACAAGCAATACCAATGAAGATAAATACTATAAAGGCTTAGCAGGTAAAGTGTTCCCCAAACAACCGTGAGGATTAGATTCCCCAGACCCTGCATAAAAATCTTAGCATAGTGGCACCAGTGTTGGGAGTCAGAGGTAGGCAGATACTTGAAATTCACTGTCCAGTCCCTAGCTATTCAAATGAGCGGGATTCTTTCTTTATAATATCAAATAGGCAGCATCTGAGGACTGGTTCCAAGGTTGTGCTCTTGTCTTCACCCATATATACTCACCTGTACACAATAGCACATGTTACATACACATAGACACTTCTTTTTAAAAGACCCTTTTTTCAAAAATAGTATTTATTTTTATGTTATATATACAACATGTATATGTATGTGAATGTGTATATGTATATGTCTGTGGAAGCGATAAGTTGCAAATCACCTGGAATTGGAATTGTAAATGCTTTGTGCTATGCCGTTTAAGTACTAGAAAGTGAACCAGATCTATTGCAAAAGTAGAAAGTGTTCGTAAACACTGAGCTTCTGCTTTAGACACTCCTAGTAATTTTCTAAGGATTGTGGAACAGGCATCAATGCATTAGAGACACTGTCTCAAAAGGATGATAACCCTGAGACTATTAACAGAAGAGCACCCGGTTTATGCTTCACTTGAGCTCATATGGTGGCAGTCACATACAGAAATTAGTTGTATGAAAGTGCTCTGAGGGGGAAGATCCTTCTCCCCTGGCCTGAGACCATGGAGCATCCATTCAGTCAGTCCTGAGGCTAAAGCTGGTTTGTTCACTCAGCTTGAAGCTTATTTTTTAAACATATAATAATGTTTTTACTGGTTACCTCTAGAACTGATACCACTTTCTATGTATTTATTCAATAAAATGCAGTATTACATCTCATTTCACTTTATTTTTTACATTTTATTTTTTATTAGATATTTTCTTCAGTTACATTGCAAATGCTATCCTGAAAGTCCCCTATACCCTCGCCCTGTCCTGCTCCCCAACCCACCCACTCCTGCTTCCTGGCCCTGGTATTCCACTGTACTGGGGCATATAAATTCGCAAGACCAAGGGCCTCTCCTCCCATTGATGGCCGCCTAGGCCATCCTCTGCTATATATGCAATTAGAGACACAGTTCTGGGGGGGGGGAGGGTACTGGGTTTTTCATATTGTTGATACTCCTATAGGGTTGCCGACCCCTTTAGCTCCTTGGGTATTTTCTCTAGCTCCTTCTTTAAGGGTCCTGTGTTCCATCCAATAGATGACTGTGGGTATCCACTTCTGAATTTGCCAGGTACTGGTATGGCCTCACAAGAGATAGCTATATCAGGGTCCTGTCAGCAAAATCTTTCTGGCATATGCAATAGTATCTGGGTTTGGTGGTTGTATATGGGATGGATCCCCAGGTGGAGCAGTCTCTGGATGGTCCTTTCTTTTGTCTCAGCTCCAAACTTTGTCTCTGTAACTCTTTCCATGGGTATTTTGTTCCCCATTCTAAGAAGGAATGAAGTATCCACATTTTGGTCTTCCTTCTTATTGGGTTTCATATGGTTTGCAAATTGCATCTTGGGTAGTCTAAGTACAAGGACACATGTTCCACTATGTTCATAGCAGCCTTATTTATAATAGCAAGAAGCTGGAAAGAACCCAGATGTTCCTTCCCCCAGATGTACCTCAATAGAGGAATGGATTCAGAAATTGTGGTACATTTACACGCTGGAGTAATTTACACAGTCAGCAATGAAAAGCAATGAATTTTTTAAATTCTTAGGCAAATGGATGGATCTGGATGATATGATCCTGAGTGAGGTAACCCAATCACAAAAGAACACACATGATATGCACTCACTGATAAGTGGATATTAACCCATCTTGAAGCTTTACATATTAAAGGTTCAATACTTAGACCATTGTTGGAATCTGCAAAATTCTCTTTGTAGTTCTCTCCAGAGCTGATATGACAGATCAGTCAATAGAATGCTTATCTTACAAGCATGTGGATCTGAGGTTGGATCCCTAGAAGCTCTGTTTAAAAGTCTAGGAATGGTAACACAGCCATTTGCAGCCCCCTAGGAGGAACAACAATATGAACTAATCAGTAACCCCAGAGCTCCCTGGGACTAAACCACCAATCAAAGAAAGCACATGGAGAGACTCATGGCTCTAACTGCATATGTAGCTGAAGATGGCCTAGTTGGTCATCAGTGGGAGGAAAGGCCCTTGGTCCTGTGAATTCCTTAAGTGTTTTTGTCTAGGAATCCTGTGCCAACATTCACACATATATGTAAAGGGCTGCAATAATAATTCACCCGATATAGGGGTAATACAGAGGAGAAGAGGAAGGAAATCTCAATTGTATAAAATCATTATGCCCATTACTCACCAACTGAAGGTCTTAAATTCTGATCCTCACTTTATAGGATCATCATAAGAATCAAAGAATCAAAAATTATAAATAAATGTGTGACTAGTAATCATATCAAATTTAACTTCTATGGACATTTTAAATAAGTTGCATTAGAGGATAAACATGGATGTTGCAATTACACAACAGAAAACAATAAAATTTTCTGAAAGGCAGGAAAAGATGCTGAGGGGCCAGGACACATTGTAGAAACACTTTTCTCTACTAACAATAGCATTAGTAATCAACAAGACCTTACCCCTATTCTAGCAATCTCATTCCTCCACCATTGTTTTGTACACTGTGGTGATGTCCCCCTAGTGAATGGTCTTGACCAGTATTTTACCAAGTAAAAAAAAAATAACCTAAGAGACTCTGAAGGAGGAGGATGCTAACAGTGCATAGGACAAAGATAAACATTCCTAAAGAAGTTGTTTGAATGCCTACTTAACACTACCATTGTGCATAGTATATTCTTACTATTAGTCAGAACAAAACCAAACCAAAAACCAAACAATCAACCAAACAAACACAAAACCCACAACTTTAAGTCTCTCTTGGGCCATAAACACATTAACACATATTAATTCCTAAATCTACAATTCTATTTAAAATCACTCATTTATCCAGAAAATAAAAAAAAAAATTACAGGTTTTCTGACCCACTCTAATCTATACAAGGGACTTTTATGGCAACACACAGTTGTTCACTGACAAGGTCTGGAATTCTAACACTCCCACTCTGACATCCTCCTTTGTTCGACACTGGACAAAGCATTTGCTTTCTATATTTCCAATTCTTACCTTATCCTCTTTAAATGTAATCAATTGTGTCATACTTGATTTATTACTACATGAAAACGGTCTGTTAATCTTTCTAAATCCTGAACTTCTTGAAGGCAGGAACTCTCATTTTTCTCACTCCAAGATTCTGTTATATTGCCAGAGGGTTTATTGCACTAACACATTAAAGATAAGCTGGGAAATAGAAAAGCTATTTTCTGTTTGAAAAGTCCTCCCTAATCAGATGTCCAGTTTTTGATAGTAGAGTTTGTTGCGTACTACAACAGGCTAGAAGCTCGCCTTCCTTCCAGGGCCTTGTACACCTGAATTATTTTGCCCCTTAGCAACTCTAGTGTTATTGTTGAATGAATATATGGAAATGTAACAACCCAATCTATGTATATGATATGATAGCACATATATATCCAAATACGATGAAAAGACAGAAGAAATTGACACTGAAAAGCGTGAAAGTAGATTCAGACATACCTTATCAAAGATAAGTTAGCAAAAACTATATAAATAAAAGTGAGACAGAGGAAAGTAGATGATGTTTAAAAATCAAAACTGAAAAAGCTTGATGTAACATCCATTCATGTGTGGAAACTTCACTAACAGAAATGAACTTTCATTTCAAAAACACATGTAGACATAAGAAATCATGCATTAATCCATGGGAATCTCAGCAACTTTTGTAACTAAAAATCAAAGAGTCTACATTCACTACACCAACTCAGTCACAGGAGACAATAGCAACAGAATTCTCCTCTCCAAAAATCCATAGATCATATGTTTAATTAATTACTGGGTTAATGCGGAAATCAAAATTAGAACTTCAACAGCAAACATTAAACCTATGAGAAGGTAGAACATTGCTTCCACAGCTAATAGGGTAACACCAAATACTGACCTAATGTAGATACAGCACCGGCTTCTGAAATGAGAAATTCATCAATTTCCTAAATGAAGAAAGCAAACCCAGCAGCAGGAGCCAGGACTTGTAGAATTGGCTTCATAGCCAATAGTCTGAGTCCCTCGGATGTGACAAGTCTTAAGTTTCGTTAGCCAAAAATCATCTTCTTTTCTCTTTCTTTTATTTCTCATTTTTTATGTGTATTTGTGTGGAGTGTTCATGTGTTTGAATGTATGTAGATGCATATGTGTGGGGTAGCACATTTGTGTGGTAACCGGTACATGTGTGTATATGTATGGGTATGTGGAGACTTGGGACTGACACTGTCTTCTGCAATTGTGCCCCACTTTATTTATAAAGACAGGGTCTCTTACTGAATCCAAATTCCACCAACTTATCTAATGTAGGTTTCCTTGGAAGACTCTATCTCTACCAAGTTTGTACTGGGATTTTGGGTGGCTATAAAAAAGAAAAAAGAAAAAAAGAAAAAGAAAAAGAAAGGACTTGTAGTGATTCCTTTATTCCTGATCATAAGTAACAATAGACAAACAGTGCAAAAGGTGGTTCATGTTTCTGCCTTGGTCAAATTCTAAGTCTTCAATTTTAACCATTCACATTTAAACTTACAGATAATGTGTTTTCTATTCAGTTTCCTCTGTAAATTCTAGAAGATTATTAGAAGAAACCTTATCAGTAGAATCTTGTATTCAATCATTCCATTACAAAAAAAAATATTTCCCTGAAAAATCAGAAATTTCATTCCACATCTTCCTAGCAAACCGCATGAAACTGGTCAATTACAAAACTCTACATGAGAGAAATATCTGCATAAATGTGCTATCAGAAGAGAAGAATGAAGAGTGAGAAGACATACATCATCTCCTTTCCTGCTTCCAAACCTGTTGCAACTCAGTGACAGTTTCTAGCAAGTATGTACATGTGTGTGTTTGTGTGTGTGTGTGTGTGTGTGTGTGTGTGTGTGTGTGTGTGGTGTGTGTGTGTATGTAGGACCAAGCCTGTGATGATCAGGGGACAAAAATGGCAGATACATAGATTTTAGAAATCTTAATTCAAATACTCATGTTTGCATAACAAACACTTCAGATAGTGAGCCATCTCTCCAACCTCAATAATGCTTTTTTAAAAACAATTATTTTTGAGTCATTATTTATGTGATTGATAACATGATTCACTATTCTGACATGTAATTATAACTTAATAGAGATTAATATAATATCTATTTTCAAGGGCATTTTCTAATATAATACAACTTGAGTTTAATAACTTGACCTCATAAAAATTACTTAAGACAGATACTTTTATTTTGAATTATAGATTTGTTTGTGAGTAATTATACACACACACACACACACACACACACACACACATACACACCACATGTGTAGTGGTCAGAGGACAACATGAAAGAGACAGTTTTCTTCTACTGTGTGGACCTCATGGATTCAACTCAGTTCATCAGGCTTGGAAGTGTGGCAAGCAAGACATATACCACAGACTAATAAGTGAAATGCTGTTTTTATTATACAATTCTGCAGAAAAAGACACAGTATAGAAAAGACTCTAAAAATGTTCGGTAGGTTGATTTGACCCAAAACTGTGGTTTTGGTGGGTCTTGGTTGCAACAAATTCCTGCTATCTTTTCTCATAGCCTGGTACATCAGAGAGTTAATATCTCTGTGATCTTCTCTGCACAGCCCATTTTCAAACACCCTATCTTATTAGTTCCAGTTTAAAAGTCTTATCTCATGAATACTCAGGGCTTCGAGACAGACTCCTTTTCTTATTGTGTGTTCTGCCATAGGACAAATTGCCTGAAGCTTTCTAACTCCCAGAGGAGTTCTAACATAAGCAGGCTATACGGAAAGCCTTAGACTAGGGAAGAGGTGACAGCACCCCCTGCTTATCTGTGATGCTTTGATGAGCTCTAAGCATGCTTTTTGAAAAATGGTCCCCCGCAAAAAACAAAACAAAACAAAACAAAACAAAAACCTTATTTTTTATAGCAGCAAGCACATTTGTCCTATAAGCCATCCCACTGACCCTAGTTAAAATGTTTTGTAAAATAAAAGATGTTAAATATCCTTCTGATGTTAGGTTTGCTGATAAACAAGAAGCTCTTTACTTTATGGATGAGAATGCTGAAGCAGCAATGGAGTCTGTGACAACCGAAGTTCAAGAAGGTGACATGAAAACAACCTATACCATATTATGAATTTTTTTCTTTAGGCATGGCATGATTTACCCATTGCTGTTTTGGAGAAGAAATTGGCTCACTTTGGTAACCATGTGTCTTAGTAATTTTTTTTTAATTTAAAAATAGCATTTAATTGGAGCTAGCTTACTGCTTCTGGGGTTCAGTCTATTATCATCATTTCAGGAAGCATGGAAGCGTCTAGTCAGTCATAGAACTGGAAGATCTTCAGGCAAGCAGGAAATTTTGCCTTCAGATTTTCCTTAGTTACCATGGGCCTAGGAGGAAAGTCTCGAAGCTCATCTCCCAGTGACACACTTGAGCCAACAAGTCCACACCTCCTAATAGTGCCACTCTCTAGGCCAAATATATTCAAACCACCCCACCATGGAAACTATCTGAACAACACACTGATAGCTAGAATGGTAAAGAGGCTGTTAATACACTCTAGAAGGAGCTAGGGGAGGACTATAGCCATTGTTCTACCTTCTGCCCTTTCTCAGCTGCAAGTGGTCTTGTGAAATTCTAGAGCATATTTAAAGTAAAAGACTAATGAAGGGGGGGCTCTGTGATGCAGCCTCTATGAGACCATCATCTATGAATAATGAGATTTGACATTTTGGGGAGGCCACAGTTTTGGGGTCCTCTGTGGTGATGTACATTTATCCAAGAAATTAGAAATCCCAAGTGTCTCTTTTAGTGAATGATTTTCTGTTGGTTGTCTGTGGACCAGCCATCTAAGCAAGCATCTATAGGAAGGATAAAGGTATTGTCTCATCCTTTCCCTTACCTTCATTTAAAAAAAAAAATATTTGAGAATTTCATAGTTATACAATGAAATGTAATAATGTCCACTTCTCAAACCCTCATTTCAAATTCCTCTGGATTTTTCTAATGTCATGTCTTATTATTTTAAAAGTTAATCCACAAAGACCAGTTAGTGGAACCCATATGTGCATGGGCATGGGATCATCTACTGGAGCGTGCAACTTCCTAGCAGCTACACTACATAGGACAAATTCTCACCCTTCAAGCAGCAAGTGACTGCCTATAGCTCCTCTGTTATGGGTGGGGGTTTGTAATCTCTTTCTAAACCATGCTAATTTTTTTTTCTGAAGGCTTGATGTTGTGCAAATCCTGCACAGGTTATAAATTCATGAGTACAACAGCCATGTCATTTCTAGAAGACAGCATTTCACAACAGTCCTCGTCATCATCTGGCTCTTAACTTCTTTCCGCTTACTTTACTATTCCACTCTCTTAACTATGCTTGCTGTAAACAGTCAAGCACCTCCTTGATGCTCCTTGGCTCAATGATACATATTGTTCAGTAGACTTACAGAGCATGCTGATTCTCCTCCAGAAGAATTCTCTGTGGCACACCTACTGTCCATATTGTACTTTCCTGCTGCTCATATTGAGGAGCCTAGGACTAATCTCTGGGAAGGCACATTGCCTGTACTGATTCTAACTCTTACTTTTATGCATCCTAAAATGATACGAGTGCAACATGTTCTCTGCCCTAACCCTTCACTCTACATATTTGATGCACTTTATCCTTATGTAAGTTTTCACTTCCTGGCACCCATATCCCCCATAACAATCTCAAGTGTGAACTCTATTTCTTCCACAATATATGGCAGATTTCTTCTTGTTCTTCACAGTTTCTGATACATAAGGTTTGTGCTGTCCAAAGACCTTCTGATGCTTAATATCAATTGTCAACTTGACAAGATCTAGAATCGCCTAGGACATACCTTTTAGCTTATCTATAAAGAGTATCTAAATCAGGTTAAGTAAGATGTGAAGACCCTGTGTAAATACAGTGAGTCTCATTCCATGTCTGGTTTCCCAGGTTGAATAAAAAGGGGAAAAAGAGCTGAATATTAGCATTATCTCTTTATGACTCCTGACTTCAATGGCAAAATGACTATCTGTTTTAAGATATTGCCACAAAAATTATTTTTCTCAAACTGTGAACAAAAATAAACCTCCCTGTCCTTAAGGGTCTTTTCTCTGGTATTTTGTCATAGCAATAAGAAAAACAGCCTACGTGAGTTTCTAATTCTGCTGAAATGCATCCTATCAGGTGCAAAGCATACCATCTCTCCAGCATAGTTACCTGCTCTCCTCCTGGTTCCCTTCCCCAAACTGGCTCCAGATTCTGATTCTGGATCAGTTTTTGTCTCCTTCATTACCCCTACCACAGTATTTGGTTATTTAGAAACCCTTGGTCAATGTTCCTAACACTCTTCAGTTCCTTTGCTGTCTCATGGCTCATGAGTTTACTTTTTCATTCTTGTCAAGTTGTCAGCCAACTATCCTCAAGGTTTTGCTGTTATTGTTGTTGATAGGTTGTGGGTCTGTATTTTTCTATAGTATCAATGTGTTAGTAAGTCATGAAATCAGTTTTCAAATTATGTACATTACAATAAAGTAGAGGAGGACATTTCAGTAGCTAATGCTGAAGTACAGTAAACCTATGACTTGTTTCTTGATGTTTCCTTTAGGTTAATTGCATGGGTACTGGGTCAAGTGTAAAAGAGAACTCACATGTATTAAATTATGGTCAAAAATATCTGCAAACATGTACTACAGAGATGTACATAATTAATCCTGCTGCACAAACAATGATTACCTACCGTCAGTGCTTTCTGTGGAAGGCTCCTCAGTTCACTCTTTTTTTCTTTCTTTCTTTCTTTCTTTCTTTTTTTTTTTTTTTTTTTTTTTTTTTTTTTTTTTTTTTTTTTTTTTTTTTTTTTTTTTTTTTTTTTTTTTTTTTTTTTTTTTTTTTTTTTGGTTTTTCGAGACAGGATTTCTCTGTATATCCCTGGCTATCCTGGAACTCACTTTGTAGACCAGGCTGGCCTCGAACTCAGAAATCCACCTGCCTCTGCCTCCTGAGTGCTGGGTTTAAAGGCATGCACCACCATGCCTGGCTTCAGTTTACTCTTTAGGTAGATTTCTATCTCCTTCTTCCTTTTGACCTTCTAGGAATTCTTTATTACATTATTGTTTATCAGCACAAAATTAGTGAAAGGGAGAGTATGGATGATAATGTGAAAAGCTCAGGGAAATACAGCATTATTTATTGATACCTTCTTACATGATATGGTACGGAAAACAAGAGTGCTTTGTAACATGGTACTATTATGATAAAAATCATTTATGTATAGGATTTTCATTACATATTTTGAGATGAATTTAGTGTACCAAGATGAGATCCTCCTTCCATAGTTGTCTGAGCACTAACTTTACAATTGTTCACTATCACATATAGTTTGTTTGTTTGTTGGGTTTGTTTGTTTGTTTGTTTTGTTTTTTGTTTTTTTGGTTTTTCCAAACAGGGTTTCTCTGTATAGTTCTGGCTGTCCTGGAACTCACTTTGTAGACCAGGCTGGCCTCGAACTCAGAAATCTGCCTGCCTCTGCCTCCCTAGTGCTGGGATTAAAGGTGTGCGCCACCATGCCCGGCTACCACATATAGTTTTAAAAATTATTACAATTTGTTATTGTTATTGGTTTCATATAGAAACTCATGTAGCCTAAGCTAGCTTTGAATTCCCAATCCTCAGGTCGCTACCTCCCCAAGTGCTAGGATTTTGTGGTATGTACTACCAAGTTCTGCATGGTCATGCACAAGGGACAGTGTGACCAGGTTCACACCCCTGGAGCAGAGCCAGCAGGGTTTGTGGCTCCACAAGTGTTGAAGGTTGCTAGGAATAAGACTTGTTTGTGTATTTTATTTTATGTTCTTTCTTCAGGGGTTTGTATCCCTGCCAAGGTTAATGAATCCATGGTAACCAGAGACAGACTGGTGCCACTCCCCAGAGTTTGAGTATGCGTCACCTGGATCTAGGGAGGTCACCTATGGTTGGCAGAGTAAGGCCTTCTTAGCAGAGGCTCGAAAGTCCATATTTTCCAGAGCCTCTTTTAGACAATTTTGTTTTGTTTCTGTTGCCTCTGGGAGGTCAATAAAATACTGTTGTTAGATGTTATCTTCTCATTTCAGCAAGACAGAATGATGAGCACTATTAATTATTTACAATTATTATTTATTCTTTATTAATTATTTATTTTTTACCTTCTATGGCCAAGGTTTTGATAGGCTTCTTCTTCTTGGATAGTCCCTGGTTCAAGCACATTGGTTCTTTCTTAAGTGGGGGCATTCTTGATCCTTACGGGCCTCCTTACTTCTTTCTTTGGAAACCATGTGGTTTAGGTGTCTGTTGCTTTCTTCTGGTTCTGCGGTGGCTGCCAACTGGATCTTTTCCAGGTCATAAGGCTGTAGCCTCTCTGTTCTCCTCTGCTTTTCTTTTGCCTCTATCATTACTACTACATCCCTTAAACTCTTTTCTCCTAACCTCTCTTCCTACCTGCTGTCTGGATGGCCAGATTGGTGAGATGTCTTTCAGCCACTTTGAGACCTGAGAGCAGAGACTGACAGTAAGCCAAGAGCCTCCTCTTAACTTCAGTGGTGTTGAAGTCCTAGTCTGGGTGAGTCAGGAAACTCAAGCATCAATAGCAGCTTGGTGATTGGGGGGAGGGAGGGGCTCTCCTGTGGATCAAGGAACTAGTTTCCTAACCTCTGCCTGGATTTTCTCCCTGACTTCTCTAGTAAAGGGAAACTATAAAATTGTTGATGATAACGGTCACTAGTGGCAAATGGCCCGTAGTGATAAGGTTGGTTCCCTTGGTCATCGACTGGCTCATCTGTGCTCAAGGGCAGAACAGCAGATTCCAGCTTGGAAGGCAGCCCCTATGGGCTTAGTGTCCCTGCAACTGGTTCCCCTCCATGGTCTGCAGAGGCTGCTGTCCCACCTAAGAGGTTGAATAAGGTGTGGGTGGAAAGATAATATCTTCCTCAATTCCTTCTTGAAGGACCGGGTAGAGAGATGGTGCAGAAAGAGATGGGTGGTCTGGTATCTTTTCCTTTGTATCCTTTGGGGTTTCAAGTTCAAAGGGTAAGTACTTTACTGACAGATATTTCCTTGGCTACATTGGGACATTTTGGTGAATGTTTGTCCAACCAGTACATGACTGAATGAATGAGGGATGCTTTTCCTTGAGGGGACAGCCATGAAAATGTGGGCATATATTGCTTGATATATCTAGAACATGAAAATGTGTAGTCTTAGTGAGATTCAAAGGAAAAAAAGAAGAGGGATAGTCAAAAGTCCTGCTGAAGAGAGTCTGAATAAGGATCCCAGGGGAGTGATTTGCCAGCATTATGGGAAATAAAAAGGACAATGTCTTACCCAGGGCTCTCTAGAGGGACAGAACAATAGAACGAATGTACATTATAAAGATATATTTATTAGGATGGCTTACGTGAGACAAAGTTTCCCAACAATGGAGATTTGAATGCAAGAGAAGTGGTCTCTAGGTGCTCAGTTCATGAGAGTAGATTCTTTAGTCGTTCCAAACAGATTACAAAAGCCAGAAAAATCCATGGTGATCTGCTGGACTTCTGTTTATGTTGGAAGCCTGAAGAAACTGCTAGCAATGAAGGTCAAATGCACAAAAATTCACAATTGGAAGTACAATGACTAAAGGGCACATACCATTTTTGTACCATAACATGGGTGAGGATTTGTAAGTCGAACCCTATTAAGTTGGGAACTGTATAGATGCAAATCAGATCTTCCATTTATCTCTGGAGCCACATAGTAATACATTATTGCCATACAGACCTTTGCTGGATTATTTCAGGGTTCTGTTCTAAGAAGCACAATCTGAACACCCTCTTCCCTTCATCTCAAGACCTTTCAAGAGTTAAGCTCCAGTGAGAGAGTGAGGGAGAAGCACACAAAACATGGCTCCTGAGACCAGAGTGCAGAGACAGACAGAATCTTCACAAGGAAAGCAGAGATAGCCAACTTACAGTACATACTCAGGTCAGCTTTATACTGAGGAAGTCTCAACAGTTTCTTTTACAGCAGCAAGATAGTGGCAAGAAAACCAGCACAGAAGACAATGAAGTCTTACAGTGTAAGAGCAGAACCAAAGATGAGAGACAGGAAAAAAAAAAGGACCAAAATCCTAAATAAGCTTATAAGCACAATGGCTTGGTTTTTATTCTCCTCCCTTCTACTTAAACGCTGAGCCATCCTAGATAATCAACAGAATTTCTCTGTTCTATAACCGATGTCATTACAGACATAAAGCCATGCATATAAAGGTGCTCTGTAGTTATTTTCTCCTAGCTAAAATATTAAGACCTTCAAACTAAATTAGTTAGTTTTGTGTTGTTGTGCTAAACCACTATGATGAGGCAATTGAATAAGGGAGGGATTATTTAGGCTTTTGGCTCCAGGGGGTAGAGTCCACCATGTGGGAAAAGCATGGCAGTAGGAGCAAGAAGCCTGCTGATCACAAAGCAAGCAGAAAGAACAGAGATGTTGCAAGCCAAGCCATAGTAGCTCAAAGCCAGACTCTCAGATGACATGGTTCTTTCAATATGGCTCCACTTCCTAAAAGCCCCATAGCCTTCACAAACAGGACCAACAATTAGGGGCCAAGTATCCAAATATGGAAGGCTACATGGGGGTGTTCTCATTCAAACACAGGACATAAAGAACACTCACAAGTGTTAGGAATTCCTGAAACTGAGAATATCTATGAGGCTTCAACCCCAGTTTATATGGTAATAGTTAGAAGGAAGGTATGTAAGCGATAAACCGTTTTTTTTTTGTTGTTGTTGTTGTTGTTGTTTTTTTTTTTCCTTTTTTTGCTTACCTGTCAGACTCTAGACTTTGGTTTCTATTGCAGCTACCTCAGTTACAGAATTGTAAAGGTATATTTTCCTTTTGTATCTTTGGTTTATTTTTTTTTGGGGGGGGTGTTGTTGTTCTGCTTTTTTTTTTCTTTTACAACAGAATGTGTAAATCAAAGTATATACATTGTGTGGTGTTCCTGTTTCTTGTGATGTTATGAGGAGTTACACACAGCATTCAGTATTCTGTATAGACCTGCCCACATTTGTGAATTCATCTTTAAACTCCTCCTCCTTTGAGGCATGCCTGCCATGGTGGCTGACTCCCAGTATCCTCTCTCCTGCTGGCTATTAAATTAAGCACAGACTCTTCAACTCAGTTGCTTTCCCATGAGAAATGGATGTGCCTTCTACCCTTCAGTAAACAAGTGCTAGCTTCATTGACCAAAAATGAAGGAAGGAAAACATCATTTTAAAAATGATCCACCTTTTCATGGCTGAGATTAATGTACTGGCTAATTTTGTGTCAACTTGACACAGCTGGAGTTATCACAGAGAAAGGAGCGTCAGTTGGGGAAATACCTCCATGAGATCCAGCTGCAGGGCATTTTCTCAATTAGTGACCAAGCAGGGAGGGCGCCTTGTGGGTGGGACCATCTCTGGGCTGGTAGTCTTGGGTTCTATAAGAGAGCAGGCTGAGCAAGCCAGAGGAGGCAAGCCAGTAAAGAACATCCCTCCATGGCCTCTGCATCAGCTCCTGCTTTCTGACCTGCTTGAGTTCCAGTCCTGCATCCTTTGGTGATCAACAGCAGTATAGAAATATAAGCCGAATAAACCCTTTCCTCCCCAACTTGCTTGTTGGTCATGATGTTTGTGCAGGAATAGAAACCCTGACTAAGACAGGTACTGTGCTGCCTCGTGTTGTTGAGCATCTGGAATAAGCCTGCTGTGGAATGACCATTGCTGACTTGCTGTGGGATGCTCGCAAGTACCCTCGTTAGTATTGAAATCAAGACTCTTTCATTGGAATCTATACAGCAGTGCTTCTCCGATGTGTTTCATTTGTAAAAGTAGAGAACATGCCTTCTCCACCCTTTTGCAAATAATTCGTACTCCATATCGTATTCTCAGAAGATTTCCATATGGTGATCCTCTCAAACCTAGAAACTGTATTATCTTTTCAGATCTGACTTCCCCATTTCTCCTGATTTAGAGGAGACAGCACACTTTCTGTTACAGACACAGTCGCCACTTCTAGAGAATGTGTGGTGGAGCCATCCAAGGTCAGCTAGCTCAGCCGGCCTCACTCCATCGTTCTCACTGCCTGTCCTGCCATGGTGAACATGGGGAGAGAAAAAGAATCTCTGTGTGAGTCTGGGAAGCAGCTACCTAGAGTTTTATTTTCACTACTTTGATTCTGTAAGACGTCTGAGTTTTGTTCTAATTGTACAGAAAACAAGACCATAATGATAAAGCAGAAGACTACAAGGTTTGTGGCTGAATCTTAGGGTCACCCAACCTTTCCTGGCCAACAGGTCTACACGGCCAAATTAATTTATAAGATTAATAATTTCTTCAGAAGCCATTTTTCTATATTTCTGTACAAAACTGTCAATATCATGAACAGAAGAGGAGAACCATAAAAGAGACAGAAAATGATGTTTGGCGATGTTTGCATTATCCTAAAGCAGCCACATGGAGATGGCTTCATCAGCTGAGCTTCAGGGCCTTGGTGTTGCTTGGGAAGGATCCATACAGCATTTTTCATTCTTCATGTGTAATCATACTTCCAAAGACAAACTACTTCATTATTTATTGTAAAGAATACTTCCCCAGACCTACCATAAAGTTTCTGTGATGTATTGTCTTCCAGTTTCAGTAAAAATTACTGAGTTGCATCAAAGAAGAAGAAGAAGAAGAAGAAGAAGAAGAAGAAGAAGAAGAAGAAGAAGAAGAAGAAGAAGAAGAAGAAGAAGAAGAAAGAGGAGGAGGAGGAGGA
>NC_034607.1:25941178-25944276 GCF_900095145.1 Mus pahari | reverse complement strand
GAGGAGGAGGAGGAGGAGGAGAGGGAGAAGGGAGAAGGGAGAAAGAAGGGAGAAGGGAGAAGGGAGAAGGGAGAAGGGAGAAGGGAGAAGGGAGAAGGGAGAAGGGAGAAGGGAGAAGGGAAAGAAGGAAGCTCTGAATTTCTTACCAGCCAAGCTGCATACAGATTGCACAGAGGCCCAGGGCGCAGCTCTTGTAAGTCACGCTGAGGTGGGCTTGCAGTGCAGCAGTTGCCTTTAGTCAACTATACTCCTGTAAATAATACCAATACACTTACCGTTTCACTTAGCTAGACTTAAATAGGATAATTTCTTTGGTCTGCCATTGATACCCTATTGAGGTGACCTTTGTTCCATGAAAAGTCACACAACTGAAGGGAATTTCCAGAGGACACATGGAAAGAGGGTGCTAAGTGAGCCACCGATGACCATGTCTGTAGAGCAGGCCGCATGCTGGATGACAGCAATTGCAGCAGGTAAGCCAAAGCTTCAGTCAGTGTGCCGAGAAAGGAAAGGACAAAGGTAGAGCACACAGACCTGGAAGGCAGACAATGCAACGTCCTAGGAAACAGAGGGGGCTACCTAGCACTTGGCCTAGAATGGAAGCTGGTGGGAAATGCAGGGAAAAGAGCAGCAGACAATGAAATCTTTGATGGGTATTTTCAGAAAGTTCCAGGGATTTCTGCAGAATAATACAACAGAGTTTTGGCCCCGGAGCCAGGAAGTAAGTGAAAGGAGATAAGACCTAGATAGATCATAGTGGGCTACAAAAGTGATGCTAAGGAATTGAGATCGTACACTCCTAGAGGAGTAATACGCTTTGGGAGATGGGGCTGAGGCAGTGAAGGGTTTGTAGTGAAGGTTGATTTATGGTCTTCCCCTAGTAATCCTAAATGTGTATACCTACACTTGTACACACAAGTGCACACACACACACACACACACACACACAAATAAAAATAAAAAAATAATTTTAAAAAACCCTTAGTAAAACTAAATGCAGAGCAAGGAGGAGAATGAGAGGCCCTGACAGCAGAAACAGCAACTGTATACCCACAATTCAGAAGGTACTTTACCCACTGTGGCCAAAGTTGTGAGACACCGTAGTACACACGTTCAGGGAACACATCCTGGCAAGCAAGGGTAGCCACCTCTAACCTGGCCCAGGGAGAAACACCCAGAATCCACAGAAAACTCTTTTGGAGATTTATGATAGCCAAAGGATGCTGCCATGACTGACAAGTTCACCCATCATACACAGTGGGTGTTTACTCCCACACAGGAAAAAATATGCAAGAAAACCATAAAAGGATTAATTTCCATGAAAAAGTCACAAAGGAATCTTCTCTTCTCAGATAATTATCTAATTAAGTAATATTTTTAAAAGTTCTTCATGTGCTAAACAGGATAATCTAACACAAATACTGATTCCAGATGAAATGAGGAATACAGGACATTGCAAAGTATGTGTTCTTCACACCACACACACACACACACACACACACATCCATAAATTTCAGGCACAATTAATATGCACAAGTAACAAAATCATAGAGAAAGGAAGAGAGAAAATGTTGGCTCAAGAAAGATGGTTAACAGTGAACAAACACTGAGATTGATTTCCTTTTTGACATCAGCAAAAGCCATCAGGCCAAGCAGACAACTCAATTCACAAGCTATCTTTCTATCAGAACATCTCTCCTTTAGATCTGTAAGCAGGTAAAGATTGACGGAGAGTCAAGACATTTTCTTCAGTGGTCTTGCCGGTAGTGTGTTGGGTTAGTAATAACAATAAGAAAAGCACAAAATTAGGAGGGAGCTAGATGGAAGCAGAAAGTGGGATCAGCAGAGGTAGGAAGAACAAAGAGGGAAACAGGGTGGGAATATTCAAAATATAGTGTAGAACTGCATTAAAATATCATAATAAAAACCATTGTTATGCATCATTAGTATATGCTGGAAAATATAAGTAAATAATATGGAATTAACAGAAAACATACACAAAAATTTAGCACATTAAACAAATTCCCATCACTGTGGCAAAACAAGAGTCCATCAAAAGAGGAAAGATTGGATTTGACTCAATCCCAGCTGGTTTGGTCCGAGGCTGGCTAGCTCCTTTTCCTTTAGGCAATATCATCAGGAATATGAAACAGTGCTCAGTTTGTGGCTATAAGGAAGCTCATGAGCTTGGAATGAGGGCATCATTTACTGAGCTCTAAATGATACTGCGAGAGGCACCTCTCTTCTCATCACTGTTGCTGTAGCTCTCCAGAGCCTCTGACAGGACAGACTGTCTTGGCTAAAGAGTCAATATTTCTAGCCAGTCTGTCCAAAACCTGGAAAGACTGGATCCCTCTGGAGTGACCCAGCCAACTTAGCTAAACAAAGAAGTTATATTGCCATCCCAAGTTAGAAACATCTATTCACTTGTGTTTCCATTATTTTCGTCATTATTTTTTGAATACTCAATTTGTGCCCTGGTATTAAGAGATCTCCTAATCTTCAGCTCAGAAGGCATAAAATTGTCAGTGGGTCTAAATTAATAGCACTTTTATTGGCTCAATACATCTGACATCTGGACACAAGAGCAAAACAATGGCTATTAGGTGATAATCACAGTCATCTCTGATTAGAAACTAATAACGGTAGCAATAAAAAAAAGTGATTGTCATTAAGCTTGAAGGAAGGCAAAGGATGCATGGCTTCTGTATGGTAGGAGTGCCAAGCATGTGCTGGAGTTTGATTTCCAGCAATGACTGAATGTGACCACTAGCACACCGCCGCTTATAACCCAAGAAGAGTCTGGTTTTCTTTTTTTGTTTTTGTTATTGTTTTTTTTTATTAGATATTTTCTTTATTACATTTCAAATGCTATCCTGAAAATTCCCTATACCCTCCCCCCCACATCTACTCCCCTACCCACCCACTCCCACTTCTTGGCCCTGGCCTTCCCCTGTGCTGGGTCATATAAAGTTTGCAAGACCAAGGGGCCTTTCTTCCCAATGATGATCGACTAGGTCATCTTTTGCTACATATGCAGCTACAGACACGAGCTCAGGGGGTGCTGGTTAGTTCATATTGTTGTTCCACCTAGAGGG
>NC_034607.1:25929311-25940748 GCF_900095145.1 Mus pahari | reverse complement strand
CAAAAAAAAAAAAAAAAAAAAAAAAAAAAGGAGTGGATAAACAGGGAGGCTAGAGGAGATGAAGAGGACAAGATGTTGGGAGGGGGTGTTTAGGGAGATCTGGAAGAAATTGAATAAAGTGGAAGGATGTATATTATCCTATTTCACTGAATGAATGTACTAAATTCTCAGTAGTATGTTGTTTAAATATAAAAAAGAGGACTCCGGTCTTGTTTTCAAAGTGGTAATGTCCTATGCACAGACACACAGCTAGCTCAGCAGTGATCAGTAGAGATTTGAAGCTCAAATTCTCACAGCCTCTATGCTACCTGTGTTGTGTATCTGTGTGTTTGTGAGTGTCTCTCTCTGTTTGTATGTATGTGTGTGTGTGTGTGTGTGTGTTAATGCATTCGGACATGTGTATAGACCCGAGGTCACACTTGAGTATTGTTCCTCAGGAGCCATCCCCCTAGTTGTCTGAGACAACGGCTCAACCTGGCCCAGAGCTCACCATTCTGGTTAGGCTGGTTAGCCAGGAGCCTCGGGGAACCTTCTGGGCCTGCTGCACTCGCAGGAAGATTACAGGCGCTTACCACTGCCTTCCTCTTCTTAATTTGGTGCTAGTGATCAGACACAGATGTTTCTACTTTCATAGCAAACACTTTTATAAAGGGGGAAAAATAAAAGCAAAAAGTCTTTGCACACACTGATAAAGCACTGGAGACGCCAGGAAAGTTAAACAGTCGTCCTTCATAGGAAGGAGATGTTAAACTTGTCCCTCCTGGAATGCTGGGAATGGATGGGTGTAGTATAGCACCTGGTGATACTTTGACACCTGATGAGCCAGGCTCTACCTGTATTTTCCGGAGTTTATTCTTTACTTATCCCATACCCTTTCACCATTAATCTTGAGCTTTGCTCCTTGACCATAAAACAACCACATATAAACAATGTCACTGGTGATTTACAACAGCCTAAGGGACTTCTATGCCATTTTAGGGCCAGGCCAAAACTTACATGTACAGGATTTAGGTTTACGTTAGTCATTTTCCCTAGACCCAAAATCCTAGGCGCTATCTGTGAGCCAACAGATAGTGAAAGGATCCAGACGTTCTTGTAGAAAAATTTCAATTTTAATGAAGGTATGGAGGGATGGCTCAATGGTTAGGAGCACTGACTTCTCTTCCAGAGGTCCTGTATACAGTTTCTACAACCATCTGTAATGGGATCTGATGCCCTTTTCTGGTGTGTCTGAAGAGAACTACACTGTACTCATACTCTTAAAATAAATAAATCTTAAAAAAAAAAAAAATTTCAATTTAAACACATCTTCAATTTTGTTTATCCACTTGGGGACTGAACTAATTCTTACCAGAAAAAAAAAAAAAATCCCAAAATAGTTCTGTGCTTAAAATTGGCTAAAATAATCTAGTGTCAGACTCTCAAAGTGCTGGCCGAGGATGAGTACCAAAATTAGGTTGAACTGAGTTTTATTCTTGTCTTTTTCCAGATCATTTTCCTGCTTGTTGTAAAGCCTGCAGGGACCTTCCACATACTTTACCAACTGTCTTGTCTTCACAACCCCCTGCCATTCTTATGTCCATTTAGTAGTACGTGTTTTTATGAAGTACCTATAACTTACTAAGAACTTTTGCATACGCCTCAGCAAAGGCAGAATGGAACGTAAAGAGTCAGAGTAGGGAGTCAGAAGTAGACAGCACTAAATGATTCTCTCATTTTTTTTTTTTTTTACAATAGTTGACTAAGTTCTTGCCCCTTTCCACATCATTTCTCCAGAGCAGCCCAAGGGATCATTTCCGAGCACGTTTCAGGTGCTGCTGTCCCTGAGCTCAGATTTGCTTACCTGCTTATTGTTTATAACACAGGACAAATTCAGCAGACTCACTTATGGTTCCCTAGGGCTGCCCTCCTCTGTCCTGTTCTGTCATGCTCCAGTCTCGGTGATTTTTATCTACCCAATTCCAGCTAAATCTATCTCACAAAACTTTTACTCAGCAAACAGAACCGCAATTCACACCTCAGAACCTTTGTACTTGATGTTAAGTCACCTAGAATGCTCTGTCTGGAGCCATACTCTGTTTCTTCTCATTTAAATGCTTTGATTAATAAATGACAAGTAGGTATATAATGAAGTTTTAGCCACATTATCCTGGTTGATTAAATCAAGCTAATTGACCATTTCTCACACAATGTCTGCTAAAAATATGTAAAAACATTCTTAAAATGTTCTGTCATCTAGGGCCATGAGAAATGACATTTGCCACTGACACAAATGCACTTTTGCAGGAATCCCCTGGTGACATTACTGTTCCTGGTCAAATGTCCTCATTTTCTGACTCGGTGGGTCTGAGGAGACAGTATCCCAGGTGGCTCTGATGCAAGCCTTCTGCAAACTGCCTATGTGTTCAGAAAACAGTCCTATGACTTCCAAAGAGAAAAGTAATTTGCTTTTATTTTTCAGAGACTTGCTCTGGGATGAAGTGGTCTGAAGATCAAGCTCATTTGACATTCCATTGGAACTAATAGAAACAACCACATCTTCTTAGCTTCCTGGGCTCATTAGGGACCTTGATCAGCTGGTAGAAAACAACATATATCTGCAGTGAGCTTGCTTGCTCCTAACTCTGTGCACTCTGTGCATGTGCTCTCTCTCTCTCTCTCTCTCTCTCTCTCTCTCTCTCTCTCTCTCTCTCTCCCTCTCCTTTCTCTCTCTCTTCTCTCTCCTTTCTCTCTCTCTTCTTTCTCTCTTTCTCTCTCTCACACACACATACACATGCACAAACACACACCACTTACACATACATGTATTTACCTGCAGTCATGCACATTAATGCATGCACATTTAAGTTCACACACAGACACATGCACACAGACAGACAGACAGACAGACAGAGACCTGCACAAACACAGCTCTGCCATATGCATCTGTAAACTTATTCTCCTATAAACACAAATGTCCTTATGTTACCTATTGTATCATCTGTGATAAGAACTAGGCCATTTAATAATAATAATAATAATAATAATAATAATAATAATAATAATAATAATAGCTATGAGAGAGAAGGGCTGTAGAAAAGGAAAAATATCACCTCTTTATTACTATAGGCATCTAGAATCCTGAAAACAAAGACATCTTGGAAGCCTGCCTTCTCTCTCTTTCTGTCTCTCTGTTTCTGTCTGTCCTCCCTTTCTCCCTCTGCCCACTCTCTTTTTCTGTGTGTGTGTGTGTGTGTGTGTGTGTGTGTGTTTGTCCAGATAAATAGGTGTGTGTGTCCAGATGTGCCTTCATGTGCGTATAAATGTGTGGAGGCAGATGTCCCTCATCAGGAAACCTGTTCACATACATTTTAAAACAAAATCTCTTACTGTCCTAAAACTCACCCATTTGAGTAGGCTGGCTCCAGGGATCACTGCCACTGTAGCACTGATTACACATATCCAGGTTTTTATTTGTTTTCCTGGGGTCAAACCATGGTCCTTGTGCTTAAAAGGCAACAACTTTGCCTGACTGAGTTATTTCCCCGAAGTTTACCCATTTAGCATGCAGAAAAATCCAAGATATCCTATATTCCTAAGCATAACTAGTGAAGTTTATCTAAATAAACAAGAAAATAAAAATATCACTATGAAAATTTCCCTTTCCCTTTACATCACACAACCCAGATGTAAAGGCAAATGTAAGACCAGTGAACTACAGCAAACCTTTCACACATGATATGATTTTCCAAATGTGCAGGTACACATCTATTTCACTCCTACTAGAAGGGGTCAAACTTAGCATAAGAAACTCATTGGTTTTGTTTTGTTGTTTTTGTAGTGGTGGTGGTTTTTCTTGTTGTTGTTTTCATTGTTGTTGTGATCATGTCACTCTTCCATATGTATCTCATGCCACCATTCCATGGACATTGGCAGCTTGCCTAGTGTATTAACCTGCCTTTGACTCTCCCTGTATACTCCTCTGTGAACCCCATAAGCCACATGCACAGGGCACTGTAGGTTTTTTATATATGTGAGGCATCATCAGTTCTGTACACATCCCACTGTTCATTTGGGCTTCTTTTTGAAGGATAAGTTCAGAGAAAACATTATTATGAATAAGTTCAAAGACAACTGGCAAAGGTTCCATGTGTAAGGCACTTAGCTCACAAACTTGATGACATGAGTTATGATCTCCTGAATCCATGGACAAAGAACGATGTTTAATTAACTCAGGTTTCTCCTTGAATCTGTTACTTGTGAAGAGACAAAAAATATGAGAGGACATAGCTTTCCTGAGTGTCCATAGAGCCATGCACTTCGTCCTTCACCATGCTTAGACATTGGGGGGATCTCAGAGAGAGTAACATCTTCATGCCACAGCCGAGGGCTGTGAAAAGACCATCAAGTACTCTGGCTCTACTTTGTACATCTGATGTTCTCTTTTTCTTCGTGACTTTGATGATCTATAAATGTTCTGAGGAAGAAACCACCTTTCCCCTAACATATACAATGAACAATGGAAGACTAAAGATTTTGTCCTCTCATTCTCTCAAATTAAATTGGTTTTGTTTGTTGTTTTGTTTTGGGTTCCCCATGCAGACCACTCTTCTTTAATTACTTATTTACTTAGGTGTGTGTGTGGGGGGGTCATGGTTGTGTGTTTGTCTGTGTGGGTTTGTGGGGGTATAAAATGACGTGCAGCTGGTGGTTCTCTCCCACCCCCATGTAGTTTTAAGGAATTAAACTCATCTGACTTGGCTATCAGTACCATTACCCACTGATGATTTCACTGGTGCCACATAGTACTCCCTTATCATAACTGCAGTCACAATCTATCTCAGCCCATTGTTAAATAACCAGAAGAGAAGAGTTGCGGATAAGAAATGAATTTGTTTACATTTGACATGGAACTGGTAAAAGAAAGAAATCTTATTTTCTCTCTTCTGTGGCTGTGGCAGTGCTATACTCTATAAGAAAAGTAAAACCAAGGCTGAGAAAATGTCAATATGGAGCTTTCACTCTCAAATAAGGAATCATGGATGCCTTGATAAATCTTCATTGGGAAACAGTAAGGGAAACCTTGACCTCCATAGGTTCAGCCTGTCCCCATATTTATCATGGATTTTCCTTGGGAAAAAAACAAAAACAAAAAACAAAAACTAAGGCCCCTGTTATGATTAAATGATGGCTGTGTCCTCATGGTATAAATAAAACCAAATTGCTTTCTCTGCTGTAGAAAGTAGGACACTGACCTGCTTGCCCTTCTCCTCCCCCATATAAAGTCTCCAGGAGAAGAAGCTGGTGAAAGTCAAAGAGATCACATGCCTGGGTACTAGACCAAAGCTTGCCTAAGCGGGTGCTCTAATTCTCTATTTTACAAATTTATACTATCACCAAATCTAGTGTAGACAAAATAAAGACTTGATTATCTTATTGGAGCCAACAGATGGTGAAAACTCACGAGACATCAAAAGTCAAGAGGAATGTGGCAAGTTAGGTGTTGTAGTTGGTATGGCCCACTCTTAGATTCTTTCACCATAATAGGAAAATAAGACCTGTGTGAAATAGCCCAGTTAATAATCTTCACAACTTTTTTCTTAATGTTTCATTTGTGGACCAAAGGAAACCCATCTTCTAGTTAGATATGTATTAGGATTCCAAGTTTATATCTACCAAATTGAGACATCCTGTCCAGCTTGACCAGCAGTTGGCTCAGTGATCATGGGTCTGGATTGGAAAAGAGTGTATAATGTTTGGAAACCATGGATGTGGGGAGTGCTTACAGATAACCATGGGTGTGCTTACTGAAGCTTCAAATTGAGCTGGGCTATCCTTCCTAAGACACAGTCCACTGCAAGGTTTTTAATTAGCTCATTTATTTTTATGTGTCTGGGTATTTTGCATGCATGTGTGTGTGTGCACTGTGTCTGATGCCTTTGGAAGCCAGAAAAGAGTGTGTAAATCCCCTGGAACAGGATTTAAAGATAAACGAGAGCCACCATGTGGGTGCCGGGAATTCATCCTGGGTGTTCTGAAAGGGAAGCCAGTCCTTGTAACTACCTCCTCCTTGGTATTTGTGTAATTGTTCACACAGACTTTCCAGCAGCCCTACAATTTACCCAACCCCTAGCCAGCAGGGGTCATCCTGTCTCTATATCCTCAGTGCTAAGATAACAGATGCACACCACCCCAGCCAGCTTTTCTTACTTTGTTTTTAGGGCTCCAATTCAGATGAAGCTTGAAAGATAAGCTATTTACTGACTTTATTGACATCTTTTCTTGGTCCTTCATACATATTAAAAACCTTGAGCATAGTCATTATCTGGAAGGGTTACTTTGTATGCCATTACTATAGAAAGGATACTCTTGTTGGTGGAGTAGGAAAAAATTTTTTCTATGTTCTATGAGCCTGAGTTATTGAAAAACAATCGACTGTAAAACAATGAGAAAAAAATAATACCCATTGATTCGTGCTTATAGATTAAGATATATTCAGACCCAGCTGGGGGGACTTATCCCAGTCAGAAAAAAATGCTTGTCTAAAAATGCAAGGACATGAATTCAATCCCCAGAACCCATGAAAGAAGCAATGGACATGGTGGAATATGCTTGTAAACCCCTCACTGTAGAGACAGAAACAGGGCTCACTTGGGTGTCAACACCCAGCCTAGATTCCTGCTAGATAACCTTCAGACTAATGGGGAATGCTATCTCAAAGAGATGATAGCCAGAGAGAATTTGTCTTTCAACGTTCACATATATAAAATATTAATACTCCCCTATGTATTTGTCTGTAGGTACATGCATATGCATGTGTACACACATGCACAAACACATGCAAATGTGTGCTTCAGTTCCCACTCCACTTCAAAGGCTATGTGACCTTGAGACATGTCCCCTTATTTTTTCACTACATCATGTCCAGGCTCAAGATGGAAGTGATTTCACTTTTCTGGAGCCCCTGACCATGATGTTCTATGCTGTTCTACTGATATTTTGCTTTCTGTGTAATCACCTTTCTGAACACAGCTAGCTCCTAATTTTGATTCAATGAAAGGAGTCATTAGTGGTTTAACCATGTTTTAAAAAGAAAAGCATAAAAGAACTTCAGACCTTGCACGATGATATCTAAAGGGCAAACGATTGTCTTTTATGTCCTGACATAATTAGAAAGTTTAATGTTAAAATGAACAACACTCAGTAATCCCTCCTGAATAACTATAATGTTTCCAACCCATCCAGAAGCTCATAATTGACTCTGCTGGAGGTTGCTAAGGAGATTCTTACTGAGTGGAATGAGTAAGGGGAATTAAACAACGGAATGTGTAAGAGATGGGCTTGTCTCCCTGCGTTATCTACAGCAGGGAGTGGCAGACCAGAGAGACTTGTAACAGAATCCTGCTACCAAGCAGTAACGATCTTGCCCCACAAATACCAACCTAGTCTCAGCTGTGCTGGAGACAGAGCCCGTGCATCACAGCCCTCTCCTCCTCTCATACATTAAGACAGGGTCTTACTCTACCACTATAACATGAGCTTTTTCTGCAGCACAACATAAAATCTCCTCTGAATAACAGTAAGTGTTATTTTTTCAAGTACATGTTTAGGGGGATTTTGGTGCGGTCGATCCCAGGAAGTTTCACTTGTGCCTCATCCTTCAGAGACACAACCCTTCAATATGATAGCAGGGACCTACGAACAAGCAGAAACACTCGGACCTTTTAGGGTCTCAGCTTACATCAGGAACAGGGAAACTTCCGTTCCATCCTACTGCCCAAACCAAGTCACAGTGTAAATCATCTTGGCAGGAATAAATATGTTCTCAAATGACCATTGTGCCACTTCATTTGGCTACCAGACTATTGGGACAATGAAGCCCAAGAAATTGGAATTTCCCCCAGGAATCTTAAGCTGTCAGAAGGAAAGGGCTGAAGCCTGGTGCCAATAGATGAGACAGCTTGTCTTTAGTTTGCTCTGTTTTGACAGGCTGATAGATTGTCTTGCAGGAGAGACTGATTGTCTTGCAGGAGAGACTGACGCCACAAAGAAGGGGACCACTCCTTGACTAAGACACTTAGGTATGCACATCTTTTACCCTCTATTTAAACACAAACCTCTTGGTAAGACCCAAAGAATGGACTTGGAGGTTCTTGGACCTCCATTTTCTTCTCAGTGTGATCAGAATGAATATAACTCCTTTCTTTGTCACAATTATCGGCATGGTAAATTAGCCTATTGAGGACATGTGGCTGAACTCATCTTGTTAAAACTATCAGAACCCAGATTATGACTCTAACAACCCCATGAACAACATAGCCAATCCAACACCATCAGGAAGAAATAAGCTCCTCTTGTGTTAGTTGTAGGGGAAATTATCCTGAAGACCTAGCTATCCATTATTCCCCTGGAAAACTACAAGGAAAGTTACTTTTTCCATTCCCCAACATACTGTCCATCACAAATCTAAGAAAGCCGGCTCTGCCTCACTCACTGAGATTAAATCCAGTGGTACCCAGTAGTGGGCACTCAGGCCAAAGAAAGAAATAAAAAGGAACTCTGGGTAGGGTAGACTGACATTAAAGAAGTGACTCTAAATTAATGGAGCCAAAAGTATGGTACTTAACTTGTTCCAGAGAATGAGCTGCATAAGTAATGTTTTGTCAGGTCTACAGGCTCTGAAACAATAGTCCAGCAATGGACCTATGTATGTGTGTGCTCATCTCTCTGTGTATGTGTGTGTGTGTGTGTGTGTGTGTGTGAGAGAGAGAGAGAGAGAGAGAGAGAGAGAGAGAGAGAGAGAGAACAGACAGAGAGAGAGAGAGAGAGAGAGAGAGAGAGAGAGAGAGAGAGAGAGAGAGAGAGAGAACAGACAGAGACAGAGACAGAGACAGAGACAGAGACAGAGACAGAGAGAATGCACATGTGTGGCAGTTAGAGGACAACCTTGGTCTTGGTCTTCACCTCCTACCTGTTTGAAGCAGGATCTCTTGTTGCTCACCACTGAATGTGCTACCCAGTGGGCCTGTGAGATTTCAGAGGTTTTCCTACTACCACTTCATATCTCCTAGGAATTCTGGGATTCTGTATTGCTAAATCTGATTCAACATGTATTTCAGGATTCACAATAAGATCGTCAGGCTTACATGCAAACTCTTTGCTGAATTACTTCCCTTCCTGCACAAGTCTGTGCACTAAATGGAGCTCAGCTAGTAAGCACAGAGTCTTCTATATACAGATTTTCTGAAGACTCCAGGTAAATATCTACTGTTTGGTGACAGAAGAGGGAAAGAGTGAACAACTAGCAAGGTACAAAAGACTGCATGCGCACAGATACAGAGAAGCAGAATTCAAATGTATGGATTCAAAAACCTAAACTGGTGGGGACTTTAAAGCCCGTTATGTCACACCCTGGGTATAAGGAGCAATCTGATTAAATAGTCATGTCTACATAGGGAATTATTTTTTCCTCCCTGATCTAATTTGAGGTCTTGATCATTGCAGCTTGAATAGCATTTTACAGAATTTGGTCAAATCGAAAAGCCACTGCTGGAAGTAAAGTTGGCTTTCCATGGAAGAAACAGCCATCATTGTCAGGAATCATACCAAGGCCACAGAGCAAGGGCTGATTCTGGTGTGTGTGTGGGGGGTGTGGGTGTGGGTGTGTGCATGTGTATGTTTGGATGTGTGTATGAATGTGTTAGTATCCATGACTGTCTGTCTGTCTGTCTGTCTGTCTGTCTGTCTGTCTGTCTGTCTGTCTGTGTTAGAGGAAAACACTGTCTGTCAGTCCTTGCCTTCCTCTTTATTTGAGGAAGGTTGTTTTATCTTTGTTGTCCTGCTGCATACACCAGGTGAGAAGGCATGAGAGCTTCAGGGAATTCTGATTTTGCTCATTATCTGTGCATGTAAGGTTCTGGGATTACAGGTGCATACACTACTTCATCCAGGTATGTGTAACATCTATATTTTATTTAGTATATGTAGTATCCTTTATCCTTTGATCCTATCTTCATCAGGCCAGAGATATTTAATACTTCATTACCTTTTTTTGAGAAATATTTAGATGTTAGCTTGTTGTAAACTCCAAGTAAAAAGGAAAGGATAACATTTAACTTCTTTTATTTCTTTTATTTTTTCTCTCTCATACAATATATCCCAATCACAGAAGCCTTTCCTCCCTCAATTCCTGCCATTTCCCTACCACCTCTTCTGTCTCCCTCTGAACTACTGCTCCTCCATTTATCTTCAGAAAAAAAAAAAAGGTCTCCCTCAACTAAACACAGAAAAAGAATATGATAATATCCAGATTATTATGTGGGCTCTGGGAATCTGAACTTAGATCAACAGGTTTGTTTGACAAGTGCTTTACCTACCATGCTATATCCCGCTCTCTGACATTTCTTTCTTTTAAGATACACAATCACATTATTGATTTAATACTGATAACCAACCTTTGGATGTGTATGACAATTTGAGACATTGGTTCTTACCAAACGCTCAGCACAAGTATAGATTACAGAGTACACAAATGATCTATTTCCAGGAAATCTCTGGAAAAGAAAACTGTTACCAGTTGGTGTTGATATTTTTCTTGCTTTTGTTTCCTTTTCAATGCCACATATCAGTTAAGAGGCAGAGGATGGAGGAGATCGCCTCTGAAGGTTCCAACTGTAAGCTACCACTGACTAAAGGCAAGTATGTAACACTGGGGAAAATATGCATTTAAAAAGCTTTATTTGAAATGATTCTTACAAAGTAGGGTGTTATTCTCTAACTATGAATTTCTGTAAAGTTTTAAATATGTGTTTTATATGTGAGTTTTAATTACACAAAAATAGACACGCAGGCAAGATTAAAGAAGTTTCTCACATGTTCTTCTACTAGCCTGTAGTGTACTGTAATCAGTCACAGTCGTCTTTCCAAAGTAGCAATCAAACTAGATAACTTGAGCATTCATATGCTGCACCAGTAACATACACCAGTTATAACTGACCAGAGATCTCCTCATAACAGATATATACAACAGACCCTCAATTTGAAGACGAAGACACTGACATCTCCATTGAACTAAGTGATCCTCTTTTTTTAATTAATTAATTCATTTATTATTATTTTCTTTATTTACATTTCAAATGCTATCCTGAAAGTTCCCTATAATCCCCCGCCCCTGCTCCCCTACCCACCCACTCTCACTTCTTGACCGTGGCATTCCCCTGTGCTGGGTCATATAAAGTTTATAAGACCAAGGGGCTTCTCTTCCCAATGATGGCTGATTAGGCCATCTTCTGCTACATATGTAGCTAGAGACATGAGCTCAGGGGGTACTGGTTAGTTCATATTGTTGTTCCACCTATAGGATTGCAGCCCCCTTCAGCTCCTTGGGTACTTTCTCTAGCTCCTCCATTGGGGGCCCTGTGTTGCATCCAATAGCTGACTGTGAGCATCTACTTCTGTG
>NC_034607.1:25906018-25928991 GCF_900095145.1 Mus pahari | reverse complement strand
AGTGCATATCTAGTGACTTCTTTTGTGATTGGGTTACCTCACTAAGGATGATATCCTCCAGATACATCCATTTGCCCAAGAATTTCATAAATTCATTATTTTTAATAGCTAAGTAGTACTCCATTGTGTAAATGTACCACATTTTCTGTATCCATTCCTCTATTGAGGGACATCTGGGTTCTTTCCAGCGTCTGGCTATTATAAATAAGGCTGCTATGAACACAGTGGAGCATGTGTCCTTATTACCAGTTGGAAGATCTTCTGGGTGATCCTCTTTTTTAAAGTGGTCCTTTTTCTCCTTGTGCTTACCTTTTTTGAAAAATTGCTGGCTTCACTGGGACCATGCAAAGCATCACACAATTCATCATTTTGAAGAGACAAATCACATCAATTTGTGCTCAGGGGGAAAAAAATCTCAAGCAACTTCTCTATAACTTAGACCACAGGCTCTTGGCTGAATATAGTACTTAACAGCATTCAGAAGAAAGAAAATAAAAGGAATATAGAATTTATAGGTACTCGTGATAAATCAGACATATTTCATAGATTTTTAAATATCAGAGAAAGAAAGAGAGAGAGGGAGAGAGGGAGAGAGGGACAGACAAAGAGAGACAGAGGAACAGAAAGAGACAGAGACAGAGAAAGACAGACAGGGACAGAGTATGCGAGTATGTGCATGTGTGATGTTTCTATGTTCATGTCCATGTGCAGAAGTCAAGACATGTCCATGGGACAGCACATGTCTGGACATCAGGGGATACCCTCAAATATCTGCCCTTGACATCTACCATGTTTGAAACAGGGTCTTGTTCACCACTGCATATTAATTCCATGATGAGTGGCCCATGAGATTCAAGATGTTTTCTTCTCTCATTTCACAGCTTACCATGGGAACACCAGATTTACAGACATGAACTTCTGTGCAAAACATTACTTCTGAAGATCCAAATCATACTTTTCCCATCCAGCTATATTCACATTCTGATACATACTTTTGTAGTCAATTTTATATCCAAGAACAGATAAATAGCACTCAGCATAATAAGCATCACATAATACTCTAAGACAAGCTATCAGACATTTTCATGGGTTAGCTCTCTAGCTCTATATAAATACATTTACCAACTACACAACTAATTCCCATTTCCTACACTCAAGTAAAGACTTTGAGGCCTAGAGAGATTAAATGATTTGTCAAGATACATTGAAGGGTTAGATGTTGGCAACGCGGTCTGGTGTCAAGAATTTTGGTCCCTATACATTGATGTAAGGAAAAGAGTCCTATTTGCTTACAAGCATACCTAACATGCAAATACATCTATCCTGTTGTATCTGCTGAAACTCACAAAACAAGCAGAAAGTCTCTGAGACAGAGGTCAGAGAGGCCTTCTGTGATATCCAGTGTCTCCTGGATATCACATGGCTGCTGCACTTACAAATCTCTGAGGATCTATGTGATTGCCTATACAAGTCCTGCATAAGTCAGTCAGCCTTATAGCAGGATGTATTGGGGAGCTGGCTGGACTCCACACTTAAGTAAGTAGCTATTGATAATCAATAGATGCTGGAGGAAATTGAGGGGGGATTAGTTTTCACTAGGAGTGTGGCTTCTTATAAGTTGAAGATGTTACAAATAATAAGTTCATTTGGTCATGAAAGCACTATTGGGCTCTGTTACAAATGAAATAAAAAGAAGATATGACATTGGCATGGTGACTTGAAGGTCTGGGCAAAGCTGGGGTAGGTGTATAGGGAGAGTGGATATAATATGATTAAAATACATGAAATTCTCAAAGAATTGATACATTATTTTAAAGATACAAATACAATTGTCTAGGAAACTGGAATATACAGAATATTAATTTGAAATTCTTGAACACTTACATACTTTCATGTTCCACTCCAATGTTTCTGCTAACTGAGGAAAGAAGTGAAGAGCCATAGATTCAAGCATAACAAACAGAATACAAGAGATAGAAGAGAGATTCTCAGGTGTAGAAGATACCTTAGAAAACATTGAAAAAGTAGTCAAAGAAAATGCAAAAATGCAAAAAAGCTCCTAACTCAAAACATCCAGGACACAACGAGAAGACCAAACCTATGGATAATAGGTATAGAAGAGAGCAAAGAGTCTCAACTTGAAGGACCAGTAAATATCTTTAACAAAATTATAGAAAACTTCCCTAACAAAGAAAGTGATGCCCATGAACATACAAGAAGCCTACAGAACTCCAAATAGACTGGAACAGAAATGAAATTCACCCCTTCACATAATAATCAAATCACCAAATAAACAAAACAAAACAAAAGAATATTAAAAGCAATAAGGGTAAAAGGTCATGTAACATACAAAGGCAGACCTATATGACTTACACTAGACTTCTAAACAGAGACTATAAAAGCTAGAAGATCCTATGCAAATGTCATAGAGACCCTATGAGAACACAAATGCCAGCCCAGGCTACTATACCCAGAAAAACCCTCAATTAACATAGATGGAGAAATAAAGATATTCCATAATAAAACCAAATTCATAAAATATCTTTCCATAAATCTAGCCCTATAAAGGATAATAAATGGAAAACTCCAACACATGGAGGGAAACTACACCCTGGAGAAAGCAATAATGTTATCTTTCAAAAAACTCAACAGAAGATAGCCCCACAAACATAATTCCACCTCCAACAAGAAAAATAACTAGTAAAAACAATCACTTTTCCTTAATATCTCCTAACATCAATGTACTCAATTCCCCAATAAAAATATGTAGACTAACAGACTGGATATGTAAACAGAACCCAGCAGTTTACTGACATACTGGGTATGTAAATAGGACCCAGGATTTTGCTGCGTACAGGAAACATACCACAGTGATAAAGGCAGACACTACCTCAGAGTAAAATGCTGGAAAACAATTTTCAAAGCAAATGGTCCAAAGAAACAAGCTGAAGTAGCCATTCTAATGTCAAATAACATTGACTTTCAACCAAAAATTTTCAAAAATGACCACAAAGTTTCTACCAGAGAACTCTTAATCCTGATAAACAACTTCAACAAAGTGGCTGGATATAAAGCTAACTCAAATAAATCAGTATCCTATCTCTATACAAAGGATAAACAGGCTGAGAAAGAAATTAGGGAAAGGACACCCACCACAACAGTCACAATATAAAATACCTTGATGTGACTCTAACCAAGCAAGTGAAAGATCTATATAAGAACAACTTCAAGTCCCTAAAGAAAGAAATCAAAGAATTCCCCAGAAGATGGAAAGATCTCCCATGCTCACAGATTGGGAGGATTAATATAATAAAAATGGCCATCTTGTGGAAAGCAATCTACAACTTCAATATAATCCCCATCAAAATTCCAACTCAATTCTTCATAGAGTTAAAAAGAGAAATTTGCAAATTTGTTTGGAATAACAAAAAAATACCCAAGATAGCAAAAACTATTCTCAACAATAAAAGAACTTCTAGGGGATTCACCATCCCTGACCTCAAGCTGTATTACAGAGCAATAGTGATAAATAGGTTTTGGTATTGGTACAGAGACAGGCAGGTAGTCCAACTAAATAGAATGGAAGACCCAGAAATAAACCCACACACTTAAGGTCACCCAATCTTTGACAAAGGAGCTAAAAATCATCTAGTGGAATTAAGACAGCATTTTCAGTAAATGGTACTGGGTAAACTGGTGGTCAGCATGCAGAAGAATGCAAATCAATCCCCTAAAATGTCAGTCATTTTAGCTCACGTACATTACTGAAGTACTCTATTTATTCTTCCAGTACAGTTATGTTTTACACCAGTGCCATGCACATGTAGGATAATTCAAAAGACAGATGTAATGTTGACAATATTCAGAAAAGCAATCACAGGTTATAGGACCCGTGGGCTCTTCTGAGATGGTTTCATGTCAGGCTCCTAAGTACTCATTCTATAAACAATAAGCTAATACTGGAGCACAACTCCCAAGATAAAGCACATTTTCTCATAAATAATGATACCCAGCTCACTGTCTCTTTTTTTTTTTTTTCAAGAGTCTGGCTGTGTTAAGTGTGTGCATATGTATACATATTTAAGTGGATGTAGGTTCACACATTTGAGCATGCATATAGAAGGCATAAAGTAGTATTGAGTACCTTTCTTGATCACACTCCACCTTATGTACTGTAAGATCTCTTATTCAAACCCAGAGTTTTGGCTAATCTACCTTCCCAGTATTCTCTAAAGATCTCCTGTCTCTGCTTACACATGCTAAGATTACAGATGGGCCATAACAACACTTTGGCACTTACATGGGTATTGTTCCCTGAATACCTTTCTCATGCTTGTTAGGCAAAAGCATTAGCCACTGAGCCATCTTCCCAATATTTTATGGGATCAAAAGCTTCTGTCTATGAAGTCCATGACCATGTCATGGGATGGTGTTTCTTCAACTATATGCCTACATATGTGAATTTATGGTGCATCTAAACTTAGGCAAGGATACAGTAAGGATTAATCATCACAAGCTGACACCCCAAACCATCATGTTCACTTTAAATAGTAACATTCTACATCTGTCCCCCAAGATCTCATTTTTCCTCTGAAAATATTAAATACATTTACTCCAGTGCTAAAAGTCACTAGTGTCTTTTATAGTCCCGGTGTAATGCTCAAATATATAAAGTACCCAGATGTGGGGCAGTGGGCTGCGCACAGATAGCCTGGTGTCCAGTAGAGCAAAGGTCTAGATCCCGGGAACCCAATGGGTGGTGATTTCCACCTACATGGGATGGAAGGTGTTCCATCATGTCTCCTGGACCCCTGGCTCCTGTCGAAATTACAACCCCCACATCCCCTGCAGGAGAGGCGAGTGGCTATCAATCACATAGGAGCAGCATCAAGCCTCCCAACTACCAAATAAGGTTTTCTCCAAGCTCTCAGTCCAAGCCAATGAGAGGTACCTGCTGTTGAACCCTGAATCACCCCAAAACTGTATATAAATCCTATCCAGGGAATAAAAGGTGTGCAAGAACTACTCCATAATCTGAATCTTTTGTTCCAAGAGCTCTAACACTTGGGAAGAGTTCTTCTCTCTCAAAGAGCCACCTGAGGTTCCTGTGCACTCCTCACTGGATAGTCTACTTCTTGTCAACCCAGCCCAACCTGGCTTAGTGCAGAGTTGCTCAGGGTTACCAAGTGACCTGGAAGGTATGACAGAGACTTTGTCTGCCTGCCTGCACTCACTTCCCTTTGTCAGAACCCTCGCACCAGGTCTGTCCAGAGATCTCCATGAAAAACCTCTGGTACCCAGGCCCATACCCAGAAACTCAAGAAACTGTTAATTATAAGCTCCTGTGAGATAAAAACAAAACAAAACAAAACAAAAACAAAAACAAAAAAACGAACGGGTTAAGTAGTTCCAATACAGAATGCTACAAACTAGACCAAGGGGAGAGGGAGACATGTGGAATAAGAAAATACTAGAGCAAAGTTGTGATAAAATATAGAACAAAATCACAAAGGAAGTAAGGCTTTCTTACGACATAGTATCTGGTCAACCTATCATTCTACTTATGTATTTCCTGGAATTGTTTACCCTTATACGTTCATTTTCATCCCACCTCAACATTAAGAAACATCTTCCCCTCTGTTATCATGTATCCCCATTGTCGATAGACTCTGTATCCAGATCTGCAACCACAGTGTAGCTTAGCTCTGGAAGCTTCTTTTTAGATGAAAATCCCCACTTGTGGGCTGGGGATAGTGCTTACTAGATATGCATTAGATCCTGAATTTAATCTCTAGGACTCATGTGCAAGACTTGAGCATGGTGTCATGTTCTTATAATTCTAGATGATGACAGACAGACATGGGCAAATCCTTGGGGTTACCTAACCAGACATGTTAGCTTAACCAGTAGATTCTCTATTCGAGGCCAATGAGAGACTGTATCAAGAAGGGGAAAAAAAGGTAACACACCTAGAGTAAGACATCCAAGGTTATTCTGTAGCCTCCACATGTATGTGCCCCGCACATACACATCAGTGAGCTTACCTTAGTTCCTTAATAAGAATTGGCATTGACTGTTGGGTGTCCTCCATGGGCTCATATGTTTGAATACTTGGTCCCCAGTTAGTGAACTTTTGAAGAGGGTAGGGAGGCCATACCTTCCTATCCTTACATTGATGTGACCTCTCTATCCATTTATGAGAAAGGAGTGTGTCACTGGGAGTGGGCTTCAAGGTTTCAAAATTCCACACCTGCCCTGGTCTCTCTCTATGCCTCCATGTTGATATCAGAGGTAAGCTCTCATCAATGGCTCCAGTAACATGCCTATCAACCTGCTACCACACTTACCACCGTGTTTATCTTGATCCCTCTGAAACTGTGAGCTAGCACCAAATTAAATGCTTTATTCATATAAGTTGCTTTGCTCATGATCTCTCTTCACAGCAATAGAGCCAAGACCCTAGTCTATTCTTTATGGTTTCTGTATAAAAAGACAAGTGTGGATTTTTCTTGCTATAAGGCGGTGGTTCTCAATATTCCTAATGCTGTCACCCTTAATGGAGTTCATTATATATAGTGAGAATTTTTGTTTCTTTATGTTTTTGTTTTAATGCCAAATTAGACATATGGAGCTGCTTCAGATTGCCCACAGGAGCTGATTATGATTTAGCTCATGCTCTAGTAGGGCTATTATTCTGTCAGCTGAAGATACCTTTTATTAGGAATTTTGCGGACCCTTGAGAGGGTATAAAAAGGCCAGAACACAAAAAGGCTGCTGTAGCTGCTGCTTCCTGTGTTGCCGTTCTTGATATTGCTGATCCCTGTTGTTGTTGGTCTCTGCTGTTGCTGGTCTCAGCTGTTGCTGATTCCTGCTGTTGGTGGTTACTGCTGTTGCTTTTGCTGCACTGCTGCTTTCTCTGAATTTCTAGTCTGTGACTTGCTGGATTGCTGGATTGCTTGTTGGAAATATCCTAATAACTGTGACTGGAGTTGCACCTAGGAATTTGGTGCTCTGAACCACAGGAAGTGGTCCAAACAGAAGGAAGCTCCTTGACTCTCTAACTATTCATCTCACTGACCTAGTATTAGAAGTTAAAAAAAAGTTGGGGTAGAAAAGAGCGGTAAGTAAAACAAGCCAAGAGAGCAGCAGGAAATTCCCATTACATTGATTTGTGGTGTTCTCACGGCATGAAATTATGTTGGTTGCTACTTCATAACTAATTTAACTACTTTTATGGGTCATAATATAAATATTTTTGGAGATAAAGGTTTACCAATGGGGTTGTTTCCCACAGATTGAAAACCACTAGTATAAGTGATCCTTGAAAACAATGCTAAGTTAATTTATAATTGCTGTATCAGAATCCATGTTCTTGTAACTATATCATCCCCTGTGTTGGTACAATATATAGGGTGAAAATATTAATATGAAATAACCATGCTGATATCATTCATAATTCAGAAATTCTGATCCCAGATGTTGTGAAGATTCACATTCTTCCAGTGCTAATCCTCTGTTCTTTTCCAGAGATCTTGAGTTTCAGCAGTCACACCAATGAGCACACCTAAACTTGTTTCTCTTCATGGTCTAAGAGAAATAAGAGTATAATTGCTCTCCCACAGCTAATAACAGATGACTGATCCAGACACTTGTCAAAACCTCTCAACAAGCATATGTGTCTCTCTGCTTGGTCTCATCAGTCTTCTGGCTTCTGCAGGAACACATGCCATGCACAGGAGAAAACAGATGAGAAAAGACATACTTCAGGCTGGAATAATGTCAGCATTTCTATTAACAAATCCATCTCTAGCAAATTCCATAGAATGTTACTTCCTTGCAAAAGAAAGCTGAATTTTTAACAGCATTCAAGAAACATTTAGAAATTTACTAAATTTTAGGAACTTGGTTTGACCAGGAAAAGAGCCACATGTAAGGAACCCCAACTATATTTTTTCTGATATTGAGAAATGAGTTTTCTCTTTTTTCTTAGATATTTTATTTATTTATATTTCAAATGTTATCCCCTTTGTGGGTTTCCCCTCTGAAAATCCCCTATCCCATCTCCCCCTACCCCTGCTCACCAATCCAGCAACTCTGGCTTTCCTGTCCTGGCATTCTCTTACACTGAGGCATTGAGCCTTCACAGTACCAGGGGCCTCTCATTCCACTGATGACCGACAAAGCCATCCTCTGCTACATATGTGGCTGGAGCCATGGGTTTCTCCATGTGTACTCTTTGGTTGGTGGTTTAGTCCCTGGGAGCTCTGAGGGTACTGGTTGGTTCGTATCCATGGGAGGAGATAGACAAAGTGTGGAACAGAGACTGAAGGAAAGGCCATCCAGAGAAAAGAGACTGCCCCACTTGAGGATCAATCTCATATCCAGTTACCAAATCCAGACACTATTGTGCATGCCAATTAGTGTTTGCTGACAGCAGCCTGATGTAGCTGTCTCCTGAGAGGCTATGCCAGTGCCTGACAAATACAGAGGTGGATGTTCTCAGCCAACCATTCAAATGAATGCAGGGTCCCCAATGGAGGAGCTAGAGAGAAATGACTTTTCAAATAAGAAAAATTATGAGACTTTATTCAGTGTAAGATTTTTTTTTTTGAGACATGATTTCTCTGTATAGCCCTGGCTGTCCTGGAACTCATTTTGTAGACCTGGCTGGCCTCTAACTCAGAAATCTACCTGCCTCTGCCTCCCAAGTGCTGGGATTAAAGGCATGTGCCACCACTGCCCAGCTAGTATAAGATATTTTATTTAAAACATTCATAAACTCCCAATGAGCTGGCTCATAGAAATCTCCCTTTGTCCCACTTTCCCATGCTCACCACCTCCTTTTCTGTTCACAGAATTCAAGTTTGCACTAACAGTCCCTTCTGTGGTATTATGGTTAGTATTTATTGACAATTTTAACAGTTTATAAAATCATCTAGAAAACCAATTCCTGGACTGGAATAGAGGTTGAAAGACATTCCCTATCTGTGGAAACAACATCCCATACGTTAGGATCCTGGACTTAATTAAAAGGGAAAAATTAACTGAGCCCCAGCATCCATCTCTCTGTGGATGCCATGTGATCATCTACCTCATGCTCCAGCTACCATGCATTCTCTACAATTAAGTACTGCGTCCTCACAGTGTGAAACAAAAGTAATCTTTCATTTCTTAAGTTGCTTTCATTGTTTATTTTGTCAGATCAACAAGATAATAATACTGTGCTGAAGAACTGTTCCCACAGTTGCCACTCTTTCTGTGGCCCTAAGCTCCTCCTGTGACACATGGGAAGAGGAGAGAAACTACTTTCCACAGACTCGTCTACTAGCCTGCTTTCTTTCTAAACTTTCCAGAGAGATGTGAAAAAGATAAGAGGCAGAAGCCATTGTGCTTCCTGTAGCTAACAAGGGAGATGCCAAAAACACCCTTTGATGGTAAACAGGTAAGACTATCAGCAGTTATTTCTTATATGTGTCAGTGAGGTCTACTTATTTCAACCTGGGGTGGTGAGTCTGAAGTTGCCGTAAGGCAGTCAGAAGGAAAGTGAGGTCATTGACAGCACCTGATAAGTAAAGCATCTCAGTCGAGACATCATAGTGTCTCCTTACAAGAAGACCAGCCACTTCAAACAAGTACAGCTCAGCACATAGTAGAGATTGAAATACCAGCTTCATGAGAATAAGGGAAGCACCCTCCTTCCATTCTCAGATCCTCTTCTTTCTCAATAGTATTTTAGCTGCTACAAAACATGCAGTGGGACCGGAAGTCAATTTGAGTTGTAATTCTACAAGGTGATGGGTCAGGAGACATGTCAGTGTTGTAGCTCTCCAAAGAGACTGGGGTAATAACTAATGCCTAGGCTTTGAGAATGAAGGTTTGTGAGAAAGGTGTTGGTCATAGAACTGGTATCAGGAGTTCTAACAAAGAGGGATCACAAAAGGAGGTTAGAGCAAGCAGGCATTTGTGTCCTGAGTAGCTGCTTCTCCAAGAACAGTTGTTTCAATATTGGTCCCAATAAGCAAAAAGAAAAGACACTACATTTAAACAAGTCAGTCTTTTGGCCTAAAGACCCAGTGCCTATCCAATGGATTCTTGACTAAAATAACCAGTACATAAAGTCATACATCAATTTATGAACATGGACTTCCACTGGCTCTTATGGTTGTCAAATGCCCTGCCTTTCAGAAAAGGAAATCGTATTGTAATACGACATCATTCTTTAGAGAAGCAGCCAGACATCCTGTGTTTATATTGAGTCCCTTCCAATGAAGAGCTATCAATTTTCCTTCATTTGAATGAAGCTGTTCTAGATTGGGATTTGGCCTCTGTGGCTCTAACGCTTTTAACTAACCAGAATCCCTGGAATCACTGAACGTGTCTACCTCTAAACTACCACTTCCATTAAACACTATTTTTTTTAAATGAAGTCTACTCAGTAGGAAAAAATAAGGTGAAAAGTATAACAATATTCACCAATAAATTTATTGAGAACCTGAGATCCCTCTGCAGATACTGCCTAAGAAAGGTGAATGTGTGTGTGGGGGGAGCATGTGCTTGTAATCTTAGTTCTGAAGAGGCAGGGAGGTCTGCTGATCAGCTAGCTAGCTGGCTTGATGAATTCTAGCCTAATGAGGATCCCTGCCTCAAAAAATACGTAGACAGCATCTGAGGAATGACTGAGGCTATCATTTGGTCTCCATATACATGCACATGTGCATGTATGTGCAGTAAGTGTGCACACTTCCCAGGCACAAAGAGGGGAAAAGTTAGACAGTAACCTATCCTTGCTTTTAAAAAATACATACATACATACATACATACATACATACATACATACATACATACAGTCCCAAATGAATAAAGTCTCAGGAGCCAAATGCTGCGGTGAAAGCCAGATCACTGAGAGATAAGATAAAACCTGCAGCTGATGTACCTACTCCACTGAAGTCCCAGAAGGAAAAGGCTCATTCTGCCAATAGTCTTACACACCCTTCAGCTTAAAGACCCGACTTTCTATTTTTGTTCTCTCCCTGTCAACTGGTTGTTTACTTCACCTCTTCACTTTTCTTTAGTGTTATTTGATCCTGTTTACAGAAATCTCTTTGGATTAAAGGTGTGTACTAGGGCTGAGTCACATGAAAACAATCTGTCCACAGTAAACAGAAAGCTCTTGGATAAATGGTGTGTGCTAGGGTTGAGACACACCACGGCAAAGTTTTTCCAATTCACAGTTTTGGAGTTTACAATGTAATCAAATACCCTGTAATAGAATCACCCATGATTGTAACTTTCATAATTATGCAGAAGACTCTGGCTTCCTAGAATATTGAACCTACATAATAGGAACTCAACTGCAGCACCACCTTGGAAAAAAAATCACTGTGCAGAATTTAGATTTGTTCAATACCTGTGAAAATGAAAGAAGGAAGTTCCCAGTAATGAAAGTGACAATGATCACTCTCACTCTAATTCTAGCAAATGAACTGGAAACTTCCTCTTCTTACCTGTAACCCTGTGATCAGATGGTTTAGGGATCTTTGTTCCTGGGACAGCAAGGTTCTTCTGAGGGATACATTAACTCCATTGAACTTTATAGAGATGAGCACCTGGGGGAGGACAATGTATCGAGTTTAATGCTATTTCGTGACTATAAAAGAGTAATGGAATATGATTTAAATAACTAAGGCAAGACAAAATGTAACAAAAATCCAGAGTATTTCTTAGGATGTCTTTATTCTATGCTTCATGGAAAAAGTTACTGGGTACTAAAGACCTAGTAGTTAGATGCAAATTATTCAAAAGCATATGTTTAAGTCATCCCATTGGCTGAAGAATGTTGATCAAGTTAAGTATTAGTTGAATGCAAAGGGGAATTTAGAATGAATAATAAAAATTATAATAAATTAAAATGCCAAATATTTTAACTATTTCTGTCAACTAGTGTATGATAGCTATTTAAACTCTTGCTTGCTTGTATATTTATTCATACATCAACCAGTTTTCAAGCATTTTACTCACTTTGATTTTATATAATATAATTGGAGATGGTTTTAGTCTTGAAGTAGCAAGAGACTAAAGAGTTATTACTGATAAACTAGGACTGTGAATATCATTTGGAGGTAGGTGCTATTCCTATTATAATTCTGTTACTTTCATGTCACAGACAGAATGAGAATGTCTTTGTTGTGGGAGTGTCCTAAGGTAGAAGCATACTGTGGTTATTTATAGTCTGGATGTTTAAATATAAGCATAGATTTGTTCACCAATCCTGTGAAGGCAAAATTGTGACCTGTTCTAGACTGTACTAGATATGCTTGCTGGTCAGCACCATCACTGTTACTTTTAGTTCCACCCTGCACTCAGAGGTTGTGTCTTTGAGAAACATGTTCTCAGATGCTTTTCAAATATGGTTCTTGTGAAGACATGCCAAGAGTTGGATCTCCATTGATACTGGAAGGCAAATATCAATAGGAACATGCAAATGGGCTTTGGTTTTTGAAAAAAATTGCCTTTTTATTCATATTAAAAGTGATACCCATCATACAATAAAATTTCTGCATCTCTATCAAAAACATAGGAAATACCATTATTAATAAATGGATAAAGAAATACATGAAAAAGGAAGATGGATAGATAGATTTTTACATGTGTCATGGATAGCTGTATGGACACAGGGATCCATGGAAGATGAAAAAAGTGATGCATGGATATATGGGTAAACATAAGGAAACAAGGACTATATTATATATTCATGGAATTTGATAATGGAAAGGAAATTTTTAATGAAATGGAGATAAAGTAGTGGTTTTGAATTGTGGAGTTTTTTTTTTCCAATTTTTTATTAAGTATTTTTTTCATTTACATTTCAAGTGCTATCCCAAAAGTCCCCTATACCCTCCCCCTGCCCTACTCCCCTACCCANCCACTCCCACTTCTTGGCCATGGTGTTCCCCTGTTCTAGGGCACATAAAGTTTGTAAGATCAAGGGGCCTTTCTTCCCAATGATGGCCAATTAGGCCATCTTCTGCTACATATGCAGTTAGAGACAGGAGCTCTGGGGGTACTGGTTAGTTCATATTGTTGTTCCACCTATAGGTTTGCAGACCCCTTCAGCTCCTTGGGTACTTTCTCTAGCTCCTCCATTGGGGGCCCTGTGTTCCATCCAATAGCTGACTGTGAGCATCCACTTCTGTGTTTGCCAGGCACTGGTATAGCCTCACAAGAGACAGCTATATCAGGGTCCTTTTAGCAAAATCTTGCTGGTATGTGCAACAGTGTCTGCATTTGGTGGCTGATAATGGGACGGATCCCCTGGTGGGGCAGTCTCTGGATGGTCCATCCTTTCCTCTCAGCTCCAAACTTTGTCTCTGTAACTCCTTCCATGGGTGTTTCTGCTTGTGGACGTTGTACATCGTGGTGCGGAGCCTAGTGCGCACCACGATGTACAACGTCCACAAGCAGCAAGAAGCAAGTTGGGGAGGAAAGGGTTTATTGGGCTTACATTTCCATACTGCTGTTTATCACCAAAGGATGCAGGACTGGAACTCAAACAGGTCAGAAAGCAGGAGCTGATGCAGAAGCCATGGAGGGATGTTTCTTTACTGGTTTACCTCCCCTGGCTTGCTCAGTCTGCACTCTTATAGAACCCAAGACTACCAGCCCAGAGATGGTCTCACCCACAAGGGAACCTCCCCACTTGATCACTAATTGAGAAAATGCCTTGCAGCTGAATCTCATGGAGGCATTTCCCCAACTGAAGCTCCTTCCTGTGTGATAAGTCCAGCTTGTGTCAAGTTGACACAAAATTAACCAGTACACCATCCCTCTGTTGAGGGACATCTGGGTTCTTTCCAGCTTCTGGCTATTATAAATAGGGCTGCTATGAACATAGTGGAGCATGTGTTCTTATTACCAGTTGGAACATCTTCTGGGTATATGCCCAGGAGAGGTATTGCTGGATCCTCCGGTAGTACTATGTCCAATTTTCTGAGGAACTGCCAGACTGATTTCTGGAGTGGTCATAAAAGCTTGCAATCCCACCAACAATGAAGAAGTATTACCCTTTCTCCACATCCTTGCCAGCATCTGCTCTCACATGAATTTTTGATCTTAGCCATTCTGACTGTGTGAGGTAGAATCTCGGGGCTGTTTTGATTTGCATTTCCCTGATGATTAAGGATGTTGAACATTTTTGGGGGGTGTTTTTCAGCCATTTGATAATCCTCAGTTGAGAATTCTTTGTTTAGCTCTGTGCCCCAGTGAAGTAGCTGGATATAAAATTAACTCAAACAAATCAATGGCCTTTCTCTACACAAAGGATAAACAGGATGAGAAAGAAATTAGGGAAACAACACCCTTCACAATAGTCACAAATAATATAAAATACCTTGGTGTGACTCTGACTAAGGAAGTGAAAGATATGTATGAACTTCAAGTCTCTGAAGAAAGAAATCAAAGATCTCAGAAGATGGAAAGATCTCCCTTGTTCATGGATTGGCAGGATCAACATTGTGAAAATGACTATCTTGCAGAAAGCAATCTACAGATTCAATGCAATCCCTATCAAATTTCAACTCAATTCTTCAATAAGTTAGAAAGGGCAATTTGCAAATTCATCTGGAATAACAAACAACCTAGGATATCAAAAACTCTTCTCAATGATAAAAGAATCTCTGGAGGAATCACTATGCCTGACCTAAAACTGTACTACAGAGCAATTGTGATAAAAACTGCATGGTACTGATATAGNGNCAGACAGGTAGACCAATGGAATAGAATTGAAGACCCAGAAATGGACCCACACAACTATGGTCACTTGATCTTTGTCAAGGGAGCTAAAACCATCCAGTGGAAAAGAGACAGCATTTTCAACAATTGGTGCTGGCACAACTGGTTATTATGTAGAAGAATGTGAATTGATTCATTCTTATCTCCTTGTACTAAGGTCAAGTCTAGGTGGATCAAGGAACTCCACATAAAACTAGAGACACTGAAACTTACAGAGGAGAAAATGGGGAAAAGCCTCGAAGATATGGGCACAGGGGGAAAAATTCCTGAACAGAACAGTAATGGCTTGTGCAGTCAGATTGAGAATTACAAATGGGACCTCATAAGATTGCAAAGCTTCTGTAAGGCAAAAGACACTCTCAATAAGACAAAAAGGCCACCAACAGACTGGGAAAGGATCTTTACCAGTCCTAAGTCAGATAGGGGACTAATATTTAATATATATATATATATATATATATATATATATATATATATATATATATATATATATATAACTCAAGAAGGTGAACTCCAGAAAATCAAATAACCCCATTAAAAAATGGGGCACAGAGCTAAACAAAGAATTGCATTGTGTTTTAAAGGTAAACGAGAAAGCATCAAATATTAAAAGAACATTAAGCATTGAATGAAGTATCCCCATGTTTTCTGTAATTTTAAAAAGCATACTACCACCTTCCCAGGAGTTTGGTCTGTACTCAAGCTTTAGCTGTGAGATTGGCTGCCTTTGGTCTCCTTCTTGACTACAGCCACCTCCACCAACAGCCAACTGGCACCTCTCCTGGGACCTGCCATATCTTGACCAACCACTCCTGCTTAATTTTGCTAAGCTCCAGTTACTCCACTGCCTTGACCCAAGGATGAGAAACCCTTCAGGTAGCTTTATTGCTCTAGAACTGGCCAGATAACACAATTCGTGGGTGGAGAATCCCCTGTCCTAACCTTATCAGCTAACCTATATCAGCCATCTGCTAGTGGTGGAGGCCCCAGTTCTGGTGGCCCCAAGACCTTACATGGCTGTTGTGTTCTTCTTACTGCAAAGCCTGGCCTGAAACCTTTCTCTTTTCCTTTCTCTTGCCTTCCTCCTGGGACCTGGGAGTCTCACCTTTACCCTTTGCCCAGCAATTAGCTCCTGACTGCTTTATTGACAGAATCAAGGACTAATTAGGAAAACATCTCCTTCTCCTATTTCCTGAAAGAATAAGAGTTTTAATTTGTTAGAGAGGATGATTGTGAATATAAATTTGTTTGGAGTATAGATGGAGGAATGTGGACTCTGAAAGAAAGATGTCATCCAGACCCTAAGAAAACTAGGATACTATACTCAGCAAAACAATCATCATACATGGAGAAACCACGATATTCTGTGAAAAGAAAAAACAAATTTAAACAATATCTTTCTATTAATCCATCCTTATCAGGGATAGTGAAATGAAATCCCCAACATAAATAGGGTAACTACACCCAAGAAAATATGGGAAACTAAACAGATAAAAAAAAAAAAAAAAAAAAAAGACCTGTAGCCTCCTCCCCCAGCCCTGAGTAGGCTGGCTCAGATCACCTGGGGTGGAGCCTTTCCACCTAGATGGTTCTATTGTTCTGTCACAGGAGCTGTTCTTCTCTGAGACACTGCTACCTGCTGAGAGGCTGAGAGATTCCTGTGAGATTCCAGAGATAGCAAGCAACCCAGTGATTGACACCTTCTTGTTAAACCAGTGCTGTCAGACAGATCACTTACAGGCTGGTGACAGGCATCAAGAGTGGATCTGTAGGAGATGGGTTTTCCCTCTATATATAAGCACAGATTTTTAGTAAACTTTGGGCCTTGATCAGAAATCTGTCTTGGTCTCTTTATTTCTCTTGCTGTTCTCGCCTTTACAGCTCCGGCCTCCCACTCAGGAACCCAGTTAGTGTGGCTGCAGGTGGCCATACAAACCAAAAAGTAGAGACTCATACACACATAATACCACATCTATCAACAAAAATAACAGGAACTAACAATCATATATCTTTAGTATCTCTCAATATCAGTGGACCCGATTCCACAATAAAAAGGACTAACAGACTGGATATATAAGCACTGTTCAGCATTTTGCTACACACAAGAAACAAACTTCAGTGACAAAGACAGATACTACCTCAGACTAAAAGGCTGGAAAAAAGTTTTCTAAGCAAATGGTCCCAAGAAACAAGCTGAGGTTGCTATACTAATATCCAATAAAATAGACTTTCAACAAACAGTTATCAAATGAGACTCAGAAGACACTTTATATTCATCAAAAGAAAAGTCCACCAAGTGGAAGTCTCAATCCTGAATATCTGTAGGACCCCCTCCTGGGGAACTCCCCTGGGTCCCCAGGTCACAGGAGTCAGGTTGCCCCAGAAACACATAGACAAGCTTTCTTGATGCAACTGCAGGAGGCACTTTTATTGGCAGAGCTCCGGGTTGATTGGTATCGCACACAGGAGACAGAGGAAGTCGACCCTGAAACCCAAAAGCTAGGGGATTTTAAAGGGTAAGGGTAGGGGTATGGGGAGAATTGGCGCGGTTTCATGCGATTGGTTCATTTAAACATAGCAAATTAGCAGAAGAGTACATGCAGACTAAAACGTTTAAAAATTTTAAAGGCCTGAGGTTTATCGGGGGCAGCAGGACACCTGGTTGATGTATGACTCTTATCAGGGGCAGTAAACTAGGGGAGGCATCTTCCTGCCAGATGGCTGTGTGTGGAGTCAGTCAGCCCTGATAGCACTAGGGGAGGCACCTTCCTGCCAAATGGCTGAAGTCATCCCTGATAGCTCAGTTCCTGCATTCTTTTCCTTATCTTTATGGCCGGGCTTGTATTTCACAGTATTCAGCCCTGAGTCTTACTTCTTTTTTTTTTTTTTTTTCCTATTTCCAAGACCTTAAATCTATATAGTTTTTCCCTTTTAGTTCCATGCCCCAAATGGAAGGGCATCCATGTTCATAAAAACTTCACTAACGCTCAAAACACAAATTGAACCCTGCACAATAGTGAGTGATTTTAAAAATAAACTTTCACCATTGGACAGGTCATTGAGACTGAAATTAAACACAGACATAGTGAAATTAATAGAAGTTATGAACTAAATGAATTTAACAGATACCTACAGAACATTTCACCCCAAAACAAGAGAATATACCTTCTTCTCAGCACCTCATAAAACCTTCTCCAAAATTGACCATTTAATCAGACATAAAACAAGCCTCAACAAATACAAGAACAATAGAATAATCCCATAGTTTCTATCAGATCACCGTGGACAATGGCTAGATTTCAATATCAACAAACGAACAGAAATCTCATATACGCATGGAAACTGAGCTACTCTCTGCTCAGTGATAACTTGGTCAGGGAAGAAATAAAGAAAGAAGATAAAGACATCATGAAATTCAATGAAATTGGAGACACATCATACCAAAATTTATAGAACACAATGAAAGCAGTATTAAGAAAATTCATAGCACTATATGCCTTCATAAAGAAATTGGAGAGATCCCATACAAGCAACTTAACAGCACACCTGAAAGATCTAGAATAGGAAGAAGCAAACAAACCTAAGAGGAGTAGATGGCAGAAAGTAGTCAAAATCAGGGCTGAAATCAACCAGTTAGAAACAAAGAGAATGATACAAAAAAAAAAAAAAAAATCAACAAATAAAGAGCTGGTTCTTTGAGAAAATCAGCAAGATAAACATTAACCAAACTAACTAGAGCGCACAAGACAGCATCCAAATTAACAAAATCAGAAGTGAAGAGAGAGACATAAGAACAGAAACCAAAGAAACATAGGAACATAACCTGAGGAAATCCCCAAAACGCATAAGAACCTACTACAAATGTCTATACTATACAAAACTGGAAAATCTAGATGAAATGGATGATTTTCTAGATAGATCCCATGTACCTATGTTAAATCAAGAGCAGGTAAAATGTCTAAACAGTCCCATAACTCCTAAGGAAATAGAAATTGTCACCAAAGACCTCCAAAGCAACAAATTCCAGGGCCCGATGGTTTTAGTGCAGAATTCCATCAGACCTTCAAAGAAGAACTAATACCAATATATTCCATAAACTAGAAACAGAAGTAACACTGTCTAATTCACTCTAAAAAGCCACAGCTTCTCTGATATCTGAATCACATGAAGACCCAACAAAGAAAGAGAATTTCTGACCAATCATGCATATGAATATTAATGCAAAAATACTCAATAAAATTCTCACAAATTGAAACCAAGAACATGTCAAACTCTTCATTCACCATTATTATGCATGCTTCATCCCAGGGATACAGGAATGGTTCAATTTACAAAAATCCATTACACTATATAAACAAACTCAAAGAAAAATGCCACACGATCATATCATTAGATGATGAAAATGCCTTCAACAAATACAACATCCCTTCATGTCAAATGTCCTGGAAAGATCAGAAATTCGTAGCACATACATAAATACAAAGAAGCAATATATAGCTCCAATCCCTGAAAAAAAAAAGAAATCAAAGAAGATCTCAGAAGATAGAAAGATTTCCCATGCTCCTGGATCAGTAGGATTAACATAGTGAAAATGGCCATCGTACCAAAAGCAATCTTTACATTCAATGCAATCCCCATCAAAATTTAAACACAATTCTTTACAGACATGGGGAGAGCAATTCTCAACTTCATGTGGTAAAACAAAAAACCCAGGATAGCCAAAACGATTCTCAACAGTAAAAGAACTTCTGAGGGAATCATCACACTTGACCTCAACCTGTACTATAATTTAATAGTGCTAAAAACTGCACAGTATTGGTTCAAAGACAGTTTGCTCAATGGAATGGAATCAAAGACACAGAAGTAAATCCATACACTTATGTACACCAAATCTTATAAAAAGAAGCCAAAAACATAGAGTGGATAAAAGAAAGTATCTTCAATAAATGGTGCTCATCTAACTGGCAGTCTGCTTGTAGAAGAATGAAAATAGATCGATATTTATCAACTTGCACAAAGCTCAACTAGAAGTGGATCAAGGACCTCAACATAAAACCAGATACACTGAATCTAATAAAAGAAAAGGTGGGAAAGAACCTCAAACTCATTGTCACAGGGTAAAATGTTCTGAAGAGAACATCAATGGCTTAGACTCTAAGGTCAACTATTGATAAATGGGACCACAGGAAACTGACAATCTTCTGTAAGGCAAAAGACAGTCAATATGACAAATCAGCAGCCTATAGATTGGGAAAAAAGTCTTCACTGAAACTACATCCAACAGAGTACTAATATTCAAAACATACAAGGAATTTAAAAAGCCAATCTCCAAAACCCCAATTATTCCAATTTTAAAAATATTGGCAGAAACTTAGAATATCCAAGATACAATTAGAAAAACACATGAAACTCAAGAAGAAGGAAGACCAAAGTGTGGATACTTTGCTCCTTTTTAGAATGGGGAACAAAATACCCACAGAAGGAGTTACAGAGACAAAATATGAAGCTGAGACGGAAGGAAAGACCATCCAGAGACTGCCCCACCCGGGGATCCATTCCATATTCAATCACCAAACCCAGAGACTATTGCATATGCCAGAAAGATTTTGCTGACAGGACTCTGACATAGCTCTCTCTTGTGAGGCTATGCCATTGCCTGGCAAATACAGAAGTGGATGCTCACAGTCATCTATTAGGTGGAACACAGGGCCCCAAATGAAGGAGCTAGATAAAGTACCCAAGGAGCTAAAAGGATTTTGCAATCCTATAGGAGGAACAACAATATGAACAAACCAGTACCCACCAGAGCTGTGTCTCTAGTTGCATATGTAGCAGAGGATGGCCTAGGCAGCCATCAATGGGAGGAGAGGCCCTTGTTCTTGAGAAGATCATATGCCCCAGTACAGGGGAATGCCAGGGCCAGGAAGTGGGAGTGGGTGAGTTGGGGAGTAGGGCAAGGGGAGGGTATAGGGGGCTTTGGGGATAGCATTTGAAATGTAAATGAAGAAAATATCTAATAAAAAAAATCAGGGCCAGGCAGTGGTGCCGCATGTCTTTAATCCCAGCACTTGGGAGGTAGAGGCAGGCAGATTTCTGAGTTCGAGGCCAGCCTGGTCTACTGAGTGAGTTCCAGGACAGCCAGGGCTATACAAAGAAACCCTTTCTTGAAAAAAAAAAAACAAAAAAACAAAAAAACAAAAAACAAAAAACAAAAACAAACAAAAAAATCAGTTACAGAGCTAAACAGTGAATTCACTACAGAAGAATTTTGAACGTCTGAGAAGCAATTAAAGAAATATTCAAAGCCTTTAGTCATCAGAGAAATTCAATTCAAAAGGACCCAGAGATTCAACCTCACACCAATGAGAATGGCTATGATAACAAACTCAAGTGATAGCATATGCTGGTGAGGATGTGGAAAAAAAAGAAAAACGGAAACTCCTCCACTGTTGGTGAGATTTCAAACTTCTACAACTGCTCTGGAAATCAATCTGGCAGTTCATAAGAATATTGGGAATAGTTCTACCTGAAGACACAGCTATACCACTCTTGGGCATATCCAAAATATGCTACAATATACCACAAGGACACGTGCTCCACCATGTTCATATCAGACTTATTTGTAATAGCCAGAAGCTGGAAACAACCCAGATGTCCCTCAACCAAAGAATGGATACAGAAAATGTGGTTCATTTGTATAATGCAAAACTATTCAGCTATTAAAAAATGAGGACATCATGATTTTAGTAAGCAAATAGATGAAACTAGTGAGGTAACTCAGACTCAAAAGTACATATACAGGTATCTACTAACTGATAAGTGAATATTAACCAAAATGTACAGAATACCTAAATATTACCTACAGAATATAAGAAGTATAACAATCAGAAATGCCCAAGTGAGGAGGCTTCAACCCCACTTAAAAGGGGGAAGAAAATAATCACTGGAGGCAGAGGAAGAGAGCGAGCATACTCTTGGAGTTAATGGTGAGGAGGAATGGGATGAGTAACTGTGGGAGGCGGTTTAATGACCGAAATGTAAATTAAATAAAATAATGTAAATTTTAAAAAAAAGATTAAATGTGTCTTAAGAAAGAAGAGCTCCAACCCCTTCCTATGGTGTTTTTTTTTTTTTTTTCTCCAGATATTTAGAAGCCTAGTGAAGCTACGGGGGCTCCCCAAAACAGCTTTCCAGCTACTGGAGCCAACTAACTATGAAAGGGGGAAGTCCCTTACCACTGCTAATGTCAGTACAACAGCTGGGTAACGGGTTTATAAAATTATTCCAATATGGAAAGAATTACAAGACGACTAAAAGGTTGAACAAGGAAAATGCTTACCTCTTTCTAGAGTACACACTTCTGGGCTATTTTACTCGCTAGGACAATGGAAGCTGGCCTGCAAAAGTTGCTAAGTACAACGGCTAGCATAGAGCTATATTTGGATCATGCTCCTGTCCCATCGTTCTTGAATTCACAACACATAAGTAGTTGATTATTTCCCATATACAAGAGTAAGAACAGGTATGCAAAGTGTCTGCTAAATAAAACAGTCTAATGAAAAGAGCCACTGTCAAGTGCCTGCCATGCTAACTCCATCCCATTGTACTCTCATACAGAACCCAAATAGGCAACCATCTCACTAGCTAAAGTTGTTGCTAACTTAACTTTTAGGAGAAATTGCACAAACTGCAGTGAATAGTTGAGAATGCCAGAAATTGAAACAACACCTGAAAGTCAGAAGCTCTGCCTTTGGTCTTTTCTTGTCAAAGACCAGCTCAGCTCTAGTGTACCCAAGAGGAGCACGTAATGAGTGGATTTTCCCTTCATCATGCTAGAAAGGCTTCCATCAGCAGTACTTTGTCTCAGATTCAAAGGTATCCCTGCTGCATGAGTTCTCCAAGCAAGGTCAGAACTTAAATATATAGCAGAGGTAAGCTTGCCTACATTGAGGTACCTGGACCTCTGGACTCTGGGTGCAAAGTCTAAATAAAATATTTAAAAGGTCACCTCGGCTCTAGATTCAGACACTAGGGATCTTGTGGGCCAGCCAGTGGAGACTAGTCAGGAGGCTCTAGGTTTCAGTGAGATACTCTCTCAAAAATATGGTAGCGAATGACTAATGAAGACATCAAATTTTGTCCTCTATCCTCTACCTTAACACACACACACACACACACACACACAC
>NC_034607.1:25895916-25905978 GCF_900095145.1 Mus pahari | reverse complement strand
AGAGAGAGAGAGAGAGAGAGAGAGAGAGAGAGAGAGAGAGAGAGAGAGAGAGAGAGAGCAATTGACTGAGAGTTGATTGAATTCAGCCAAGGAGTTCCATTTGTTTAATCTAACTTTGAGAAAAATGAGGCATGAATTATGTTTACATGACACTTCTGGAACTCAGGAAGAGTGAAGAGCTATAAGGTAGGACAATACAGAATCAGAAGCTGTACTTCCCCAAAGTGTGCTGTCTGCAAGCACTGAAAGGCAAACCTCGCGCCACTTTCGGGGAGATATTTGGATCATCAAGAGGTTGTTCCACAAGGAGCCCATCAAGGAAGAAACTAGCTTCTCTTGCTGCTACAACAAGATTTCTACTACTGGATCTTAAGGAAGGAAGGGCTACTGTGTGTCTGGTCAATTATAGTGGGAAATGCATGGTTGTAGGATCATGAGACAAGGGGTTAATATTACACCCACAATCAGGAAGCAAGAAAATGTGAATGCTGACACTCAGTGTACTTCTCTCTTTTGGTTCAGTCTGGTATGCCAGACCATGAGAGGGTGATGCTATTCTTAGTGTAGGTTTGCTTATTTGGCTAAACTTTTCTGTAAACATGATCATAGATGCATTGAGAGTTGTATTTTCGTGGTGATTATACATTTCGACAAGTTTAGAATGAAGATGAACCATCAGTGCAAGGATATAAGAGGAAGTGTATCTATGTAGTAGAGACATCTATTTTTGTTTCTACTTAGTGATAAACAAGGTAGCTTTCTGCCAGTTCTGCTGGCTGCTACCTGTTCAGCAGGTATAGGAAATCAGATAATGAAAATGAGAGACGGTGTATCTTAGAACAGAGCAAGGCAGAATGTCTACCTCATACACAGGGCAGGAGTACAGTTTGAAGGGACACTCATGTAAATCTGGAAGTCAGACAAGAGGCACTTCTTAATGTAGTGGTTCATATGTCAAACAAATATAACCTTTCTCTTACACAACATACAGATAGCAATCCAGGATTGATATTGTGATAATTTAGAGAGTTAAGGATTGATATTGTGATAATTTAGAGAGTTAAGGATATTATCTGTAAAGAAGAGAAGCAAAGCTGTGGTCCAGATTGTCATGAACTATGAATTTTGGGAACAAGAATTATTTTTTCCTGAAAGGACAGGTGAGTAAAATCCATATTGTGATATATATATTTGTGTGTGATTTGTGTGTGTGTGTGTGTGTGTGTGTGTGTGTGTGTGTGTGTGTGTAATGTCACAGTGTATACATCACCACCCTTTATATTGGAATTCTGAGAAAAACACAATATTTCCTGGGAGATTCTTGTTCTTGCTCTTGCTCCTCCTCCTCCTCCTCCTCCTCCTCCTCCTCCTCCTCTTCTTCTTCTTCTTCTTCTTCTTTCTCTTCTTCTTCTTCTTCAAAATAGTAGAGGAGCTGTTACCATAAACATCATTCAAATGTATGGATCTCATCTCAGGAAAATGAGTGCAGGCTGCGTACATAGACATGCTAATAAGAACTAGAGTTGACAGAAAACTCTAAGAGCAGCAGTGACAGATAGAACTTTAGCAGAAGCAAAGTTTAGTGTTACAAAACACTCCTTCCCAGGAGGCCAAAGTTACAAAAGGAGGGACAGGGACGGGTAAAATACTGTGCAGAGAGGCACATTCTGCCAGAAGGGACAGCTTGTGGGCAAACACCAGCTTCTGAATAGCAGACTGACTGGCCAAGGCCCTTTTCCTCCCAATCACTTTCTAATTGGAGACCTAAAATTGCTCAAACCCGTCCAGACTGGCAAATATGATTCTGCCAAGCAGTTGCCTGTGCAGAGACTGACAGCACATGGGACGTGCTGGAAGTCTGACTGCCTTCCTGCTAAGCGAAAGCGAGATGCCCTGTGTGCACGTGGAAGGGTATTCAGAGAGCAAACAAAGGTATCTCAGGTTCTGTGGCAAGCTAAAGGCTACTTTCTTCGCACATTTTTTGACAGAAATATGTTTTTTTTTTCAAATTTGCAAACACATTCCAAAATAAAACTACTTATGGGGATGGAGAGATGGCTTAGTCAGTGAAGGGTTTGCCACCCAAGCATGAGGACTTAAGTTCTGTCTACCAGATCCCACGTAAACGAGCCAGGAAAAGTATCCTTCCTGTAAACCCAGGACTCTGGAAAGTCAGGGGCAGGCAGATCCCTGGGGTTTACTGCCAAGCCAGCACAGCTGAATCAGCAGTTCCAGATTTAGCGGGAGACCCTGTCTCAAAATAAAAACCAAAAAATGTTAGCTGGCAAATTAAACGGGCATCAAATGTCAACCTATTATCTCCACATGCATGTATATACATATTCAACATAGGCGCGCGCACACACACACACACACACACACACACACACACACANAGAGAGAGAGAGAGAGAGAGAGAGAGAGAGAGAGAGAGAGAGAGAGGACTTACTTACTTGACTTACTGATGAGATTTTTACTTTTGTGTCTGTCTTCTGTATTTCTACACCCACATCTTGGAACAGCAATTGTCATTTATGGAATATTCTCTCTTACCTTGGAAAAAGAAATGCCCCACCCTGTCACTCATAGTTTAAGTGAAAGGCAGATAGATTAATATGATCTGATAGCAAGTACAGAGTGACATTATCAAGTTTCCATAGAAAGCAACACGTATTTGCTTGACAAGAACCAGGTGGGATAACTGAGTGTTACGGCTCCAGTGACATAATTGTGCCAGAAGAGTACTGTTTCATGAATAACCTCGGAGTGAACAAGCAAGTGGAAGAGAGGAAAAAGAGCCAAAACTAGAGTACCAACTAACTGTGGGGAGAAATTAGAAAAATTGAAATAGTATCCAGTGTTTAGATCACACTTGGGGGGTTCTCAGGTGCACCTTTAAAAGTTGTATTTAATTCTGATTGGGACAGAAATTATAAGTTTATGATTATAATCACCCTGTTTTACCAGTGAGAAAATGGAGACTGTAAAAGTGTTGAGTCCCAAGCCAAGCACTACTGAGCAATACCCTTCTTTCATCTGAACTCCATGACTTAGGGACCAACTAGGGGAAGATTTCAAACAAGCATGCATCTCTCAAAACCATCAAGATTGCCATGAACTTCACTATGTTAATTTTTCAGAGATAAATGTCAACTGTTTTGGGTGGTTCCTTAAACTGCTATCTCCATTTACAGTGCTCTCAGTTTGTTAATTTTCTTACCAATGTGACAATATTCCTGACAAATGAAACTTAATAGAAGAAATAAATTGTTTTGGCTCACAGTTTGAAGGTTCCATCCTCTGAGGTGGGGAAGGCCAGGCTGCAGGATCTTGAGGCAGTTATCACATTTCACCCACAGTCAGAAAGCAGAGTAAATACTGATGCTCAGCTCACTTTATCTTTGCCATTCAATCCAAGATGAACAATCATGGGTCTGTGCCACCACAGTTAGTATAAATCATCCCACATCAGTTGAACTGATTTGTAAAATCCCTCAAGACATAATCAGAAGATCATCTCCTAGGTGATTCTAGGCCACATCAAAATGACAGTCAATATTAATTATCTCATGTATCCAAATATTGTCAGACATCAAATTCATCCATATAATGGCAAGGAACTCATGGGATGACCCAAATGGGTTTTATTTCCATGTCTCCAAGGCAATGTTTCTCATCTTATTTGTTGAAACCCACTTGGGGTCATATATTAGATATTTACATTATGATTCATAACAGTAGCAAAATTACAGTTATGAAGTAGTGATGGAAATACTTTTTATTGCTGGAGGCACCACAGCATTAGGAAATGTGTTAAAGAGTCACAGATTTAGGAAGTTTGAGAATCACTACTCTATACACTGGCCTCCAAATGCTGTACTGAAACCAGAGATGTCTGTTTGGGGTGCCTTGTATGAAGGTAGGGACAGGATGCTGTTAAACTGAGTTTCCTTGTGTATAATTGTAAGAGTCTTCAAATAAAGTACTTTATTTCTCTATTGGATTCTAGTGCTTTGTCATCCTCTCTTTTGCACTATCTGCTGTGCAAAAGACAGGATGTTTTTTAGAACTTTTAGGAAAAAGGAGTTCCTCTCTGGCTTGTATCTAAGCTATAAAAAAAGAAGCTAGCTGAATGGATACAAGCTCATATCTGACAAACATCTTAGAGTAATCATCAAAATCCATTTCTCCTCTCCTATGCATGAAGAAGAATGTATTCATTCAAGTTAGCCCGGGCCTGGAAGGCCTACAGCATGGGAGATCAAGTGCTATGCATTGCTTCCAGTCTGAGGTATTTAACTACAGAATTAAGATTCACTATCATCCTCTCCCTCTACTTCAGTATCCTATATATTGGACTGTGTGTCACAGATACAGTCTGTAATAGTGCAAGCTGGATCAGACCAGATACATGACAGACTATTGCTCCTGGAAGATGAGGGGTAAATAAACATTTATTGTGATAGAACTGAAGTATTGAGATAAGGGAGATGCTGTTACTACAAAGCATCCTAAGTTAGCCTAACGTGATTCTGTGTGTCACACAATTTGCTTGAAGCAGCAAAGCTCAAGATGTCATTGGCTTCATTCATTTCATGGTTACTGCCTTGAAAGCTACATAGACATCTCTGACATTCATCAGGCTAGTAGATGATCTGAATTTATTATTCTTTTGTATATATATATATATATATATATATATATATATATATATATATATATGCTACTTTTAAATGTAAGTAGTAACAGTCAACAACAAGCATTTGTGTACTAGTGATTTTTCTGTTTTTGTGATATTATCCCCTTATAAAAGCAATTTATTGTAGAAAGAGTTTATTCTGGCTGATGGTTCCAGGAGATCATTCCATATTGGGGATGGGGGAAGACACAGAAGACAAAGAAGGAAACCAGTTAGTTAGAGCACATCTGTACTAAGAAAGATAAGCGTGATTGGAAATTGGTTTGGGCTATAAGACCTCAAAATCTACCTCACTGACCCAATTCCTCCAACACAGGCCTACCTCTTTAAATTTCTATATCTTTGCCAAACAGTATCACCAGCTGGAGGCCAAGTGTTCAAACTCATGAATGTAATGGAACATTTCACATTCAAACCAAAACAATAAAACACTGTACTTCTCTGGTTGTGGCGCCCAGAATGATTTTTCTATGGCATAAAGAGTTGGTGTCATTTTTGAATGAGGAAATATAAGGAAGGAAGGAAGGAAGGAAGGAAGGAAGGAAGGAAGGAAGGAAGGAAGGAAGGAAGGAAAGAGGGGAAGAAGGAAGGAAAATAGAAGTGGAGGGAAGGAAAGAAAAAGAGGGAGGGAGGTAATCAGAGAGGGAGGGAGGAAGTGTGATTTGATGGATGCTGCATGTAGATTGGTGAGTGAGAAGCTGTGGTGCAGCTGTCATGATGCAGCTACACTGACTTTTATGGAGAAGGTCAATTTTCTGTCCCTTCAAAATGATATAAAGGAGTATTCCCTGGCCCTAATGGGGCACTTTTAGAATTTTATAAGCACACGTATTATTTTAATTATTTATCACATGTTATTTCCATTGTCTTTCCCTTCACAACTAAAAAGAAGCAGGAAATTGGTCCCTAGTTCATGTTCCCAGAGGGTTTTCTTTGCTTTGCTTTATAAATTTTGTTCTTGATTAAAAAAATAATTGATTAAAAATTAGCCAAAAGAGAGTGAATCCTTGCATGTTTAAAGATTTGGCATAAATCCACCTGAGGATAGAACAAAATTTATTTTGTGCCTTATTTAATAATTCATATAGACCTCTTTCACATCTAAGTTCTTAATATATCTGTAACTGTTTAATATAAAAATAATAACTTGAAATCATTTAGCAATTAAATTATTTTAATGTTTTTCATTTCCTCCACAATCTTTAAGATGCTCTGTGCCTTGTTTCTCATTGTGTCTCAGAAATGTTGCACATGAATTTAAATGTCAGAGATGGAGATAGTCTCCTCAACTTGTCATCTATGACCTTCTTCTCCCAGAGTTTTCCTTCCCTCAAACATCTGTTCATGCCTCCCACTATTACATTATACAGTTCCATATCTGGATCTGGTTTTTAACTCCCAAAGATTCATGTGTCAGGAACTTGGCCCCCAACTGTGTCTTTGTGAGATATGCTTGCTCTATTAAGAGGGGAAGCTTAGTGGATGTGATTAGGCCACTGCAGGATTAATACAGTAGTTCTTATACAACTAAAAGTCAGTATCTATGAAAGATCAGGACTGATGCCTAGTCTGTCTTCCTTCTGTGAAATGCAAGATCTTGCTCTTCCAACACCAGGGTGTCATCTAGAATAAGGTCCTCTGCAGAGCTGAGAATAGGCCAGCATGATTGATTTTGAATTTCCAGTTCCATGAGTTAAATAATCTTTCATTTCCTTTCCTTTTTAGATATGGCTGCATATAGTCATCTTCATGCATGCATATAATGTATTTTGAGAATATTTCCTCCCATTTCCAAAAATCCTGACCTCTGACCTTCTCCCCCACTCCATTAATTCCCCTTTTCTCCTCAAGTCAGTTTTGTTTCTACATTTGTGTCATCTGCACAGGTGTGATATTCTGTATCTATAAGGTCTAAGTCTCACAATGAGAAAAAATATGACATTTGCCTTTTTGAAACGTAATTCCTTTAATATAATTATCTCAAGTTGCATTCATTGTCCTGTAAATGACAGAACTTCCTTTTTTGTTATGAGTAAAGCAATATATGTACATATTTTCTCTATCTATTCCTCTACAGTTGAACATCTAGGTTGTTTCCAATAACTTGGATATTGTGAATAGTGTTTATTAATGAGTGCATACCTAACTTTGGTTTGAGCATTTCAAGTAAATTAAGCCCCCTGCATATCCCTCACACAATTCTAGAGACCAGGACTCAAAACAATTCAGATTACAGTAACATTGAGCCTCAGGACTGAAGTCACAGAATCTTTGGCTTTCACTTGCCTTTCAGTTTGAGCAGTACCACTATGGTGCCTGACACTCATTTTCTATGTAAACTGCAAATGCTCAGAATCTTTTGTGAAGAGTAGAAACCCTACAATCTGGATCAAGCTTAGACAGGATGCTGCCTATGTCAGAGCCTCTATTCATGTAAACTTGATTATTATTGTCTTCAACCCAGCAAGTCATCCTTACCTTTAAATTTTCCTCTGATGCAAAAATTACACTGCCATTATTACTGATATTTCTATCATAAAAGCACTACATTGTCAGACTAGTTAAGTCTAGTGTGTACTTAGAAAAAAATAAATTATTAGAAAAATAGTCACCCACAACTCATCACAGAGAAGGTGAAAAAAAAACACACAGAGGTGCACACTATAATTGATGAGTAAGCTCCACTTGCTTTAGCCCGAGGATGCCATCATCTCTGTGAGTTGGCTCTTAAACTTTCCCTATCTGTATGTAGATATAGTGATGATGTGGCGTGTGCTTTTTCTTGTCTTAAAAGCTACAGATGTGGGCTGGTGAGATGGCTCAGTGGGTAAGAGCACCCGACCGCTCTTCCGAAGGTTCAGAGTTCAAATCCCAGCAACCACATGGTGGCTCATAACCATCCGTAACAAGATCTGACGCCCTCTTCTGAAGTGTCTGAACACAGCTATAGTGTACTTACATATAATAAATAAATCCTTAAAAAAAAAAAAAAAAGCTACATATGTGTGGATGTTTTCCGATGTTTCTGATATTTACAATAACACCAAGTAGATCTGTGAGTACCAAGTCAACTACTGGCCCTTGGAGAATGTTTGTACTTTTTAACCTCATTAAACAGCTGCTATAAATTATGGTGATTCATCTAGATTATTGTGATGAACTGAATATAAATGGCCCTCATAGATTCAGGTGTTTGAATACTTGCTCACAGGAAGTGAAACCATTTGGAAGTGTAGCCTTGTTGGAATAGATCTGGCAATGTTGAAGGAAGTATGACACTGTAGAGACATGTTTTGAGGTCATATTTATGCTCAAGTTACTCCCACTGTCTCCTCCTGTTGCCTGCAAATACAGATATGTAACTCACAGTTCTGTGTCCACCATGATGTCTGCCTGCATGCCACCATGATTCCTGCCATAATAATAATAGATTAAACCTCTGAACCTGTAAACCAGCCCCAAATTAGATGATTTCCTTTAAAAGAGTTACTTATGCTGTGTTCTCACAGAAAAAGCAACTCAACTAAGATTTATCAACTGGATTTGATATTGAATCAACTAGCATAAATGCCTTGGGATAAGTTTGTGAATGTATTTCTGAGGACTAACTAGATTGAATATCTTTCCCAGAGTAGGAACCATCTAGAAAGAAATCCAGAGAGATCCATATATAGAGAGTTCCTAGGAAAAAGCACAGACAGGTGTTTGCCTTAACTTATTGGTGGTGAGTATATCTATTCTGTTGTTGCTGTTGTTGTTGCTGCTGCTGCTGCTCCTGATGCTGTTGCTAAGCCATCCTTGATTTGTAACAAAACTCAGCTTCTTTAATCTAATAACATGCATGCCAGAGGATCTCGAGGAATACTACAGGCCTTCAGCACCAGAATGGGTCTTTAAGACTTCCTCCCCCAACTGTGCTCAGAGCAAACCCTCTACCAAGTTCTCCACACCCAAATGTAGGAATCTTTCTAACAGAAACCAAGACCACTCACTATCATCAAAACCTAGCACTCCCACCTCAGTCAGTCCTGAATACCTCAACACACACCCAAAAAGCAAGAAGCAGATTTAAAAGCATACCTCATGATGCTGGTAGAGGACTTTAAGAAGGGCATTATTAAAGAAATGCAGGAGAGTGCTGCTAAAGAGGTACAAGTCCTTAAAGAAAAACAGGAGAATACTTCTAAAGAGGTAGAAGTCCTTAAAGAGAGAGAGGAGAACAGAAACAAACAGGTGATGTAATTGAATAAAACCATCCAATACCTAAAAGGGGAAATAGAAGCAATAAAGAAAACCCAAAATGTGACAACTCTGGAGATAGAAACCCTAGGAAAGAAATGAGGAACCATAGATTCAAGCATCAGCAATAAAATACAGGAGATAGAAGAGAGAATCTCAGCTGCAGAAGATTCCATAGAGAACATGAGAACAACAATCAAAGAAGATGCAAAATGCAAAAAGGTCCTAACTCAAAACATCCAGGAAATCCAGGACACAATGAGAAGACCAAACCTTCATATANTAGGAGTAGATGAGAATGAAGGTTTTCAACTTAAAGGGCCAGCAAATATCTTCAACAAAATTATAGAAGAAAACTTAACGAACCTAAAGAAAGAGATGCCCATGAAAATAAAAGAAGCCTACAGAACTCCAAATAGACTGGACCAGAAAAGAAATTCCTCCAGACACATAATAATCTTAACAAAAAATGTACTACATAAAAATAGAATATTACAAGCAGCAAGGGAAAAGGGCCAAGTAACATATAAAGGCAGGCCTATTAGAATTACACCAGACTTCTCACAGGAGACTATGAAAGCCAGAAGATCCTGGACAGATGTTATACAGACCCTAAGAGAACACAAATGCCAGCCCAGGCTACTATAACCAGCAAAACACTCAATTACCATAGATGGAGAAACCAAAGTATTCCATGACAAAACCAAATTCACACAGTATCTATCCATGAATCTAGTCCTTCAAAGGAAAATAAAGCGACAATATCAACACAAGGATGGAAACTCCATTCTAGAAAAACCAAGAAAGTAATCCTTTAAACAAACCTCAAAGAAAACAGCCACAAGAACAAAATCCCAAATTTAACAACAAAAATAACAGGAAGCAATTACTTTTCTTGAATTTCTCTTAACATCAATGGATTCAATTCCCCAATAAAAAGACATAGACTAATAAACTGGCTTCTCAAACAGGACCCAACATTTTGCTACTTACAGGAAACCCACCTCAGGGAAAAAGATAGACACTACCTCAAAGTGAAAGGTTGAAAAACAATTTTCCAAGCAAATGGCCCAAAGAAACAAGCTGGAGTGGCCATTCTAATATCAAATAAAATTGGCTTCCTA
>NC_034607.1:25883458-25895905 GCF_900095145.1 Mus pahari | reverse complement strand
AAGGAGCTGAATGGGGATGCCCTGTAGGTGGATCAACAATATGAACTAACCAGTACCCCCTGAGCTTGTGTCTCTAGCTGCATATGTAGCAGAAGATGACCTAATTGGCCATCATTGGGAAGAGAGGCCCCTTGGTCTTGCAAACTTTATATGCCCCAGCACAGGGGAAGGCCAGGGCCAAGAAGTGGGAGTGGGTGGTATGGGAGCAGGAGTGGGGGAGGGTATGGGGAACTTTAGGAATAGCATTTGTAATGTAAATAAAGAAAATATCAAATTAAAAAAAACATTAAAGAGAGGGGGGGCAGCAGATCTCTGAATTATCTTGCAATGTTAAGAAAAAAGTGTATGCTTGTTATATCTTAAGAATTTGGAATAAATGACTGGATTGATATGTGAAAAAAAATGATAAAAATAAAATGGTCCTCTGAGGGGGGAGAATAACCCTTTACTGAAAAAAAGGGGGTGGGGAACAAAATACCCATGGAAGCAGCTACAGAGACAAAGTTCAGAGCTGAGACTGAAGGAAGGACCATCTAGAGACTACCCTACCCAGGGATCCATCCCATAAACAACCAAGCCAAGACACTACTGCATATACCAACAAGATTTTGCTGACAGGACCTTGATATAGCTGTCTCCTGTAAGGCTATGCCAATGCCTGGAAAATACAGAAGTAGGTGCTCACAGTCATCTATTGGATGGAACACAGGGCCCCCAAAGAAGGAGCTATAGAAAGTACCCAAGGAGCTGAAGAAGTCTGCAGCCCTATAGGAGGAACAATATGAACTAACCAGTACCCACAGATCTCGTGTCTCTTGTTGCATATGTAGCAGATTATGGCCTAGTTGTCCATCAATGGGAGGAGAGGCCCTGGGTCTTGTGAAGATTCTATGCCCCAGTATAGGGGAATGCCATGGCCAGGAAGCGGGTGTGGGTGGGTTGGGGAGCAGGGGGAGGGGGAAGGGTATAGGGGATTTTCTGAGAGGAAACATGGAAAGGGGATAGCATTTAAAATGTAAATGAAGAAAACATCCAATAAAAAAAAGAAAAGAAAAAAAAAAAGAAATACAGGAGAACATGGGTAAACAGAAGTCAATAAAGAAGAGACAGATAAATCTCTTAAAGAAATACAGGGACACACAACCAAACAGGTGAAGGAAATGAACAAAACCATCCAGGATCTAAAATTGGAAACAGAAACAATAAAGAAATCACAAAGTGGGACACCCTGGTAATAGAAAACCTAGGAAAGAGAACAGGAGTCATAGATGTAAGCATCATCAATAGAATACAAGAGACAAAAGAGGGAGTCTCAGGCATAGAAGATACCATAGAAGACACTGACACAACAGCCAAAGAAAATACATAAAGTGAATAGTGCCTAACTGAAAACATTTAAGAAACCCAAGACACAAAGAAAAGACTGAACTTAAGAATAATAGGTATAGAATAGAGAGAAGATTCCCATGACATCTTCAATAAATTAAAGAAAACTTCCCTAACCTAAAGAAAGAGATGCCATAAATGTACAAGACCCATACAGAACACCAAACAGATGGAACCAGAAAAGAAACTCCTCCCATCGCATAGTAATTAAAACACCAAATGGACAGAACAAAGAAAGAATATTGAAAGCAGTAAGGGAAAAAGGTCAAGTAACATAAAGGGAGACACATCAGAATTGCACCAGATTTCTCAACAGAGACTAAAAGCCTGAAGATCTTCACCAGATGTCATATAGAAGCTAAGAGAACAAAAATGCCAATATAGGCTACTATAGCCAGCAAAACTCTCAAAGACTATAGTGGGAGAAACCAAGATATTTCACGACAAAACCAAATTTAAACATTATCTTTCCACCAACCAAGCTCTATAGAGTATAATAGAAGGAAAACTCCACACAAGGAGGAAAACTGCACCCTAGAAAAGGCAAGGAACTAATCTCACAAGAAACCCAAGAGAAGAAAGCATCATTCATCCACAGTCAAGCAGACTTGATCCCAAGTATACCAGGTTGGTTTAATATATGAAAAGTTTAGATAGGCCAAGAATATTACCAAGTTTACAGAGCTCTAAAATGGAAAGAAACATAAGTAAATGCCATTAATAACCAATCTCAACCAATCTGATGTCCATGTAATGATTTTTACCTTCATTTTGTTTTTGTGTTGTTGATTATAGATATAGCATGAATTGACCATGGCACAAAGTTTAAAAATCTCAAAAAAGACAACTATAGAAAGTGCCTATCAGGTTCCTTAGTGCCAGTGCCTCTCAGAAGGATACATTATAACCTATTATACGTCTATCACTCAGGACAGCACTTTGCAGTGTGAGGAGAAATCCAGACCCATGTCATAACACTGCAGAGCAAGAAACGGCCATTGACCTATGCCTTCATCAATTGCTAACCCTTGTCCCACTCTTCCAAAATTTACCTCATGTGGTTTCCATTACTCAAATATTAGTAAATTACATCCTGTCCTCTAGACACTGTGCTCAACACACACATACACACACATACACACACACACACACACACACACACACACACACACACACACACACACACACACAAATATGTAACAGAGCAAGATTCTTAACCCACAGGGCCTCATAGTCTGATTGAGAGACAGGAATAGCTGATTCTGTCCAAGTAAGGAATGGGGAAGGAGGCTGCAAAAATAATGGGCAAAGACAGATGTAGAAAAGACAGACTGAATTCTGGAGGATGACAGGGAAACTGAAAACGGAATGGGAGACATTCCAGAAGTTAGTATGAGTTCAGGCTCTATGTTAGCCAAGCTACATTATTTTGTAAAGTACTTCCATGTTGATTAAGTGGTGAAAATTTCACAAAGATACAGTAGTTAGAACTAAAGCAATTTGTTTTTGTAATTATTACCACATGATCCCACCATACTGCCATGTTTCTGGATCAACTGACAATCTTTTATTCACTACTAATCCTGGGTAACACCTACACACAGCTAGTCTTGGTCCCGTCAAAGGATGGCTTTAGCCCCTCCCACCTTCCTATAACTATCTGAGAGCCAACATCTAACTTTGGTTTCTCAACCTAGAAACCTCACTTCTGCAGGGTTATCAGACAAAACCCTTTCCTGCTTTTGAAATCTCAGTTCCTTGTCTGTTTTTCCTTTCTCTGACCTTTCATGTATTAAACAGGGTTCTCTTGAGGAACAGAACAGATAGAATGGATGCATGTTACAAAGGGAGATTTATTACATTGCTTTACTCAACACAAGCTGGGTAGTCCAATATTGACTATTTGTGTGCTGGAGTGTCTGTACTGCAGCTGCTCAGTACAGGAACCTACATGCCTCAGAAATTCAACTCTGGTATTAAAACCCTGGAGGATTTCCAAGGAGTTGCTGCCCTCATGGAATAGCTAAAGAAGCAGGATTCTGAAGACACTGAAGGATGGAACAGCATGGCAACAGCAGAGTAGATGCATTGACCAGGAAGGGATAAAGGCAAGCAAGCAGCATTTCCTTTCCCTGGGAACTTTGTATGTGGTAGCTTCTAGAATATTCCACCCACTTTGGAGGCAAGATGTTTGCCCTCAGTTAATTCCTTACTAGAAATGCCCTTACAGTTGTGTTCCTTAGTAGATTCCAGAGTTAATCAACCTGACAAGCAAGATTAACCACTGTAATATTTCAAAGACCCTGGTGAACACAGGAGTCTTCTGATATCTCCAAGTCGTCTGGGTTACTTCAGACAGGAAGTAAAAATGACTAGAAATGTAGGCAGTTGTCCTGTTACATGAAGACTTCTGTGACAAGCTAAAGAAAATCTTGTCAGAATTAAATAATGCATACCAAAAGGAAAGAACTTGAACAATTTAAGATACTTAGAAAGTATGAGTCAAAATGAGATTGCAGTTCCAGCTCTCTGAATTTTCATCATTCACTCTTTCTCCAAAACTTCAGGATCTAATAGTGGTTATAATTTGTGGGATAATCTATCAAGGGCAGAAATCACAGAAGACACTGAAAGGTGTTGATCAAGTGCACCTTTGACTCCTCAAGAATTCCTCTAAGCCCATACTCCAAATCTCCATTAGCAACTACCATGTGGAAATCGTTGTTGTCCAGTTCTCATCAAATCTGAATGTAAGAGAGATTCCAGAGTGGTGGCTTAGTAGTTAAGACAACATATTGTTCTTTGAGAGAACCCAAGTTCAGAGTTCTCAATAGTAAATCCAGCTCCAGACAATAACCACAGACAATCACACACATAAGCATAATTCAAATGAAATATATTGTTTTTTAAATAAATGTAAGAGAAGCTGTATGAGAAGGAAGCCCTAATGGAATGGATTCTTCCCCAATCCCAAAGTCTTGTGAGTATGGTCTTTTTTTGTCAAGCTTGATAGCCAGAACTTGTATTTCTCAAAAGCCCTAAGAGTGGCCAGCAGAATCTTCAGCACCTAGCTGTGCCTTCTTCTAAGGACTTTTAACTGGTACTTTTTAAAAGTCTAATGTTCCAGCCATAGGAAATGGCATCATTTTTTCCTGGGTTTTGAGTGACACTGATTATCTTGAAAGAAAAAGTTCTAATGTGAAATTAATTTTAACCATCATTCCTTTAAGAACAAAATTCAGGGCCATTAATCATGAATTGTTATATAAACTACCATAATATCTAAGTATATTCCTTTCTATGGGGGAGTGTCTGCAATTCACATCATCCCACTCCTGAAAGCCAAATGGCAGGCCTGGTCCTGACAACAGTGACAGAAAACAGCATGCTGCATCCTCCAAAGTGCCGGATGCACAGGATGGGCCAGTGAGCTGTAAAATTTAACTCCTCTTTTTTAGAGGCTATCTGTATATTAAAGAAAAGAATAAATAAGTTAACACCATGGCCACTTAAAAAATGCACCAAGACCAAAAATTTATTTGAGTACTTCAGAATAAGGGGACAAATGAGTTTTTTTTTTTAATTAGATATTTTCTTCATTTACATTTCAAATGCTATCCCGAAAGTCCCCTATACCCTCCCTCCACCCTGCTCTCCTACCCACCCACTCCCACTTCTTGGCCCTGGCATTCCCCTGTGCTGGGTCATATAAGTTTGCAAGACCAAGGGGCCTCTCTTCCCAATGATGGCCGATTAGGCCATCTTCTGCTACATATGCAGCTAGAGACACGAGTTCAGGGGGTACTGGTTAGTTCATATTGTTGTTCCACATATAGGGTTGCAGCCCCCTTCAGCTCCTTGGGTACTTTCTCTAGCTCCTCCACTGGGGGCCCTGTGTTCCATCCAATAGCTGACTGTGAGCATCCACTTCTGTGTGTGATCTCCACACTTGGTGGTGGAAACTGGAAATTATCATTTAGTACAGGTACTATAATAGTTATCAACTTGACACAGTCCAGAGTTATTGGAGGGAATCTTTTTTTATCAATTTTTTATTACATGTTTTCTTCATTTACATCTCAAATGCTATCCTGAAAGTCCCCTATACCCTCCCCACGCCCTGCTCCTCTACCCACCCACTCCCATTTCTTGGCCCTGGCGTTCCCCTGTACTGGGGCATATAAAGTTTGCAAGACCAAGGGGCCTCTCTTCCCAATGATGGCTGACTAGGCCATCTTCTGCTACATATGCAGCTAGAGACACGAGCTCTTGGGGTACTGGTTAGTTCATATTGTTGTATCAGAGAGAATCTTAACCAGCACATTGCCTCAATAACCACAGCACAAGTCCATGAACCTGATTTGTGGCACACAGACTTTTAGAGCCCCTGGAATAAACCATTGAGGAGCCAGCCCTGAGTAATATCTTAGGTATCAGTATATATTTTTTTATATCATCTATATTTTTCCTAGTAGACAGAAACAATTCAGAAGCTCTCTGAGCCAAAGTATAATATTAGAAAGGCCACATTCCTTCTTAGAAACTCTACAATGATGTCTCTTTGTTTAAAATCCCCAGCTTCTAAAACCTACCTGGATCATTGGTGGTTCCATTCTCACAGCCAGCAGCACAGCATGTCTCTAGATGTTTTGTCTCCCAGGGACTAAGTTATCAACAAAGGAGCACACATGGCTCCAGCTGCATTTGTTGCAGAGGATGGCCTTGTCATGCATCAATGGGAGGAGAGGTCATTGGTCCTATGAAGGCTCCATAGATGCCCCCGTGTAGGGGAACTGAGGACAGGGAGTGGTGGGTGGGTGAGTGGGTGGAGGAACACCCTCATAGAAGCAGGGGGAGGGAGGATGGGATAGGGTTTTTTTTTGGGGGGAGGACCAGGAAGGAGATAACATTTGAAATGTAAATAAAGAAAATGTCAAATTACATAAAAGAAGAAATCTCTGTGTGTGTGTCTCTCTCTGTCTCTCCTCCTCCCTCCCTCTGCCCCCCCTCGTGTTCATATATGAGTAGGTACACATGGGGTTGTGTATGTGCAGGCCAGAGGACAACCACAGATGTCTTTTATCAAGTACTATCCACTTTGAAACAGGGTCTCTCATTGACTTAGGGTGGATAAATAGGCTAGACTGACTGGACAGAAAACACCAGGATTTTGTCTGTCTCTAGTACCCCTGTGCTGAGATAAAAATTGCATGCCACCATACCAAGATTTTTCCATGACTACTAAAGAAAGAACCCATGTCTTCGAGCTTTCACAGCAGTCATTTTACCAACTGAGCTCTCTTCAGCTTCCACTTAAAGAAATCTTTATAAAATATCAATGGGGTAGGTCTGCTTATTCCCTTATGGGGGAACAAGGGCTCAAAGATGTTAAGGAAACTTTTAAATGTTACCCTACTGAAAGCTATCAGGACTGAGTTCTTTTTTTTTCTTCTTCTCCATGACTCGGATGCCCGATTCTGAATGCACATTCCAAACTCCCGGAAGACCACTGAACAGAAAAGATACAACAGTGCAAATGGGAAGAAGTGCAAATGGGAAATCACCCTATCAAAAGAAAATGACTGTAGCCCTCAAAATTCTGATCCTGCAGAGCCAGAGAGAAGGAAACATGATCTGCCAGCTGTTCTCTTCACTACATGCCTGGTGTTCATCTCCCCATAGTAAGTAGCCTGCTGGTACCCAGCTCCCAAAGGCAGGTATGCCCTGGGTGTGTCTGTCATCAGTCACTCCAATCCTTTCACTAGAGGCAAAGCCCTGTCAATCACTGTTTGTCTTCATTGAAATGTAAGACATACATACTTCAGTAGTTGATTTTCTGTGACTATGATTCAGATAATCTGATTAAAACAATTCATGAGAGGAAGAGGTTTATTCCATCCTTGAAGGACACCAAACTAAAGGCAGGAAGTTGAATCAATGCTGCGGGGAAGCCCTGTAAATGTAGTTAATGCGGTAAAATTTTGCACTTCACAGTATCTTTGTGTAAGAGTAAAAGCTTTAGCATATGATAAATCTGTAAAAGATTTCAAGTCACAGTAGTCTTTCAGGACGAAGAAGAACACATAATTAAGGCAATCTATGCCTCTGATGGACTTGATATGATCTTTAGCCAACCCACTTACATTAAGTTACACAAAATTATTCATTCTTGAGAAAAACTCTAGCAAAGTGTCAACTATCTGCTCAAGTATGATGATGTCTCTCTTTTGTCTTTTTACCTGTAAACTCATAGGGACAAAAGTCCTATGACTTTCATTGATAAGGTAACTGGTTTGGAATTCACAGTTTACTTTAAGTCCATGAAATAAGTCATTCAGGTGTAAAACTCTATTGGTATGTATCAGTGCCTTTTTTTAAAAATTTATTTATTATATGTAAATACACTGTAGCTGTCTTCAGACACTCCAGAGGAGGGAGTCAGATCTTGTTACGGATGGTTATGAGCCATNATGTGGTTGCTGGGATTTGAACTCCGGACCTTCGGAAGAGCAGTCGGGGGCTCTTAACCACTGAGCCATCTCACCAGCCCCATCAGTGCCTTTTCTATTGCTGTGATAAAACAATTATATATTGTAAGAAGTTGAAACAAGCACATAGGAATGCTGCTTACTGGCACATACTCAGGTGTTTTATTATATAACCAGGCCCACCTGCCTGGAGATGGTACCTTCCACAGTGGGGTCAGCCTTCTCACATGATTCATCAATGAAGATATCCCATAGCCATGGCCACAGGATCATTTGTTTAAAGTAATTCCAGTTCAGGCTCCCTCTTATTAGAAGATTCAAAGATTCTAGGTCAATATGAAATAGCTGGTACACAAACCAAAACAACAACAACAACAACAACAACAACAACAACAACAACAACAAAAGTCACAATGCTACATCCTCAAAAGATGCTTCATACTCTCTGTATAATATTAAGAAGGATTTTCTTTTTTAACACAAGGTCACATGAATCTCAGACTTGCCTTGAAATTACTGTGTAACTGAGTATGACCTTGAGCTTTTGATCTTTCAGTCTCCATCTCCTTCATACTAGGACTATAGGTGTGTAGTACCATGCCAGATTTGTCCAGGTTTATTAGTTCTAAGGCTTGGTACATGGTAATGAAGCAGTCTTCCAACTGAACAACAGCCCCAGACCAAGTAAGAGTTTCTGACATTTTGCCCTATTCTTAGAGGGTAAACTGAATCTTCCCAAGAGAAGATTTGAATGGGGTACCTGAATGTCTCAGGACACCTCCCAAGAAAAGGACACATTCAATAGTAAATGGAAGCATACATCTGATTCTGCTGAGTTTACTGTAAAATTGCATCTCTGTGTACATGTGTACCACAGTCCAGTGACACTATATGTGTAGAATCAGAGCACCTACAAAACATTCACATTAAATGACTAAGCATGCACAGAAATTTGGTATCCTTAAAAGTAGCAACAGGACCCCCAACAGGCCCAGAAAAACAAAATCAATAGGTTAGAAAGCAGTCAGACTCATGGATATCATGAGGTAAGTCAATGATAAAGTATAAGAGATATGAGAAAGCCAGGAAGACTTCAAGAGTAGCAAGATCAGGAGAGAAGATGAAAAAAAAAGAAAGAAAGAAAGAAAGAAAGAAAGAAAGAAAGAAAGAAAGAAAGAAAGAAAGAAAGAAAGAAAGAAATGACAGCTGGTCAACCCATATCAGCTTCTCCAAGGAGGTAAAATGCCATTTCCAATTTTAAGCTTCCCAGAATTTTAGTAAAACAAATAGGATTTGCACAATGACTCCACAAAAAACACATGCCTTAATGAGAAAATAAAACAACATAAATCTATCTAGTTCACCCACTTGTTGTTTAAGTCATTTTATATTTGTTTCACATTTTATGAACCATTAGAGTCTAGAGGGTGAATGTTTAGGGATAACTCTGGACTAATGAGTGTTTTGAAATTGTTTTGCTAACACTTTTGTTCTTTTTTATATCTGGGAACAATAAGAATCTTAGGTTTGTGGATTGTAGTCCTACACTTAAGAAACAATAGCAGCTAATTTAATTGCACCTAATTTATTTATTATTAAAAGATGTTGGTGTTTTGTGTCATTGAAATACATTTTTAACACTGATAAGTAAATAATGCTATCACACAAACTATTACAGCCTCCTTGCATGTAATTTCACATCATCAAATGGCCTCTGACAAATATTCCCTTACGTCCCCTTTGAATATGTGCATTTTTTTTTCCAAGACAGGGTTTCTCTGTGTAGCCCTGGCTGTCCTGGAACTCACTCTGTAGACCAGGCTGGCCTTGAACTCAGAAATCTGTCTGCCTCTGCCTCCCAAGTGCTGGGATTAAAGGCATGAGCCACCACACCTGGCGTGCATTTTCTTTTATGAGCCCAGCAGTCAATGGGAAATGCCTGACAAAAAAAGCTTGTGTCACCTACTATCTCCTCTCTCCAGATACACCCTCTATGAAAAAAAGCCAAGCATTCCAGAAAAAGCCTTCTTCCTGGCCAGAGGCACACATAACCTATACACCAGACCTTTTGTGGTCTTCAATGGCAAAAATCCTCTTAGCCATCTTTCCTAATGCCAACAGAAAGGCATGCAAACCAATTATTTACATGTCTTGTTAGAAAAATCGAATTAAGATGAGGCTAGGAGCAACTTTCTCACTTATCTCCTGTATAGTGTTTGCCTTAGCTGGTGACAAATATACTTCATTTATAAACATCTGGCTACAGGAGCTATATTAGGGACTATTCTCATTACTGTGACAAAAGACTTGACAATATAACTTCACAACAAAAGAATGAAAATTCCTTTGTTGGATCATATTGGAAAAGTGCAGTCCAGCATTGCAGAGAAGTCAGGGTGGAAGGAGCATACAGGAGCTAATCACATTGAATCTATCATCAGGAGACGAAAAATAATGAGCGCTGGTGCTCAGATCACTTTATTCTTTCATGAAGTCTGAGACCCTTACACTTTGCTTGGTGCCATCTACATTCAGGGTGAGTCTTTCATGCTCAATTAAGTCATTCTGAAAAAAAGCCAGACATACTAAGACATGTCTTTACAAATTCATTCTAAATTACCTCACATTGCCAGTGAAGATTAGCCATCGCAGGTGCTAATGAATTGTCTGGGTTGTTCACCAGTGAGAGGTGGCCTGTCATTTGGTGAAAAAGCTCAATGTGCCTACTGCTAGAAATCAACACATAAGACCTGTGATTGAGTTCTCATCCTGCACTGAGTGTTCTTCTAAGTTCTGGGGCTTCAGCAAAATCAAAACAGACACTACAGGGGATAATCTTTTTTTTATTTTTTTATTTTTAATCTCATGTGTAGATAAACAAATTTATGCATAAACATATCATAGCAAGTGAAAATAAGTGCCCTAACCCTGAAAATATATTATATATCATAAAGAATATAGTGGAGGGCAGAAGTTACAAAACTTACCTACTTGAAAATTCCTAGGAGGTATAAAATAAATTTATTAATGTACGGAAGCAAGCCAGTAAGTAACATCCCTCCATGGCCTCTGCATCAGCTCCTGCTTCCTGACCTGCTTGAGTTCCAGTCCTGACATCCTTTGGTGATGAACAGCCATGTGGAAGTGTAAGCTGAATAAACCCTTTCCTCCCCCAACATGCTTCTTGGTCATGATGTTTGTACAGGAATAGAAACCCTGACTAAAACACACTTCCACACTGATGAAGAGGCCATGTGGGGGTGATGGGAGGAGGAAATGCTACTTACTGGCTTGCTTCCCCTGGCTTGCTCAGCTTGCTTTCCTATAGAAACCAAGACAACAAGCCCACGGATGGCACCACCCACAATGGCCTCCTCCTTTGATCACTAATTGAGAAAATGCCTTACAGCTGGATCTCAAGGAGGCACCCCATCAACTGAATCTCCCCTCTCTTCAATAACTCCAGTCTGTATCAAGTTGACACAAAACCAGCCAGTACAGTACACATTTCCTTAGTTGTTTCAAAAATGTCTTTCTATACTTAAAGAAAGCAAATGGATGGAGTTGATTAGAAAAACAAATATTAATTAATTTTTGACATATATTACTGTTATGGTTGGTATATGCTCAATCCAGGGAGTGGCACTATTAGAAGGTTTGGTCCTTCTAAGGTGTGTCACTGTGGGTGTGGTCTTTAAGATCCTCATTGTGGCTGCCTGATAGTCAGTATTCTGCTAGCAGCCTTCAGATGGAGATGTAGAACTCTCAGTTCCACCTGTACCATGACTACCTAAATGCTGCCATGTTCTTCCTTGATGATAATGGACTGAACCTCTAAAACTGTAAGCCAGTCCCTATCAATTGTTGGTCTTATAAGCGATGCCTTGTTATGATGTCTGTTCACAGCAGTAAAACCCTGTGACAAGTACCATCTCCAAAACTGACAGAACCACATGCACAGAACTGATATCAGAGTATGTTATTAAAATGCTCTATTCATTGTTAGTTATTAATCTCTAATTGTGTCTAGTTTATCAACTAAGCTTCATCATGGATATGTATGTACATTAGTAGGCCTTTAAATAGCTCTCTATATAGGGATAAGCTTATCCAACTTGGGAATTATCTTTTATTCATGAGGCCCAGAATCTAATCACAAAACTATTACAGGCATTGATCTGAGTCTAGAAGGCGCCTGCTGAGATTTTCTGGATGTAGTATCCTGAAACAAAAGATTGGATAAAGGCCTAATCCATAGTGATAGATGATGACCAGTTCAAGCCAGATTAGACTATTAAATACATGTTTATTGGGCAGCTGCTTTCTGTCAAGTATACTGGCCTAAAAGACCAAAGTCAGTGAAGTTCCCATTGGAATAAAAAGTGGGGGTGAGGAGAAAAGAAAGAGAAAAGAGAAAGAGAGAATGAGTGTGTGAAGAAAGAAGGAAAGATGTAGGTGGAGGAGGAGGAAGAGGAAGAGGAAGAAGAGGAAGAAGAAGAAGAAGAAGAAGAAGAAGAAGAAGAAGAAGAAGAAGAAGAAGAAGAAGAAGAAGAAGAAGAAGAAGAAGAAGAAG
>NC_034607.1:25878516-25881831 GCF_900095145.1 Mus pahari | reverse complement strand
CAGGAGCTGATGCAGAGGCCACGAAGGGATGTTCTTTACTGGCTTGCTTTCCCTGGCCTTCTCAGCTTGCTTTCTTATAGAACTCAAGACTACCAGCCCAGAGATGGTCCCACCCACAAGGGGCCCTCCCTGCTTGATCACTAGTTGAGAAAAAATGTTTTATAGCTGGATCTTATGGAGGCATTTTCTCAACTGAAGCTCCATTCCTGGTGATAATTCCAGCTTGTGTCAAGTTGACACACAAAACCAGCCAGTACAAGGCCTTAGCACAGACAAAAGGCCCATTGAGCCCCAGCCTCTTCCTGTGTTTCAGATCATTTCAGTTTACTTGTCAGTTGCCCAACACTTTCCGTTAGTCTTTGTCCTCTCATACACTAGCATTATAATATCTTGGCCTCTCATTTGCCAGTTTGTATCTCATGGATTGGCCAAAGAACATCCCAGCACTCTAACACCACAGCCTCAGATCTCATGACTTTTCATATTCCAAATTCCTGGATATGTCTAAGAACCCAATTTTTGTCTCTATCCCCAGAGCAAACTCCTGTACTCTACCTGGAAACTTTGGTTTGATATTTTTACAGTGAGATCTTTTACTACTATGTATTAATTATGAAATGATACTATTTCATTATGACATTTTTATGTGTGTATATAACACACTCTGACCTGGGACCCCATTATGTTCTTCTGCTCTCCTTCCTGCTAGTCTCCTTCCTCTTCCTCCATAGACCCCTTGTAATCTCATGGGTTTTTGGTTTTAATCTAGATTCCACATATGAGACAAATGTGGTATTTGTCTCTCTTAATCTGAATTATTTCACAAAACATAATGATATCCAGTTTCATACATTTTCCCCCACAAACAGCATGGTTGTATTCATCCATTATTCATGGCTGAATAAAATATATATGCATAGCATGTTTTCTTTATCTGTTTTTCAGTTGATAAGAACCTAAGCTAATTTCATAACTTGACAATTATGAATAATGCAACAGTATTTGTGGGTCCACAAATATTACTTTGTTTGATAACTTATAGTCTTCAAGTATATACTCAGCATTTATCTGTAAAGAAGAGAGAGATAAACAATAAACATTAACGTCATCTATTTTAGTTTCTAGTATATGACCAAGGGTACTTGCAGAATTCACATTGAATCTAACTTGTGTATGGGTAGCTCATGTCAGCCACAGTTCTCAGAGCTTGTTGCTTGTTACAAGGAACATTCTCTCTGGGTTTCATGCAGATTGTAGTAAACACCACGTGGAATAAATGGTTGTTAGTTGTATCCTTCTTCATGATGGTTCACAGTGCACTTGCAGAGGTTGATAAAAGCCAGACCTGAAGAAAAAGACACGCAAGACAGGAAATCAGAGGGGAGCCCTGCCTGCATTCTTGATAATTTCATCGTTTGAGTCAACACTGGCTGGGGTCAACTGCATTCCTATCCTTGCATTTCAGGAAGTAACCCTCTTTCCTCATAATAAATTCTTCTTTATTATTTCTCAACTCAGCCCCTTGGACATCTGCTCTTTGCCGCCAGAAGTTTCTCATAATGCAGACTCCCCGGAGAAAGAAAACAAACAGCCTCCGCTACTCATGCTGGCCAAAGGTTTAGCTTTGTAATATGTGACCTCTCTCCAGCAGGATTCTGGAATCAGAATATGAAAAGTAGAGGATGGGGTTCAGTTAGTAGAGTGCTTGCTTTTCAATCATGAGAAACTGAGTTCAGTCTACTAAAACCTACTTTTATAGGCTAGGCATGTAATGCATACTAACAGCCCCAGTACGGAAGGGTTTGGAGTAGGCAGATATAAGAGAATCCCAGGGCTCAGTGAACAGCCAATATAGTTTACTTGGTGAACTCCAAGGCTAGTTCCAGACCTTGTCTTTAAAAAGCATTGAATGACCCTGAGGAATGACAGCTTATATTATGCTTTGGTGTACATGTATGCATGGATATATGTAAAGGCACATGCACACCTGCACATGTACACTAAGAGAAAGACAGACAGAGAGACTGAGAGACAGACAGAGAAAGAAAATGAGGCATTCTTTCTAAAAATACCAGTTCCCAGCATGACTCTGGAACAGGCACACACTTACTTCTTTGTTGTCCAATGCTTTGCTCCAGCGGGAAGTTCCTTGGGTCTTTGGGGACCTTGACATGAAAAATTCATGTATAGTTTAGCTTATGTAGCAAGCTGCTTCCTACAAACTATGTGTGAATTACATCTTTACAAATGGAGTTGTATTTCCCTAAATACACTGGCTATTTCTCCATAGATGCTTTCCCTTCCTCCATAATTATCTACAATTGTCAGCAGCAAAGTATAACTCTAGCCTAACAGGTGTATCCTTCCCAGGAGGCTCATCAGTCAATCATCATAATTTCTATTCAAAGCATATTATATGTAAGACATTGTTGATGATCTGTAAAGAAAATAGGGAATACACCAAATGCACCAGGGATTGCTGCTATCTGAATTCTCTATAAAACCATGTGAATAGCCATACTCTTATTTATCTCTTGTGTAAATTCAGATTTCTCCCTATCAGGTTTGTCCCAAAGAGGTGCCTATGTGTTCTGAGCAGGCTATGTTTGCTACCAAAGGCATAGAAAGGCATCAAAGGGTATTTAGAGATAAGTCCATCTATAAACCCTTAAAAACAACAATTGTAATGGTTGGGAACAGTAATTGAGATGATTAGTGGAGTGTTCTGCGTTAGCAGAGGTTGGAGGTTCAAATAATACATGAATCTGTAGCCCTAGGAAAAACAAAAGCAAACTAAGAAACAGTAATATCCTACTAAAAACAAGTGTGGAATGACCTCCTTTTCTTTTGTGACAGAAAAATGGACTCATACCACTGAAGGACCTTCATGTAACCCACCAGTATCTCTGTGGTCTGAATTTCTTCTAGCCTGTGCTGATATGATCTATGCCATCCAACTGACTTCGTGACCTACCTCAGCTGAAGCTATCCCGCTTCCAAAGGGAACATCTGAGGTTCGTTAGATACTCATTGTCCTCTAACAGCCAGGGCACTCTGGCTATCTCAGAAAATATAAGGAAATACCAGCAGGTAAATACTGGAAACAGCATCGATGGCATACTTGAGATGTGTTATGCTTGTAAACACCAGAAATAAATTCATGTCCCCTTAATAAGACAATACGGTTTTGGAATAAAAAAAAAAAAAAAAAAAAAAAAAAAAAACGTAGTATTTTGTCAGTGATGTTCAAAATTTGAGAGGCACAATTGTCAGTATTGTTAGAGAGACCAAGGAGGTTTTCTTTTGGACCCTTGG
>NC_034607.1:25857449-25878426 GCF_900095145.1 Mus pahari | reverse complement strand
TCATGTCCCCTTAATAAGACAATACGGTTTTGGAAAAAAAAAAAAAAAAAAAAAAAAAAAAAAAAACTTCGTATTTTGTCTGTGGTGTTCAAAAGTAGAGAGGGAAAATGCTCAGGAATGTTAGAGAGACCAAGGAGGTTTTCTTTTGGACCCTTGGTCACAGGAGACACTTAGCTCCTGGATTTTTTTTTTTTTTGAGGGGGAGGGTCTCTGTCCTTCAGAAGCCTGGCTTTCCTGCTGCTCATCACAAAGACCCTAACAACTTCAAAGTATATTTTTTTTAAACTCAAGTGAACTGGAGAGATGTCAACTCTCTTGATCCACTTCCAAATTGTCAGGAAATGCTGAGCATTAGCATATTTCGACACTGGTGGTTGCCATTTATTCTATAATTTACTGAGACTGGGGTTGTATTTCTTCTTAGTCATCTTGGAATGTCATTACAAAATGTCATCGATTGGGTAAATTAAAAAGCAGGAGCTCAAATATAGAAGTGGATGCCCACAGTCATCTATAGGATAGAACACAGAGACCCCAATGGAGGAGAGAAATTACCCAAGGAACTGAAGGGGTCTGCAACCCTATANGTGAAACAACAATATGAACTAATCAGTACCCCCAGAGCTCATGTCTCTAGCTGCATATATAGCAGAAGATGGCCTAGTCAGCCATCATTGGGAAGAGATGCCCCTTGGTCTTGCAAACTTTATATGCCCCATACAGGGAAATGCCAGGGCCAAGAAGTGGGAGATGGTGGGCAGGGGAGCAGGGTGTGGGGGAGGGTATAGGGGACATTCGGGATAGCATTTGAAATGTAAATGAAGAAAATATCCAATAAAATAAGTTTTTTTTAAAAAAAGGAGGAGCTTAGAAATGCCCCCCCCCCAAATAATTGAAGGATGGGAATCCTCCTCCCTTTTGCCATGTGTCTCTACCTGCTTTTTCCTCCATTCATATATTAAAAAAAAAAAAAGAAATTCCTCAGAGGCTTCTAATTATATCATCAAAGTGCCCTGCCATTCAAACTCCAAAGAGAAAAGTCCAGCCATCAATTGGCGATGTCTGCTGCAGGCATAAACAGAGATAGCAGCAAACTAGTCATGTGTTTCTCTGTCTAGCACTTATTTTCACAGTGCTTCTTAGTAAAATAGATAAATACAAGGGATGGTGATGCACACTTATGAGGCCAAGGCAGATGGATCACAAGTTCAAGCCTTATCTGTAATAAATTAAACAGTTTCAATCTACTCTAGGCATCATAGGAAAAACTTGTGTAAAGAGAAAAGAAAAAAAAAACAATAAANAAATAAATAAATAAATAAATAACCAATTCAGAAATGGATACTTCAGGCATCTGACCCCAGCAACTTTAAAATCTCACTGTCATTAACTCGAGATTCCTAATGAGGTCTGTTTGATTTTTCTTATGACTAAAGTTAAGAATAATTAAAATTATTCTTTGACTTTAACCTATCTTTGTGGACAATAGGCAACCTTATCCTCCTCACACACACATGGACATATGCACACCTTCACACACACACTAACACACACCAGAAAGAAGAGAGATGACACTACTACTCATAGCACAGAGGTAAATAGACCAGGATAGTGGTGTCATAAAGAAATAGTAACCAAAGCAAAACAAGAACATTCAGGGAAAGAAGAGCGATATGGAGGCTAAAGAGATGGTTCGGTGATTAAAAACACTTACTGTTTAAAACCCAGCTTCTGTTCTCAGCATCCCCATGTGGCTAATAGCCATCTATTTATTCAATTCCATGGAACTTGATGCTCTCTCTTTTGATTTATATGGGCAATAGGCATGCACATGAATCATATAGATACATTAAGGCAAAACATTCATGCCCATAAAATTAATTAATTAATTAATTAAATCTTTTCTTTAAAGAAGAGTTATATGAGTGGTACCGAGGTCAGAGATTCTATTTTCTATCAAATTCATTAGCATTCCAGGAACAGAGCATATCAGTAGACTTTACTGCATGTATATATGGTTTTTCCTTTCGATCTATGTACATAATGTATATATGTAAGCATATGCTTGTGGCTTTCAGAGGTCAACGTCAGGAATCTTCCTTAATAACTCCTAAAACTTTTTATTTGTTTATTTATTTGTTTGTTTGTTTTTAAGCTTGAGGACCACTTATTAGAATTTAAAAGGAAATCCAGACTGCAGATAAGCTGTAAACACACACACACTCACATGAATATATATGCATAGGTGTGTACACATACAGAGACATAGAGATTTACATGAATATAGACATATGCGTAGAAAATAGCTGCAGAACTATGGGCAACAGCTAGGTGCTGTGGGTGGGTAGGGAGAGCATATTTTCTTCTCTTCCTTAAACTTTAGAAAACCCATTTGTACAACCATTCTGTTCATATAAATTTATGGCCCAGCTAAAATTAGCTTTCATAAATATTTAGTATTTACTACTGTTGGAGGGTGGGGTAGATTGCTCATTCTCTCCTGGAGCTAACTTTCTGCTACCAGGACCAGAAACTACCTGCAATGGCTACTCAAAGCAGATGGAGTAGAGAGCTCCCAAGGAGGGGATTGCTTTATCAGAGAGGACATTGTTCTTGTGCCTGCCACTCTACACATTTGGGGAAAGCTTGTCTTGTGCCCTTCAAGCCAGCAGGAAGGTGTTAGCTGCTCCCTCTCCCTAACAACCTTCCTCAGGCTCTCAGATATCCTAGACCCAATAAATTTTGAATGGTGCCCAGAAAGATGATGGCTGAGATGCGCATAGATTCACTCAATATGAAATGATGTTCAACTTTAATCTGGTTTTATATTTTATCATTTTTAATACTACCTTTAAGCTATTGTATTTCATCTGCCTACTCTCTGTCCTTCACTGAGCATATTTATATTCTGCAATGAAAAGAAATACATTTCCTACCCCTGCCTCTCACAAAAGACTTTTTCATGGGAAATGGACGTGACCTGTTCTCATCTCCTAGCTCATCAAAAGGAAATGAAACTTCATTTGAAGTTACTTCTGGCAGCTCAGTCTGGGTGCCATTTGTCCCCTGCTGAGAATCAATGCTGTGACAGATAGTGCCCCATCATCTTTACAACCAATTCTACTTTTCAATCTATGAGCTGTGATGAGAGCCACTCCATGCATATGTTATTCCTCATCTTCAAACCTGCTAAGAGACTATGGTGGCCTCGGTTTCATCCATGTATAAAAAATAAAGTTCAAGGAAAGATTGTAACTCCAGAAGGCAAGAGGGTGAGCCACTCTCTCAAGCTTTAGGTCTAATGGACCCAAACTCATGTGGACTCCTTTCCACGTTGCCCCAACCATCTTTTTATCCTAATCAGTAATAACCTTGTAATAAATGCTTCCTAAATTTTGTTTAGTGTCTTATTAGCCATAGAACTCTTGAGAGCAGTGCCTAAGCCTGGTGCAATGTTTCTCATAGAGATAGAGAGGTGAGCAAGAACAATTTTGTATTGCATACTTTGAAGGCACCTTTATCATATTTTATTTTGCTTATTCCTTAAGAATTTCATACCTATACACAACATATTCTGATCAGATCCACCCACTCAGTCCCCACCTATTCTTCCAGATGTCCCACCTCCCCCTCCCAACTGCATATCCTCTTTTGTTTATAGAAACTGGGTCAAATCAGTGTTTCCCATTTGTAATTGGGTGTAGGTCTGTCCATTGGAGCATGAGCAACCCACAAGAGACCAGTTCCCTAAAGAAAACCTTGCTAGTTACAGCAGCCATCAACTTCCACTAACTCTCAACTAGGGGCGGTACTTGTGAGTAGTCGTCCTGGTCTTCTGGGTCTTTCAATCTTTCTACCCACTCTTCAGTAATACTCCCTAAGCATTGGGGTGAGGGGTATAATATGTGTGTCCATTCGGAGCTTAGCACTGGACAGTCACTTTACCACTTGCTGTTCTCTGTGCTAACTTCTACCCACTGAAAGAAGCTTTTCCGATGAGAGATGAAAGCCACACTAATCAATCTGTATAAAGGTAGGTATTTAAAAAGCAGTTACTTTGATACTACATCTATTCAGCAGAATACTATAGATGGTTGGTCCATAAAGGAATGTTTCTAAAGCTGTGTGTTGCAACACTTTTCACAGGAGATACACTCACTTACAGATATCCTGAATATCAAGTATTTACATAATGATTTATTGCAATAGAACAATTACAGTTATGAAGCAGCAACAAAAATCATTTTATGGTTGGCTATTAGCATAACATGGGAAACAGCATTAAAAGGGTACAACATTAGGAAAGTACAGAATGGTTACCCTAAGGTCTATCCAGCCATGGGAGGTGAGTGCTTTTTAGTGTGTTAGCTCTCTACCTTCCTAGAGTTCAGGTTCTCTAAATGCAACAAACTTAAAGATTCCATTCCTGTCTCCTTGCCAGGCAGCATAAACTCTGTGAACTAGCGACAATTCCTTGGATGAGAAACAGTCTGAATGGGCATTCTGATAATAGCATGGGTGATGTGCTTACCACCCCTACAGCATGAAGCACTTACCTTTCTGGGGACAATTTCTGGGGACAGGCCTCCTGCCTGCCCTTGGGCATCATGACTGAATAGCCTTTTTAAAAACCTAAGTCACACCTCTCTTTTTACTCTGTGTGTTTTCTCTCACTGCGCTCAGAAGAATGCTCTCTCCTTGGACATACAAAAGATGAGAAAAGGAGTTGAAAATACCCAGTGTTATCCTAAAGGAGAACTTTTTGGAGGAACTAAAGGAGAAATGTTTGGAAGGACTAATTAAATGCTTTATAATCATCAAATATAGGCATCTCAAAAACTCCAACCACTCCTCATTGTCCTAGGTCTTAACAGTGTAACACAGTGAATGGACAAATGCAGGCTTTTTAGGTTGGGAGATAGTTCAGGCAGTACACAGCATCTGTGTGCATGCTTGCACTGTGCCTGACTAGATGTCTCCATGGGCATGGGTAGTGGAATATATGAGGACATATGCTTATTCAATTTCTAGATATGGAGCTAGTATCTGACATGATCTGCCAATACCCAAGACAATGAAAAGTAGGACAAGAAAGGCTCCACACAGTTTAGAGACTTGAACTCTTATTCATATTTTATTGACTCTGTGTATGTGGGTGGGTTGGGGAAGAAGTGGGTGCAACGTGCACAGGCTTTGACAAGTATGTAGAACTTAGAGAACAGACTTCAGGCTTACTGCAGTTAGTTTTCTTCTTATACTTTTTGGGTCCCAAGTATCAAACTCCGAACCGCAGGCTTAGCAACAAACACCTTTACCTGCTAGGCCACTGCAACAGGAGGAGGAGGAAAAGGAAGAGGAGGATGGCAATTGTGCTTAATTTATTTTCTTAAACAACTTTTGGGGGTCACTTGCTGAACTGTGTACAAGCATCTGCGTAAGGTGCATACTACTACTGTGTAGTGTGTGGGAAGGGTTCATAGGAATGCAGGTGTCCCTTAATAAATAAAAGAGGCCTAAGTTTTACCCCTTAACAAAAGAACCAAAAGATACCACAGCCCCTGTGGCACCTCATCAAGGTAGAAAATAATACCAGCTAGAATATCCACCTTTACATTAAATTTTGAATTAAAATGCAGTACCTTGGGGCATTTTTCCCCTTTACAGCTATTTGGGAGCTAATGAAAGCCTGGAGATTCAAGGAGAGACGTCTTGCTTCGCAGTCCACAGAGGTCCTTCAACTGGATTTATTCTGTTTGAGGATTCAGGTCAGATGCCTGTGATGGGCAGTACTTGCAGCCTTGCCTTAGAATGCTCTGTACTTGGCTTGTGTCTCCACTGGAAAAAAAAAAAAAAAAAAGCAAAGAAACCAGTCTGGGGAGGGGGGCTGCTTAGGATCAGAAGGACTAGGACCGCTGGCAATACTCCCACATCCAGCCTCACCCCAGGAATGAGTTCTTCCGAATGACAGCATTGATAAACATGGAAGTAAGTGAATGTGGAAGGAGCCACCATGATGGAGTAGCCACAGTGGGCCAGCTGCAACCAGAAGGAGTTAGCATTCTGCTGAACACTCCTCGGGATACTCTTCAAGTGATGGATACTTAGGATCGCACTGAGCAATGAAGGAATGCAAGCTACATTCTGCTTTCCCAAGAGGTATGTCCCACACCCCAGTGGCAGGGCAAAAGGCAGACCCACCAGAGTCAGTTCTCTCTTACCATCAAGTGAGTTCCAGACATCAAGTCCCCAGTTTTGGTGGCAAGACCCTTTGTTCACTCAGCCATCTCAACATCCCCTAGCCACCCATTTTTTTCTGACCTGTTGCTACTCTACTACAAATGGCTCTAGTTCCAGTAATAAACTTTAGCCCAGGCCCAACTCATTTGTACACTTTACAGACCAAAATTTTTTGTGACTCCCTTAAGGTATGAACAACAGCCACATAGTGCTCTCTCCTTAAACGTCTAGGTTTCACTGATGTTTTCCTCTGGGCTTTTAAGCATCAGCTCTATCTAATATGTATAGCCCAGCCTCGGGTAGCATACCCAGAGAACAGCTTGACTTGCGGAGCCCTCTGTGGCTGCTGGGAGACCAACCCTGGTTGAGGATCGTGTCTTAGTAAACCAACCCTCTCTTTTTCCCAGACTATGATGGATTGTCACCCTTCTCTTACCTAGTGCTCCCGTTTTTTTAAATTTAATTGGAGAGAAGACCGAGAATACTATTGCCGTCACTCAAGAAGGATCTACATGAGATCGTAGTGCCTTTACCCCTCCCTTCATCATAACCCTCAAGCCACTCTGTTTCCTTTCCATTCAAAGGATCTGGATCATCATTCTCATTGCTTTAAGAAAATACTTGAAAAAGAGAAAATTAATGAAGAAAGGGTTTACTTAAGCCCACAGTTGAAAAATTCAGCCCATGGTGTAGGGAAAGTTGTGTCAGCTGTAACAGGAGGTAGCTGGTCACATGTTTACCACAGTTAGGAAAAAAGAGAGGTGAATACTGGTGTCAGCTCCCCCCCCCCTTTTTTTTTCTTATTCTGGGCAGGAACCCAGTACATGAAACAGTGCCACACACTTTAGGGTGTGTCCTCCCACCACAATTAGCCAAATGTAGAAAGTCCGTTACAGTCCGGTTCAGAACTTTATTTATCTTCTGTGTGATTCTGTCAAATTGACAATGGATAACAACAAGCACTGGGTTTGTCGACATATTTCACGTGCAATTTAGGAATCACTTAGTCTTTAATCTCAGGACACTTCCTACATTGTGAGGCTATTAGAAAAAATGATGGCCAACTCCCACTGTGAGGGTAATTGCCAGGCCCCTGATTTATAGACAAAATGATAGTTTGGGTCTGAAATTCCTGAATTTTTTTTTTTTGTTTGTGATACCACATTCATCGACCCCCACTGTGTAGTTGTATGTGTGCTGGTATTTGAGCAGATGATCCTTACAGAAATGATAAAGGTGAAAAGAGGCCCTACACAATATAGCATGATGGATGATGTCCTTATAAGGGAAGGAAATTGGAATATAGCAACGTACAAAGGGAAGGTTTTCTGGAGAACAGGAAGAAAGATACCCATCTATAAGCCAAGCAGAGTGGCCTCTGGAGACGCAAATTCCTAATTCCAGACTTGCAATCTTCAAAATTGTGAGAATATAAATATAAATGTCTGCACTTAAACCAACCAGCACGTGGTTCTTTGCTCTGGCAGGACAAGACTAGTACATAACCCAAATGTTCCAAATGAAAGTCCATTGCCCTCTAGAAGAGGATCTGAGAAAAGTTAAGGACAAAAGGTGTAAGGGATGCGTGGACCTGGGCGGCATAGATGCCCACGTGCCCCAGCTTCCTAGCTGACCGCTTCCCTTCCCAGGTCATAGAGTGTGTGTGCGTGAGGATGGCAAGGACAGCCTATAAAGTAATGTGTTAAGTGCCTTAGTTATAGTTGTCTGAATTTAGCTTAAAAACTCCAGTCTGACAGGACAACTTGCTCACCCTCAAGGCCAAAGGGCGATGCCTCATGCTGACAGACAAACCACTTGGACGCCTGTCACCACAGGAAACAAATCTGCATCGTGTGGTCTAATTCCCCAAAAGCAGCAGAAGAGTTGCTACTTGCCTGACACACCTCCAGAAGCCAGGCTATGACACCAGCCAGATCGGAGGTTAGAAGTGCACGCGCATGTGTGTGTGTGTGTGTGTGTGTGTGTGTGTGTGTGTGTGTGATCCGATTTCACCCATTTACTTGTTTATTGCTACTCATGAATAAATAAGCTGTTTTACCTTTCCTCTAAGTTCTAGAATTTCCTTTCTGTCTCAGTCATTAACCCCGATTCACTATAGTTTCGCGACAAAGTACTGTGTAGGTTTGACATGAGGTTACAATGTGGGAGTCTTACATACCCATGCATTGAGTTTTTCTATAGGAAATGACTTGACAAGTATGCTTTCTCTCCTGAGTCTCTCCAGTGGGAAGCAACGCCCGGAGGCAGAAGTTCAACCTGAGACAAAACCTTCAGTTTAGGGATGTTTTCCTCTTCTGCTTGCTTGTCGCTGCCTCCTGTCTAGTGTCAAAGCTCCATAGGTTACAAGCTAGGCCCTTCCACTTCATGAACTTTGGCCAAATCATTACCTTCTTTGAACATAATTTTTATATTAAAAACTGGAAACAGAGAATAGAGAGATGGCTCAGTTAGTTAAATGCTTGCCGTGAAAGCATGAGGGGATGAGATCGATCCCTGTCACTTACATAAAAATCAAATTATGAAGGGACCCATTTGTACTCTCAGAACTGGGAGGCAGAGACAGCTGGATCGCTCAAAATCAATGGCCAGCCAGCCTACCATAATCGGTAAGCTCTAGGCTAATGAAAAACCCAGTTTCCAAAAAACCAAGGTGAATAGCACCTAAGGTTGATACTTGTTTTACACATAATGCAGGCATGTGAGCATACACACACAAATAAAATTTGCTTCATAAGCTGTTGTTTCAATTTTTTTTCTGGAGAAACATTAAAAGCTGTGGGGTACAGTCCTAATAGACAATAGTGTCCACATCATAGTCTTTGTCTTCGATGCAAGAGTATGACAGATCCTATTTGCATCTCTTTATATCCACCAATATGGACAATTATACTCAAAAGGAATTTTTATACTTTGGATCCCTTCAGAAGCAAGCCATGAGAAAAGCATTTGAATACAAGGGATTGTCTAGAATGTAGCTCCAGAGTAACTCATCAGTGACGTGGGGACATCTATAAGCTTGACACCCTATAAAGCTTAATACTGTATGAGTTAACTCTGCATATAACTGGATCTTGGCCATGTATAGGAACCTGAGCAAAAGTGTGTGTATATATATAGTACATACTTCAGAAAGTAACAGCCTTTCATCATTCTTTGTTTGTTTGTTTGTTTGTTTTTTATTAATGTCTTTACATTTCCAATACTATCCTGAAAGTTCCCTATACCCTCCCCCTGCCCCTGCTCCCCTACCCACCCACTCCCACTTCTTGGCCCTGGCCTTCCCCTGCTCTGGGTCATATAAAGTTTGCAAAACCAAGGGGCCTCTCTTCCCAATGGTGGCCAATTAGGCCATCTTCTGCTACATATGCAGCTAAAGACTTGAGCTCAGGGGGTACTGGTTAGTTCATATTGTTGTTGTACCTACAGGGTTGCATCCCCTTTTAGCTCCTTGACTACTTTCTCTAGCTCCTCCATTGGGGGCCCTGTGTTCCATCCAATAGCTGACTGTGAGCATCCACTTCTGTGTTTGCCAGGCACTGGCCTAGCCTCACATGAGGCCACTATATCAGGGTCCCTTCAGCAGAATCTTGCTGGCATCATTCTTAAAAAGGTACGTAACACCCGAGAAGAGACTACTCATTCTGGCATTTACAGTATGCAGTATTACAGTGGCCTGATCACCCAAGAGTCTGAAATCAAGCCAGAGTATACTTCAATAATAAGAATGGAGTAGATGTAGGCTTTTGTCTTTAGAATCCACTTCGGCAGCAGTCATTCAGATAGGGTGTGGGTGGTTCTGAAACAGAAGGAAGTGTTCCATTTTTCACAAGCCAAATAACCAGCTCAGCCCAAATATCCATAGAAAGACTTATACTTATGTTGCCGTATGTAAAGTTTCTATTTATCAATCTTTTGTGTATATGTGTGCATGTATGTATGTATATGTCACTGGCCTGCAGGTAGCTAAGTTGGCTAGGCTCTCTAGCCAGCAACATCTGGGGATAAATATAACTCCACTTCCCTAGGGACCATGACAAGTCCTCCTGCTTAAAAGTACTTTTATCAGCTAATCTCTGGGCCTCTTTCTTCCATGTGTGTTCATCGCTCTTTTGTCCCAATCAAACCTGAAAGACTTTCTCTTGTGGGTCACCTTCTTTTGTTAACTTTATTCTATGGAGACCCACACTGGCAGATACCCACCTAAACAGCAAACACACATGTGTGGATCTTTTATCACAGAGCACAATAAGCATATGCATAGTATCAAGTAATTAGCAAACCTCAGTGGGTTTAAAAAGCAGAAGTCAATTTTATTCTTGATACTTTGCTGGACTGTGCAGCCTCTGGGACGTCGATGATCTAGCATCCACTATCTTATGTTTCATAGACCCAAGAGCCTCCAACTCACTGTAGTGAGGGGGACTACAAGAAACACACACGAGCTTATCACTACCCAAGACAGATTGACAATCATACTGTGACCATCCTCATTCTTTTGCCTAGAAGTGAGCACAATCTAACAGGAACGTGAAGAAGTTTGATGATACTGTGATCCAAGAGGAAGAAAGACTAGACGGTGTACAGCAGCATTCTCGACAGTATTTCACTATAGTACACCAGTTTCCTCTGAATAAGAACCTTTGACTCCCAAAGGAAGCTCCTTAAGACTCAAGAAGCAGACATGCCACAAGTCTTGAGAATTTCCTGAAATTTACAAGATTCTTGAGATCACCCTCCTCAAGATTAAAAGAAACAGGACTACTGAGTAGAATAGACTATACTCTAGTTCAACCTGTTGAACATCATGCAAATCCTACAAGGAACTCCAAGAATATAAGTTTTGTGAGTCATCATCTACACTGAGGTGTACTTTTAAGTGATGCGGCTACTTTTAAGTTATCCCTACTTCTGTAAACAACACCAATAAACTCACCACATCGAAAAAACAAGCACTGTTACTATTAACACTTTGTTCACTCCTTGGTGACCTATCTGGGGAAGTAGATATTTATCCTCATGTTCCCAGGGAGATGAAAAAGCCTTGTGAGAACCCATGGACCACAGAACCACAGTGCAGTAGACGTGCAGGTCTGATCCAGAGTCTGCCCCACCCGGAGATCCATCCCATAATCAGCCACCAAATGCAGACACTATTGCATACGCCAGCAAGACTTTGCCGGAAGGACCCTGATATAGCTATCTCAAGTGAGGCTATGCCAGTGCCTGGCAAACACAGAAGTGGATGCTGACAGTCAGCTATTGGATGGAACATTGAACTCCCAATGGAGGAGGTAGAGAAAGTACCCAAGGAGCTGAAGGGGTCTGTAACCCTATAGGTGGAACAACAATACGAACTAGCCAGTACCCCCTGAGCTCGTGTCTCTAGCTGCATATGTAGTAGAAGATGGCCTAATCAGCCATCACTGGGAAGAGAGGCCCCTTGGTCTTGCAAACTTTATAGGCCCCAGTACAGGAGAACACCAGGGCCAAGGAGTAGGAGTGGGTGGGTAGGGGAGCAGGGTGGAGGGAGGTATAGGGGACTTTCGGGATAGCATTTGAAATGTAAATGAAGAAAATACCTAATAAAAAATTGGAAAAAGTTAAAAAAAAAAGAAGAAACTGAACAACTCTCTACTGAATGAAAAATGAGTCAAGAAATAAAGAATTTTAAGATAGAAGAAGAAGAAGAAGAAGAAGAAGAAGAAGAAGAAGAAGAAGAAGAAGAAGAAGAAGAAGAAGAAGAAGAAGAAGAAGAAGAAGAGTTGCGGGTCTGGGAATTGCCAAGCAAACCATATATATGTAAATCTCAAGGAAAAAGAGTTTATTGAACGTATACCATAATACTGGACTAGCAGGAGCACAGGAAAGAAAAACTTAATTGTGGTAAGAGCTTGTCCTCAGGGCAAGCTTTCTCTACAGAAAGAAAAAAAAATCCTAAGTTAAAAGGCAAGCAGTGATGTGGTGTAACATTTTTGGCTAACTACATAAGTTATTATCAATCAGCCTGGTCCCAGGGTTTCTTCTGTGTCTGCCTTCCCAGTACCATGATTACAACCACATGCACACCAAGTTTTTCTGCCTTGGTTGTAGGGGCTGTCACTTAGGTCCTCATGCTTACAAGAGGAGCATGTGACAGACTGGGAATCCATTTCACCAGAGCCCAAAGGGAAATTTTCTACGCTATTGTTAACAGGGAGCTGAGGTTCTTCATTCTTTTATACCTCAAGGGCAATTTTAATGGAAAGGATTTGAATGTGCCCATGAAAGAAAAGTTCTTTGCAGACAGACGGACCTGGATTCAGACTGGTCTCTGTAGCCAAGTTGCTGTTAATGAGTTCTGTATCCCAGTGCCTGGAGGCAGATGTGCAAACTCACACATTTTGTCATGCACTGGAAAAAAATCCAAGAGAAAACAGACAGAAGGCAGATTTCTTTTGCCTCTCAGTTTCATCCCATAGTCATATGGCTCATTGTGTTGGATCTGACACAAGGCAGAACATCTTGGATTTGGGGGGTGTATGACAGAGCAGACTGCTCTCCTCATAGAATCTGGAAGCAGCAGAGAAAGGAGAAAGCCCTCCTCAAAGAAATGCTTTCATTACTGTACTTCTTGAAGACAGGCACCAATTCTTAGTAATCTATCCAGTAAGAACCCATCAGGACATGAAACCATTGATGAGATTAGTGTATCTACTCCTTTTAACTTGACACAGGCTTGCTTAAGCCTCTCCTATCACCTTAAAAAGGATGTGGTCAGGGTATCATGCTGTAGACACAAGGACCAGTCTTCCCAATTTTTCTAACAGGGCCATGCCAGAAGAATCTATACACAGCCAGTGATTACAAAGTCAGGAACTCATACACTCACCCAAGACACCAGAACACACACCAATTGACATTTTGTTGTTGTTGTTGTTGTTGTTGTTGTTGTTGAATGTCATGCAGATGTTAACTGTCACTTAGATTTTCTTACACAAAAATATTGAGGAATGGGAGGGGACTCATTGTTATGTCTTGTACTGTGCCCTCCATACTCCAAACTCAATGCTGAAGCCCTTATACCTAGCACTTTACAACTTGACAGCATTGAGAGACAGGACCTTCACAGAGGTGTTTACATTCAAATGAGGCCATTAGGGTGGGTCATGATCCAACCTGACCAAGACAGGCAGTTTCCATAGATAACTTAGGAACTGAGATTCACCCTCCCAACTCCTCACCGTCTTTGTACTATACGCCCTCATCAATTACAGCAACATTTACTTCTTTAACAACCTCCACATTTGCAGGCATGGCCAAGCACACATTCATAAGCATGTACATATTTTCATTACCACACACACACACAAATAATTAAACCATGACTAGGAAAGTGGTAATTTCTTTACATGAGTTGAAATGGGCAGCTGGAAATCACATAGGTATATTTTTTCACTCTGTTACAAAAATAAGCAAACAACAACAGCAACAACAAAACAGTCTCTCTCTCCTACCTTTCTTTAAACTTTTACCCTTGTTTAATTTCCTTTTATGTAATATTTAGAAAATATTGGATCATTAAGTTCTCCAGCTATTCCAAGTATTAAATACATGATTGTGTGTGTCTGTGTGTGTGTGTGCGTGTGTGTGTGCGTGTGTGTGTGTGTGTGTGTGTGTGTGTGCATGTGTGTGTGTGTGTGTGTGTGTGAGAGAGAGAGGACTTGGGGAGTATATTTTCATATACCTGTAAGCACATGGGCTGAAGACAGAGACTGTGCATCCTACTCTATGACTCTGCCCTTGAGAGTCTCATTGAACCCTAAGCTTAAATAGCCAGCAAGCCCAGTGAGCATCCTGTCCTTGCCCCTCTCAGCACTGTGGTTCCAGTTACACCCAGCCTTGCTGGACTTTTTATGCAGGCAATGGGCTTCAGCTCCTCACTCTCAGCCACCAAGATAATTCACATTGAGCAATCCCACTACCTCTCTGTTACATTTCTGTAAATTGATATCACCATTCTGTCAGTAGAACAACGTATTTTCCTTTGCAATTAATCTGTGGCAACAATGGGTTTTGTGTCTCGCCTCAAATTGTGCTGAAGTCTGAGCAGCTGGGCCCACACTATGACATCCGCATGAAAATGTCAACACCACAAAAAATGCAAGCAACATCCATCTTCCTGTTATTATGAAAGCAGATTTAAGCTCATAGTTCTTCTGAAATGGTTTTAGGATTCCATAATATATCCAACCATTTCAATGAAGATCATTGTGCCAGGTAATGCTGAAAATATCCATAGTTATCTTGAATTCAAAATTCTAATCATTTTCATTAGTAGTCCACGAAAACATACAGGATTATTCAAACCACACTGGAGTAGAAGAGGGAAAAGAAAGGGAGGACGGCTATACAGAACCTTCCTTGTTGTCACTTCTTGTTCTTCACATGCGAGTCACACAACTCCCAGGAAGGGAGGAGTCTCCCCATGCCAACTTTCCTGTGTGAATCTGAATGCATAATAAAATAAAAACTGACAGTAAGTTAGGAATTATTTCTGAGAGGAGGCTCAAACTTCTTCAGGCAGCTTACAATCATCACCAAGTGCCTGCTCACAATTAATCAAAGTTACATAGCAGATAATCTCCTGATAGGCTCTTGATCTGTACGCTACCCCATATTCTCAGCAGATGAATTCATTCTTTAAAGCTTACCCTTTGGAATGTGTGTGAATATAGGCATTTGTCTCAAGGATTTGCATAAGACCAAGATGTCAAGGCACAGACTTTGAATGATACCTGAAAAATATACATATGCCTCAACAGAGGCAAACAAGACCTTGAATGAGTTGAGAAACATTAAATTCAGTCATATGCTATGTAAGTGTAGGGACCCACAAAATCAGGATCTCGGTAGCTTGTGAGAGCTCATGTTTTAAAAGCTAAACCTCAGTCAATCCACCTGAATGGTGTGTTTCCAGGTGCTGTTAATTTATTCAGTTTTTCAATGATCTTCCCAACAGCAGGTTGTATGAAGTTCTAAATTAGAAGTGATTAGGCTCCATCAAGAAGAGAAGCATAGGTGATGCAACATTATGTATGAAGTAGTCAGTGTCCAATAAGTAAAATAAAACTTCCCATGGGCCAAGATGTCACAGAAAACATATGCCAATCCATGTCTAATGAATTAGATCCACTCCTGAGAAGAAGAAAAAACAAAAACAAAAAACAAACAAACAAACAAACAAAACAAAGGCCTCAGATAGGAAAGGAATAGAAAGAAGAAAAGCTAACTTCACAGATGTCTTAGTTTCATTTCTGTTTCTGAGGTGGAACACCCTAAAAGAAAAAAACCATGAAAGGTTTATTGTAGCTTTCTGTTTCAGGTTGTAGTATTTAACTGCAGAAAAATCATTACTCAAGAACTTGAGAAAGCTAGTCACATTACATCTATAGTCAAAAGGCAAAAGAGAATAAATTCATGCATCTATATCTATGATCAGCATTGTCCATTCATATAAGGTTGAAGATTCCCCACATTTAGAATGATGCTAACCATAGTGGATAAGCTGCCCATTTTAACTAATATAATCAAGATAATCGCCCACAGATTTGCCCAAAATCTGTTCTCCAAGATGATTCTAGGTTTTGTCAAGTTGACAATTAGCACTAACCATGGCAACTAGCCATCAGAAAAAATGTGAATCAACAAATACTATGGTGAAATTCCATATCACCACAATGAAAGTGATAAGGAATAAGAAAACATGTAATAACAAATACCAGAGAGGATGTAGACAAAATTCTAATCCTTACACATGGACAGTGGCGATGTGACCTAGGCCAATTACTACAGAGATTAATATGGAGATTTCTCAAAAGTCTAAAAGTAGATCTTCCGTATGGCACAGCTGTACCAACCTGTCTTGAGATTCGAAGACAACACATCACTGCTTCTTGTAGCACTGACCAAACTCAAAAGAATGGATAAATTAAATGTGTCATACATACTTCAGCCAAAAAGAACCAAGTTATAATATTTTCTAAAAAAAAATTGATACAGCTGGATATAATCACATTAAGCAATCTAATCCCATTTCAGGAGATAAATACTGCTTGTTTTCTCTTATTTGTGGTCCAAGATTATATAAGTACACAAAATCATATATGAGTATATGACATAAAATCAGAAATACACTGTCAAGGGGAATAAAGTTGACTCGGTGATAGGGAGGACAGGAATGGAGAAGTTTATAAGGCAATGAGGAGAATGTGCTTGATATATAACATATACATGTATAAAACATACAGAATAAAGAGTGATGCTGCCACTGGCCCAGGTACCACACAAGAGAATCCCTGTCCCAGTGCTATCATTTCCAAAAAAAAGGTAGAATAAATGCCTGGGTGCATAGTGGTCAGCAACTGCAATTCTCCTGGGAGACTATGTCTGAGCAGCCCTAGAAATAAGAACATATTTTAAGCACTTGAAGCAGGGAAATGGATGTATATTGCATGCACTTAAAAAGTGTATGGGGACTGAAGAAGTAACTCCATCAGCAAAGCATATGCCCTACAAGCATGAAGACCTGAGTTTGATCCTCAGAGTCCAAACAGGCATAGTGACACACATTTGTAATCCCAGGGAAAATAAAGGGAAAGATTTTCTTTGTAAATTGCCTATAATCTCTCCCTTACTGTTTCTATTCAAATGAAAGCAATTATAGGGCAGAAGCCTACTGAAAAAAAAAACCTGATATTTATATAAAATTAACACAACAAGATCTGAGAACAACTGCATTTAAGAAGCAGCCAGTCACACAATGAGGTAACAGACAAGCCAGGAGGCTACCTAGGCTTGCTATCAAGCCAGTCTGGCCTACTTCTTGGACTCAGGACCAGTGAACATTCTTGCCTCAATAGGCAAGGCAGATAGTGTCTAAAGAATGATGTCTAGAATAGCTCAAGTTGTCATCTAGTCTGCACACATACACACACAGTATATAAAATTCATATAGATAATGGTTTACTGAAACAGATCTTGCTAGTTGGCTGAAACTTTTCCTGTTCCTTCTTTGGCATCAACTTGGGAAGCATGTGCAAGTTCGGAAGCCATAAAACTCACAAATACTTGCTGTGTGGGTCTTCAGAGAAAAATCCCTTTCTAAGATAAAACCTTCATGGGCCCCTGAAGAATAAAGGGAAACACCCACTAATTGTTTGGTTCCTACACCCTTAGTCTTGTGCTCTGGGTCAACCATAAGATTTTATAAGGAATAAGTTTTTTAAGTAATCACATTCTCAAAATTTATGTATTAACAAAATGAAAAGAAGAGATGGAGATATGTATCAATGGTTAAAAACACTAACTGTTTTTGTAGAGGAACCACATTCAGTTGTCACAATTTGCAGCAAACAATGTACATTTCTGCCACTTCAGTTCTAGGGGATCCAAAGCACCCTGGCCTCCACACACATATGTAGTACACGTAAACCACTCTGACATACTCACATGGACATAATTACAAAGAAATAAGAAATAAATCTTTGCTAAATAAATAATTAAACAAAGGGGAAAGATACTGTTTTTAAAATGGATGCAATCTCTCCTCTTCTGCTTGTACTTAAATGCAAGCAATTTTAGGGCAGAAGCCTGCTAAGAAGCATGGCAATTTATACACAATTATTGTATCAGTAGCTTTGAGCAAGCATGTTTATGAGAGCAGCTATGTAGCCAGTCAGTCACAAATAAGAAGTGGGGGAGGGTGAGCAGAGGGGTAGGGGTGTGTGTCTCCAAACCTGTGATTCTTAGTTGGTATTTCATTTGCATTTAAATGATGATTCATCTTGGGACAAATTAGATCGTGCTTTTTCCATGAGGAAAAGAGGAGAAGAAAAACTGCACACTGTGGAGGAAAATCTCTACGAGAGTCACAAAGTGATAAAAGCCCTTGAAGCCTGTTTACAAATGCAGAGGACGAGACAGAATTTTAATGAACTGTGCCACATAATCTAGTGGTTAATGATCTGTAAGAACGCTTGTCAATGGCAGTGATTGTGAACTAACTCTTTCAACTTCAAGATCAATATGACTATACACAGCTCTGAGTTACCCCGAAGGGCACTCTGGGTAGAGAAATGATTGTCAGGGGCTACGTAAATTATGGATCACAGCTATAAGACCAAGGTCTGCTTTGTGTTTATATCCTTCTGCTTAAGTCCCTATGTCAACCAAAGGGAGCCTCTGACAGTTTGTAGATCAAACCACACTGCTCCTATACAATGCTGCTACAAGAATGATAAATAGCTCAAAAGATAGCCCTGTTTTTTAGAAGCTATATGGGTTTGCCTGCTGGTGTGAACCACTGGAAAAGGGTTCAAACCAGCAGAAAGAGGGAAGTCCAGACAGCTTGAACTCTTGCTTTTCAAAGATAATTGTAGTGGACTGTTAACTCTGGGTTATTTTAGAGACATAAGGATCCTATTAATTCTGCCTTGTAAAATAACTCTAGTACTCTATCACCAGTGACCATGTGTATCTGAGTGTGGGTGCACTAGCAATAATGTCAGACAACTACTTCAGGTGTTAGTCTTCAAATGCCACCTCATTTTGATTGTTGCTGTCAGTGTTGTTTAATTTATTTATTCACTTTACATCCTAAATATCAGCCCCCACTCCTTCCAGTAAGCCTTCATGCAAGTCCTGCCCCATTCCATCCAGTTCTACCTTGAAAAGTGGAAATCCCAGCTGGGCATGGTGGCACACACCTTTAATCCCAGCACTCTGGAAGCAGAGGCAGGCAGATTTCTGAGTTTGAGGCCAGCCTGGTCTACAGAGTGAGTTCCAGGACAGCCAGGGCTATACAGAGAAACTCTGTCTTGAAAAATAAATAAAAAAATAAAAATAAATAAAAAATTAAAAAAAAAAAAAGAAAAGGGGAAATCCCATTCTGCGTGTCACACACACACACACACACACACACACANAGAGAGAGAGAGAGAGAGAGAGAGAGAGAGAGAGAGAGAGAGAGAGAGAGAGCTAATCACCACCCCTGAACAGCAGGTTGCTCTGGGACCAGGCACATCCTCCCCCACTGAAGCTAGACAAAGTGGTTCATTTAGGGGAGCAGGATCCATAGGCAGGCAGGAAAAAGGCTCAGGGTCAGCCCCTGCTCTAGTTGTTCAGAGACCCACATGAAGACCAAGCTGCTCATATGCTACATATGTGCAGGGGTCCTTGGTCCAGCCCATGCTTTCTCTTGGTTTGGTGATTCAGTTTCTGAGAGCCCCAAAGGGTCCAGGTTAGTGGACTCTGATGGATTTCTTGTAAAGTCCCTGTTCTCTTTGGGTCCCTCAATCCTCCCAACTCCTTTTGAAACACTTTGTTTCTTGTTTTTATCTGCATACTCCAGGCCGGCTGACCCCTAACTTTCCTTGTCTTCTCTATTCTCCACCTTCCATCTCCTCATGGGAACACTAGAATTACAGATTCTTGCTACTGTGTCCAGCTTTTTGTGTAGACTTGAGGAACTGAACTCACATCCTCATGCTTGTGCACCAAGCACTTTTGTCAACTGAGCCCACTCACTAGTTCCATAATAACTCTCTTACCTATCTATTCTTAGTGTTGTAGATAAAGATAGTCACATTCTTCCTCTGAAATCTGGAGTTTGCAATTATATTCTCTATTTCTACTACCCACAGTAATCACTAAGAAAATATGGTTGTCACTATCTTCCAAATGCCACCAGATATAAAAGAACCCAAGTAGACAAAACCAAAGATTAAAACCTTGAAATGGAAAGGAACAGAGATAGTTTAACAAGTGTGAGAGAGAGAGAGAGAGAGCTTCTGTAGACAGAATGAGATGATGCGGGAGGCCAGAAGAGCCTTAAAGAAATCACCTGAACAAACGAAAGAGTTGCTAGAAGTTCCACTGTTCATGGTTTACTATAAGGGAGCCTACCTGAGAAGGATCATGGAGGGTACATGTACTGGGTCAAACCATACATTAGAGACTAGGAAGTCACAGTACAGAATGGCTTCTGAACTCTCTGGCCAATAAGAAGTAGGGGTAGCCTTATTTATTCAAGATGTGTGATCTGGACACTTAGAATGACCAATCTTTTAAAAGGGCAGGAAATGGCCTAACAAAGAAAAAGTAAATAAATTCTATAAGCCATTGTTGTACTTCAGATGAAGTTTGTCCCCAAGAGGTATGTGTGTTTGAGGTAGATGACTCCAAGTGGGGTGATTTTGATAAATGGTGGACCCTTTTAAAGGGAGCACCTCATTGTGTGACAGGATTTTTTTTCCTCCTCACATGATGGTATTTTGTAGATTGCTCAGAAGCCATGGCAACTAGAACAAACTACTAGAATAGTAGTCAAGTCTATGCTAATAGTAGTGTAGCTACTGACACACCCTAGTAGGTGGAAGAGTGAATGGTCAAGAAACCCTCATCTCTGAGTCCAGCTGTTCTCCAACCCTCTTGTTCAGTTCCGAGTGATCTTAGGAAATGATAGACATATAAAAAGTGGAAGGTTAATTGAATAAGTGTCTTAGTCAGGGTTTCTATTCCTGCACAAACATNATGACCAAGAAGCAAGTTGGGGAGGAAAGGGTTTATTCAGCTTACATTTCCATACCGCTGCTGATCACCAAAAGATGTAGGACTGGAACTCAAGCAGGTCAGAAAGCAGGACCTGATGCAGAAGCCATGGAGGGATGTTCTTTACTGGCTT
>NC_034607.1:25834961-25857329 GCF_900095145.1 Mus pahari | reverse complement strand
GAAATGCCCCACAGCTGGATCTCATGGGGGCATTTCCCCAACTAAAGCTCCTTTCTCTGTGATAACTCCAGCTGTGTCAAGTTGACACAAAGCTAGCCAGTACAATAATGGACTATATAGTGCAACTTCCATGAGGATGTCATTCATGATGAGGTAGGATTTGGGGGTGATACAGCCGTTTAATTTCTCACATAAGACTTATAAGTAAGCCCTCACACATCCTGTAAAGAAGACCTCTTAAACTCACTGGCCTTTCTAAGTTGAACTTCAGTGAAGTTATACTTTGGACTATCATTGGTGCTCATGTAGAGAGAACGAATGTTTACTGAATCTCTTCTGGAAAAAAATTAATGCCAAAAGCGCAGTGAGAGGTAATTAAATCATCGCAGCAATGTTTTCTGAAGGAATTAATTCTGGTCTTTAGGTAAATCAGTTTTCACCAAATGTAATTTGTTTGAAGTGTGCTGTGTGTGATTTGAATGAGAAATGTCCCCAAATACACTTGCGTATTTGAAAACTTGGTCCTCAGCTGGTGGTGGCATTTGAGTAGGTTTGAAAGTTGAACTTGATCAAAGGAATATGTCACTGGGGACAGGCTTTCAGGATGTGTAGACTGTCTATACTTCTGACTTGATCTCTCTAATTCCTGTGTGTAGTGAAAATATGAGCTCTCACTTTCCTGCTCTGGCCACCATGCCTCCTTGTTACCATGCTGCCCTGTCATTTTTGACTCTTACCCTCTGGAACTATAAACCGAAATAAGCTTTCTTCCTCAAGTTGTTTTCTGTCATGGTATTTTAAGAGAGCAAAAGAAAAGTAACTAATATACAGAGTGAGCCTTGACATGAGGAGAAGGTTCAGTGGCAAAGAGCACATCCTGAACAAGCACGAGACCCAGAGCCTCAGGACTTGCTGCATGCATGTACTGCAGGTGTTCTAACTCTGATGAGAAAAGGTTTCCCCATTGTCAGTGTTAGAGCTCTAAAGAGAAAGTTACCCTGACCGTCGGGAGACAAGGAATACCACGTCACACCACACAACAAACATCACACAAGAAATTTACTGAGAGAGACACATGAGGGTGGATACCTCTCCTTGGCCAAGAGTAGGAGGGAAGTGAGCAGGAGACAGACTTATATATGACTTCTTGGGGGAGGAATTTTCCAGAATGGAGATTTCGAAGATGAGGATGGATGAGATTCCCAGTAACTGGTGTGATTTTGAACTCAGGGACTGCTGTGTTTTCATGCTCATGGATTGGTAGATTTGGGAGCTCAGATATTTGTGGGTTAGGGTGGATTTCAACCCCAGATGTGGGTTCAGACACACACCTGTAAGCCTAGCACATCTCCTTCTCACTATCCACTCACCATAGCTTTCTTGGTGAGCTCCAGGCTATTGAGAGGCTCTGACTTAAAAAATAGTCAGAGGGACTAGCACCCAAAGAATATCACACACGGTTGTCCTCTGCCTTCTTAAGCATCTACATATATATGTATACATGCCCTACCCACAAAGTACGTCTTGGCCAATCCTTACGGCAAGGGTCCCTTGTCTGCTCCCCTGGAAAACCAAGCTTCCTTGCCTCTTCCACTAATTTCAAACTCCCGACTTCTGTTCTATTTAACAGAAGGACACCTTTACCTCCTTCTGCTTCACATCTTGCCACTTGTGACCATTCAAGCACAGCCCACCCGGTGGAAGTCAGTATACCAGACACCATTTTTACTACCTAGGCCTGTGATTGAAGTGACCCATCAAACCTCCTAGTTTAAACAGTGTTGCATGACCAGAAAAACTTCAGCTGAAAGAAGATGCCCACCCAACCCCATCTTCCTTTCATAATGTACAGATGAATGTTGAGAAAAAAAAATTGTACAGGAAGGATGCAGCCCTCTTTCCTTGCTTTTTGAGTTTTAGTTTTAGTTTTTTTTGTTTTTTTGTGTTTTTTTTGTTTTGTTTTTTGAGACAGGGTTTCTCTGTATAGCCCTGGCTGTCCTGGAACTCACTCTGTAGACCAGTCTGGCCTCGAACTCAGAAATCCACCTGCCTCTGCCTCCCAAGTGCTGGGATTAAAGGCATGCACGACCACACCCGGCTTTTCCTTGCTTTTGACTCAAGGAGAATGTTGAGTTGACTCTATGAGCTTGGCTCAACAAGGAACAATATCCATATTCATCTTTTCCTGGTGAAGGCCAGCTGCTGCTTCGATTTCTGAGTATCACCTACTTCATGTTTGTGCAATAAGCACTTCAATGAACAAGCCACAGTGACAGTAACGCTAAGCTTTTCACATTAGTGCCATTTCTCTGAGAGATCCCCATTAGTTCTGCTCTACATTTAGCCCTCTTTGCGCTTAAATCTTTCTATCAGGACTGAGTCAGTCCCACTTGAATTGAATTTGCTCAATGTGACAGATAGACCCTGGGGGGTGTGGCCAAATTTATAGTGTGATCGGCTACAGTGAATGAAGTCCAAGTTTTAAGTCACCGAGTACACAATCAAAGTTTAGTGATACAAAGGTATGAATCCAGTGTTTGGAGGTGGAGGTAGGATGATCAGGAGGTCAAGGTTGTCCTCAGCTATGGAGCAAGTTGAAGGCCAGCCTTAGCTGTAAGAGATTGTGTCTCAAAAACATCAATAATAAGAGAGAGATTAAGACTCTGTACAGAAACAATTCAGAGGGAGACAACTGCATGTCATATAGAGAATCTTGACAAAATCTCATGAAATCTCTGAGCTTTGGTGTCCTCAGAGGTAAACTGATTAGATAAAGACTTTCCATACCCACTATGTCCAATGATCCTAGTGTAATGCATCGAACCATGTATATACAAGAAAGGGCCATGTTCATAAGAGCTTGCCTTCCGTTCCTATACCCATGGGTACACACATTTCTGAGCTTCAAAACACTCAGATAAGCAGTCTTCCCTCTCTCTTAAATAAAAGTTGATGGGCTGAGTCCAACTAGTTCTTGCCAGTTGCTCTTTAACTAAAGGCTTGCATGTTGCAGCTGTTCAACCTAGTTGGCAGTGAGTGACAACCAAGGATCATATGGCCCAAAGCCATTTCTGGCTGTTCTGTTTCCTTCTTGGTTCTCTCTTAAGGTAGAAGAGGGGGAAAAACAATGGCGTGGCAAGACCTTGCAGAAGACCACAGTTCAGTGAAGAGCATCACGTATGCACAGGAGCTCATGACTTCCTGTTAATCCAGCTGTAAGGTCAAGCAAGGCATAACCTGCAGCCTGCAGCTCAGAACTTCATGCCAAAGAAGAGGTTGTTGTATGAACAAAACACAGCTTTATGGAGAGGCTCTGATCCTTCATGTTAGAGGAGCCCCACCTACAGCAGGCCATGGAGGAAAGCTGTCTTGTAGCAATTTTCTCTGAAGCTCAGTAAGATGTAGTATATTCTAAGAGAAGGCTTGTTAAGGCTCAGGAAATAAATAACTCAGGAAGCAAACAACTCAGAAGGCTCAGAAAAATCTCTGAAACTACCAGATTCACAACCCAGTAAGGGCATCTAAGGAGACAGAGACCTGCCAAGCTGCCTTAAAGAGGTACAGATCAGCAGAGCTGCCCAGAGGCTCTTTGATCTGCTGAGTCATGCAGAGAGCTCAGGTTTCCAGCTTCATTGCCCATCACATAGGATAGGCTGAGCTTTTGGTAACTCAGCTCCTTTTGGGTCATCCCTGCTCCTGTAAGTAACCCCTTTCTTATCTGCATTACATAACTCAAATAATTCATTGGTTCTCCAGGCTGGTTTTTAGTGGTGTCTTTCCATAGGTTCTCTATCTGAAGTGAATAGTATGCTTGTTCACATCTTCATAAAAACACACATAACAAAAGCCCAGAAGGATCAGTGGCTTCTGCTGCAGGTGGTTCTGTTTTGACATTGTCTCTTGGCAGGGGACATAGGAGGGCTGGGACCCTTCCCATCAAACCCTTGCAGACTTTGAATGTGCACCCCACTCGACTCCTATGGTCTTATAACCAAAATCTCTGGGATCTTCCTTCTGAAATGTGCTATTCTAGTAGCACAGGCTTGATTGACAAAGCTTCTTACGCTGAACAAAAGAAGAAACTACTTGTGCTACCCAATGGAGACATTGCCTTGCATTTCCTTTATTTACGTCACTCTCCTACCAGCATGTTTTTGTAGAATCCAAAATAAATTCAATACCACCTAGCCCCTTCCCCCTCTCAAGGGACTTTCCAAACTAGTGGTCAAAATGACCAGAATAAGCCTGAGGCTACCCAAACAAGATTAGCAGTTCCCAGAAAAATTCCCCTACCTTGTGCCACACGGAATTCTGAGAAAAACCACAAACTACCCTGACCTTGCCGCTAGAATTCCCTGTGATGTTAATAGCTGTGACGTTAATAGCTGACCCATAAGTTCAATATGTACTGCTGCTTTGCTGACCAAATCATAATAACCCACCATGAGCGCAGGCAGAGTGAGTCACTAGGCCAAAGGTAGTCACCCTATGCAAAGCAACCAATGCCTGAAAGGGTTCCTTGCTACACCAATGAGAATAAGCCAGTTAGCCCTGTTGCCTGAATCTGCCCCTTATAAGGTATAAAAAGTGTGTTCTTTGTTTGTTGAGAGTCTTTCCTCTTGCCTGCGAGCTGAGGGGGGTCCCCAACACATTGGATTAATAAAAAAATCTCTTGTGGTTTGCAGCGATGTGGATCTCTGTGGACTTTGTGAGTGAAAGACTTTTGGCAGACTCCAACATTTTCACCCAGGTATATTTTCCTTTGCCCTAAAGGAAAGTATATACTTTTTGTATATATAAATAAAAGCTAAGTTAGCCCAATAATCAGATTAAGTTTGAAAAAAAAAAAAAAAACCTTCTAATGTAAACAACCTCTAGTATAATTTCAAAACTACTTTAAATAAAAAGTTAATTATTTTACATATATTTAGTTATTTTACATATATACATATATACACATATACACATACATATATATGTGTATGTGTGTATGTATATATATATATGTATAGTGTTTCTGAAAATGACACTATCTGCAATAAAAATATCCTCTAGAGATTCCTGGGGCCATAAAGCCTTTGCCACATAAATTTACCCATTTAAGTTCAATCCCCAATAGGCAGTATACAATTCTGGTTCCATGGTATATACTCATAAATCCAGTGTCAGGAAGGGTTGTGGGCACAACCAAATTCCCCATGGCAGCTTGTCCAGCCAACCTTGCTTTCTCAGAAAGATTGCTATCAATTAAAGCCTTGTCTTGGAAAACAAGTTAGATGTCTCCTGAGGAGAAGACTGAAGTAACCTCACCTTGAATACACATCTACATGAACTTGTACCAATAAAATCACACATAATCCCTAATTGTAACTGAAAAGTAAGGGCATCCACTTATGTGAGACCCTGAACTTACAGACACAGAAAGTAATAACCAATCATGCTATCTGCTTATGGTCTCTATTTCAGAAATATGGGCTTAGTCATCAAGTAAACATAAGACAGAAATAACAAAACCAACAAAAGTGGATTCAAATAATTGTTTTTGTTATATAACAGCTATGTAGCCTGAAATCCAGTAAACTCCTTAAATTCTATTACTTGACCTATTCACTGGAAGTAGGTTAAGAAGGCTGCCTTGGTTTGAGCATGGTTTATCAGTTAAGGTTCCTGCCCTAGACTTTATCAACAGTCATGCTGGGAAGTGATCCACCTTTATAGTTGCTACTTAATAAATGGTATTTAGAACACTACCCATTCTGTCCTTGAATGGGGGCTAAATTAGCTGCCATAGTAGGACCAAGATCCCCAAAGGCTGAGTTGTTATAAACCCAGCTTCTAATGGCTTTCTAGCCCCAGTTTGATGGTGTGACCCTTTCTAAACACAGGCAGTCACACTCTGTCCATCCCTATGAGCTTCACATCACATCTAAACTAATACTGACACTATACTTTTGAATCTCAAAAAACAGTGAACTAAACACCCTTGGCTTTAAAGAAAAGAAAAGTAACCAACATGGCATATGTCCTTATAGTAATTTTAAAAAGTCTAATATAATTAATTAATTATATCAATTTATTATATTAATTTATTATATTATATTATTAATTTATTATATATTAATTAATTAATTGTTGATATGTGGCAATTTGCCCAAACCATGTATTTATTCTCATGGTATTTAGAGCTGTTCCAGTCACAACCTGGGCACTAACAGCCCTGTAAGGTCCAGGAAACCCTAATAGACAAATTAAATATTTAAGGAAGAGTGAAAATCAGAAAAAGGAGGTTTATTCAATGCAGCCATATAGGGAAGAGAAGCAATTAAGAGGTCTAATGATCCACAGCCACACCACAGTGAGAACTATGCATAATTATATGCATAATTCCTGGTCCAGGTGTGATCCTGCCTGTCACTGGCCCATCATTATCTCAGCCTCAGTCTCTCCTGCAAGGCATTCTGACATGTTGTCAGAACTATTTTAAATCTCCACCTGGGAAACACACTCCCCCCTCTGACTAGAACCAGGATCTTAGCTTTTGGCTTCCCTCAGTTTGAAAATGAAAGGAATTGAATTCAAGAAAGGCCAAGAACTTGTAGTCAAAAGTATCACATGAGACAAATAGGGCATTATTAGGAACTTGAAGGCCTGAGGCCTGATGGGCCCTGAAGGCCTAGCTGAAGATTTTACAATAACAAGTCCAGGCATGTCCAGGAGAGCCCCTTGTTTGGACATTCCTGAGGATGGGTGGCCCCAAGGATAGACATAAACACAGGAACTGTTTTGGGTTATTTGTTTGATTGACTCAGTGGCCATCTGGCGGCCTGGGTCTCACTGACGCTCCCTGGAATTGTTGATGCTACAACCTGCATGTATTATTCTACTGACCTGTAATCAAGCCAATTGTGTAAAGCTGCACCAAGTTCCCCTAAAAACCCCCAACCTTCTCCCTATAACTCCCTATAAAAACCCCTAGCTTTTGGGTTTCAGGGTCGATTCCTTTGCCTCCTGCGTGAGATATGCATCGGCCTGGGGCCCCCGTCATTAAACTGCCTCATGCTTTTACAACAAGAAGGCCTCTCGTGGTTTTTGGGGATTCCCTGACTTCCCTGGTGTGGGTCCAACAATCCCTGGAAATATTCCAATTTTTTGTGTTTCCCCTTTCTCAAAATTGTAATAGCTAGAGCGAGGGGCACACATATCTTTAGTGTAACTTCACTCATAAAAGCACCATTAGGAAAAAAAAATCATGTGTAATCAATAAGTACGAGATAAATGCAGTACTGTCCGTGACACCACCAGGCTGCAATGCTGTAGCACCCCATAGCCCCAATTGACCAGTACAGTTGTCCCAGAGAATGGCATAAGCCCAAGATGCATTGCAGGAAGTCACTTCTGACTCTGTTCCTCCTACAGTTAAGGAGCTGAGTTGCATAGAGACCCCATAGAGCCAATGAATTGCGCTGGAAAAAAAAAAAGTCAGCTGAATATACCTCCTGTTCATTACACTCCTAGGAGCATCCCCACAAGAATGCTGGTAAAATGCACTAAGTGGCCTGGGCCAATTTCTCTTCTGCTGGAGACAGACCACAAGACCAGAGAACTTTTCCCCCGAATGCCCTACTCCCTACTTCCACCCCACCACATCCTGACAAATAGGGGCTTCAGATGTAGTTTACTGAGAGGGAAAACTGGTAGATTCCAGACTAGACCGATGTCCAGTCCACAATACAAGCAATTCATCTCATATGTACTGGCAGACACCCTACTGGGAGTACTGTCCATAAACTTCTAGCTCACAGACTTCTCATGGCTGAGTTTCTAATCTGGGGAAGAGAGTTCATAGGTGTACCAGCTCAGAAACATTAAAGGGGTGCTGCTTCCCACCCTTCCCCAACCACATCCTGGGGCATCTGTGAGACTGACTGCCGTCAAACCTTAGTGATCTATGAAAAGAGACACAGAACTGTGCTCCCCCCAGAGCCCTGACCATATGCTCTCCATTTCTGTAAATGGGACCTGAAGTCTCCTCAGAGCTCCTAGGGTACTCTTTTGTCTACCTGCCTGTGTGTCTCTCTGTCCATGGTGTTAATAAACCTTCTTACAAACTTCTTACCTCTAGCAATCCAGTCCAGTGTCCCCCACAGAGTCTCACACCCAAGACCTTTGAAAATGTAGTGTGTGCTATGACAAGCCATAGTGGGGAGGAAGTGCCTCTTGTCTACAATTTAGAGACACAGGAGCCTTATGTCAGGAAGTCAGTCCCATTTCTTTCTATTGCTGTGATAAGACTCCATGCCATAAGCATCTAATAGAAGAAAGCATTTAATGTGAGACTTATTGTTTCAGAGGATCAGAGTCCATGGTAACAGAGTCAAGAGTTGGTAAAAGAAGAGCTGAACACTCACATCTTGACCTGCAAGTTGGAATCAGAGGATCTTAACTTGCCATGGCATAAGTCTTTTGAAACCTCAAACTCCATTCGCAGTGACATACCTCCTCTAACAAGGCCAAATTTCCTTATCACTCTCAAATATTCTCATCAACTAAGAACAAAATAGACAAATATATGAGCATTTAGAGACAAATATCATTCAAATTATCATATTCTGCTTCTCAGTGTATGATAGAATCCTGAAGAAATATGTTCTAACACCAGAGAAGGAGTGGCTCAGCAGCAGAATATATGAACTGACCAGCAAGAACTAGACTAAGGAGCAAAAAGACAAAAACAAAAATGAACAAAAAAAGCTAAAATAAAACAAAAGAACAACAAACTTTCTTCATCCATGTCCTTTTATATAGGCAGTCACCAGAAGATATGGCTCAGATTAATGTGGGTCTTTTCATTGGATAATGTAGACTATCCAGTCAGGAAAATCCTTCACAAGTGTGCCCAGCCACTTGGGTTTAAGTTGATTCCAGTTGTAGTCAAGTTAACAACGAAGATTAGCCATCATAGCCACACTGAGAAAGCAGAAAGGCAGCAGTGGCCATGTCTAGACCAGGACACAGAGGCAGGAGCTAACATTTCTATCTAGAACATTTCCCGATGGCTGGCCCTATTGTATAGGATATCCTGCACCATCCATTTAATGTCTGAATGAAACCTGAAATGAACACTTCACTGATTCCAGTGCACCCTCTTGCCTAATAAAGGCATCATCAATGTTTCAGTCTCTGTGTAATGAGCCAGGCAGGAACTAAGATATTTCCTTTTTTTTTTTTCCAATTTTATTAGGTATTTACTTCATTTACATTTCAAATGCTATCCCCAAAGTCCCCTATACCCTCCCCCCCTCCCCTACCCACCCACTCCCCCTTCTTGTCCTTGGTGTTCCCCTGTACTGGAGCATATAAAGTTTGCAAGACCTAGGGGCCTCCCTTCCCAATGATGGCTGACTAAACCATCTTCTGCTACATATGCAGCTAGAGACACGAGCTACGGGGGTACTGGTTAGTTCATATTGTTGTTCCACCTATAGGGTTGCAAACCCTTTCAGCACACCTACATCGCTTTGGCTGTTGAGATGGTTAAACAATTTTCCCTACAGAATTAGAACTTCTTAAGGCATGAACTACCTGCCACATGCCAAACAAGCCTCAAATCCAGTGATAAAGTAGTTGGTCCTTCCTATCCTAGGCTTCTTTTAAAACAGCGTACATTAAATTCTTTAATTACTATCTTCTCCAGTGTTAACATTGTGCTAAGTCCTACAGCCACTGATTAAAAATGAATGTGCAACCCAGGCCCTCAATGAACTGACCATGCAGTAGTAGAAAGGAAACCTTGCTCCTTTGAGAGCCCTCATTTTATTATGTGAACCCGAACAGAATGATAGGCCAGGCCCCACTAGCCAGTCTTGCACAGACTGACCGTAAAACTCTGCATGCAAATCCCACGACTTCCCTGGCCTTCCTTTCTCTTCTGTTTCTGTTCTGAACCTTGTGACTGGATGAGGTTAAACTCATCTCCAAGGATACACCCAGAGATTCTTTTTCCATGACAATTGTAAATTCCGTCAAGATGATAATTATCACAACACCTTATCTTTGAGCAAATAATTAAGCCCGCAAATTACTTTATAGATAAAGGCAGCTAAAGTTCTTTATGCCATCAGCCACCCAGAGATGCTCTAACTGCTCTGCCCTTGTGGAGGCACAGGATAAAGTAAGGGGAACTAACTGTTGGGAAGTCTATAGGGTTCTCCACCCTAACCCCCAGGTAATATATAGTAGGAAGCACTCCACCGCTAACCGATAAACACTTTCATATTTTGGTGCCTAATCATTTCTTTAGAGGAATTTTCTCTGAGGACTCTCCTTGAACTCAAAGATTCTTAAGTGTTTTTGTCCATCCAAAGCGGCTGCCATGGAAAAACTAAAAGGCCACAGCGATCAGGAGATTCCTAGCCCTTGACTCACATGCTGTAAATGTTTCCTGCCTCTGGCTAGAAGCAAGTGCTTATCTGCCCTGCCAGGAACTTCAATCTCAAGACATCAGTTCTACAAACTGAAAATAGTCCACGATAAATAATCAGAACAAGGGAGAAACTTTCAGTAGAAGAGTTCAGTAAGAGTGGGGAAACGGCTGTAATCAGCCTTTAGGATTCAAAATGACAGGGATGCGTGCTCTCTTCAAGGAAACAGCCTTCTAAAGTTTACTCCCTCCATGGGTGTGGAAAGTATCAGAACCATTCTCCAAGCTGTAAATGACTCTAGATTTTGTTTAACTCAGTGTAAACCTCTGTACAGATGCGTTAATACCGTCTCTGAGAATGACTGTCCCTCATGTTCAGTTATACCAACCCGGGGGTTTTCTGCCTGCTTGGCTCCTTTCCAAGAACAGTTAAAAGCATGACAACATGTTGCTAACACACATACATCTGAGGAACCCAAGGCCAAGCTGCTCTGGACTACTTCAGGTTAGGCCATTAATGTTATAGGTGTGGCTTAGTGTCACAACATCCCCAGCAAGTTAGGCTCAGTTAACCAGACTCCGAGGCCCAAATAAAGACATGGTTAATAGTAAAAGCAGGAACAGGGGTACAATATTAAATGCAGCCTCATAAAGAAGAGCAAAGAGATCTAGTGACCTCCTCCTCATTCCCATGCTAAATGTCTTGACAGAGTGTTCAGGTTAAAATAGAAGATGAAAGGTGCATAAGCAGGTCTAGTCCAGGTGTGATTCTGCTCATCATGGACCCATCATTGTCTTGACTCCAGCCTTTTCTGCAAGGTTGTCATCTTAAACACACACACACACACACACACACACTGGTACCACCAGATTCCATGACTTTTCACTCTCTGAGGATGAGACTCCAGGAGAAATTTCAGTTCTTTTGGATTCATTTTCTTAATAGCCTGATAATCAAAAGAAAAGATACAGGAGTACCTTTAAAATACCTTTACTCTTTCCAGGATGGTTACATGTAAGGCAGAGAAGACCAGAGGGATACATCAAAGCCATCAAGGATGCATCACCTCAATCCCAGGAATTATGATTTATGCTCCCGGCTTATGAACAAGGAGCCTTTTCTGAGTCTGCTCAGAATCCAAAGTGGCCTGGACTCTATAGGTGGTGTCCAAAGACCTTTCTCTGTTTAGGCTACACAAACCCACAAGGCACAGCATTGGTACTCATCTCTTTTCCTCAGAACCCTAGATCATAAAAATCACTCAGTCTTGCCTTATCCCGGCACACAATGCACAGAGTCTACAAAACAGAGCACAGTCCATGCTACAGCAATGATCAAGTTAATTTTACAAAAAAAGAAGGAAACTCTGAACATCTGGTAAGTTACTGTATTTTATTTATTAAAAAAATGTTTTTGGATATTTTTTCTCAACTTCAGATGCAGGAAAGCTCTGGGCAAATTTACAATTAGCCCTCATACCAGCTGAAAAATCCTAGTTTAGTAGTAACTGTTCTCACTGTCATGAAACACTGCCTCACAAAAGCCACTTGAGAAAGTAAGGAGGTATTTAACTCACAATTTGAGGATACAAGGCATGTTGGTATTGAAGCTATGCTAGCAAAAGCTTGAAGCAACTGGATACACTATATCTACAATAACAAATCAGATATCAAAGAATGCTGGTGATATTGTTTTTTGTTCTTATAGAATGGTGCCACCTAACATTACCAGAGGTCTTCCCACTGCAGTTATTCCCAGTCTGTAAATCAATTCACTGATATGTACAGAGGATTATCTCCTAAGTAATTCTAGATCCTATCAAGTTGACAGAATTAACCAGCACACCTAATATCAACCTTGCATATTTCAACCATTCCTCCACAGCATTTACCTCATTGTAAAACCACAACCTTAATTTCTTCACCTATCTTTTAACCTCCATTAGTCTGTATTATATAGCCATATAGCCAGAGGGATGTGTGTGTGTGTGTGTGTGTGTGTGTGTGTGTGTGTGTATAGATAGATAGATAGATGATAGATAGATAGATAGATAGATAGATAGATAGATAGATAGATAGATAGATAGATAGCATGAGAGAGAGAGGAGGGAGGGAAGGATAGAGAGGGGGAGGGGGAGGGGAGGGAGGGGATAAGGGAGAGAAAGGGCAGCAAAATATACAAAATGTGAAGTGTCATAAATAGAAATCTCAAACCTGAGCTACTTCACCATGCTTTCCATTCAGAAGCTGTATAATCACTACATTCCCCCATCTCAGAGATAATGTTATATAGGTCTCAGAGTGACATCCTAGGATGACTTATAAACATGAGTGATTCCTGATTAACATGAATTCATATATTTCAGATAGGTCAGAGGAACATACTCAGAAAGTATTCAAAAGTGATCATACAGCCAAGGTTATGAAAGCCTGTGAATATGAAAAGGACATGCCCACTGACTGTAATAATTAGCCCACCTTCTCATGAGCCACAGCAAATGGGGCCAACTGTTTGCAGAATAATTTAATGACATCTGAAACAAGGTTATCCATGTATGAGTTGTTCTTGTGTTTTAGATCAGTTCAAAAATGGTAGTTATCATCTCATCCTAAATAGAATATCTGTATAGCTAATGTCTGTAGGAAATATTTTAGTTTCTATTCATATATATATATATATATATATATATATATATATATATATATGAGTGCGTGAGTACTTTTCCAACCAAAGAGGAGTTGGAAAAGATCCAGCATGTTTGAAAAGTCACAGAGGTTGATAAACTAGAAATCAGATACTGGGGCAGTGAGTGGGGGCAGAAAAGATGCTGAGATAGCTTAGCAGTCCATGACCTTTTGAATTTGGCTTGAGACCCTGCACTAAGTACCATTTTAGTGACCCTGGAGGAGGTCAACAGACTCTGAGCTTAAGCATCTCAAATCAAAAGCCAGATGGTAAATTGAGTCATAGTAAGCAAGAGTTCTCTCCTGAAATAAGCCCACTAAGTTTGATGAATCATAACTGGCATTGCTCTGTGGATGAAACCTTCCAGGTTTCCAGAGTGCATTATCTCCATTAGAAAAAAACATCTGCATCCAGTTCTTGGGAAATGTCTCAGACAGGATCTCTGAAAGAAGGATTGATGGCCTTAGTCATGGTTGTGAGAACCCAAACATCTTAAGTTGAATGAGGCAGAACAAAATTTGTACCATCAGTTCAGGGACATTCATGAATAATGACAGTGAAGCGTTGGGCTCAAAGCAGGAGAGCCAGAAAGTCAATGGTGGGGGAATGCAAAATAAGAATGTAGCTGAGGTTGGCCTAGTCTGTCATCAATGGAAGGAGAGGGACTTGGTCCTGTGAAGGCTCTATGCCCCAATGTAGGGGGAGGTCAGGACTGGGAATGGGAGTGGGTGGGTTGGGGAGCAGGGGGAGGGAGGGAGGATAGGGGTTTTTTAGAGGGGAAACCAGGAAAGGGGATAACATTTGAAATGTAAACAAAGAAAATATCTAATAAAAAATGTAAAAAAAAAAAAAAGAATTCAGCAATTGAATTTAAGAGACTAAGTAGGAAGGAGTTCCCACTCAAGGTAACTGGAGTATGACTCAGTCCCTTCACATTTTCCCATAAATCCTTGAATTGAACTTATAGCCTTGAAAATGGCTGCCAGGATGAAGGTAGATGCATATTAATCTAAGGTCTGTAAAAATTGGGTCTAACAAACACAGTCTTGAGCTTCCTCTTATTGTAACCATCCCATTGGTCACATAATAATTATAATGTATGCTTTAGCAAAAGTGCATGGTACAGAAAGGATTAATTTCGCTACAATAAAAAAATAACACCTACAATCCCAGTCAAAACGAAAGTGATATTTCCCTTGATGAGGCATACCACAGACACCCAGGGAGAAATAGCTACTCAAAGGCCAACCTCAAGATTCATGCTTACTTGAGTGCCTAAATAATAAGAGACAGGTGGATGATAAGAACACTCATACAGGTTTTCCCACTGGGGTTTGCCTTTCCATAGAGGGGCTTCCACATATATCCACATCCAACAGATTTTTTGAAAATTTTCCCTTGAAATCCACATTGATGGTGATCATTTTTGCCTTTCAGGAACTGCCAGACACATTGGTGTCATAGGATCACAGCTCAAAACTTTTCACCACTATGAAAAGGTTGACCAGAAGCATGATGGTAAATACTGAATTCAGAACCTCATTCTGAATATAAAAGAATTCTTTATCGTGTTCATGAATATACAATGGATTTTTACCTTTAGAGAAGGTGATACTGTGAGTCCTGTCTAATGGTTTCCATGAGCTACAGAGTGCGGCTCTTCGGCTGGAAGAGTTTTGAGGTAAAGGACAATGGGCTTTGACTCCGTTCTTAGAAATCAAGTTGGTAAATGTGGATCAGGAAAACGTGAAAAATGGAGATAACAGTGTCTCCTGAGGACCAAATCTGAGCCTAATTGCAGAGAAGGCAGGATCAGGGATACTCCGGGACCAACTGAATCAAAGAGAAAGTCAAGCATTTCTGCATCAGTTACTCAGGGTTATGGCTAGCTTTAAATGGAGCACAGGAATTTCCTCAACCTGTTTGTCAGAATTAAGAAGACAATCCCTGGAATGCCCATACCTGCTCAATCAGCAAGCAATATGCTTGCCATACGGCATGAGGAACTGAGTTCAGATTCCTAAAACAACAACAAAGAAAAAAAAAAAAAACAGGTATGGTATTACAGGCTTATAATCCTAGTGCTGAAGGGACAGAGATGGGAAGCTTCATGGAGCTCTTTGGACAGCTAATCTTGTCTAATAGGGCACTCTGGATTCAGTGCAAAACTTGGCCTCAAGAAATGTAGAGATTGGGGCTGAAGAAATGACTCAGAAGTTAAGAGCACAGATTGTTCTTCAGAGGACCTTTGTCCAATTAAACCATCCACATGGCAGACCACAACTGTCTGTAGCACCAAGAAAAAAGGATCCAGTGCCAAATTCTGGTATCCATGGGCACCAGGCACACATGTAGTGTACAGACATACCTGCAGGAAAAAATAACATATATATATATATATATATATATATATATATATATATATATATATATATAGAGAGAGNTGTTTATTTTTTGAGACATGGTTTCTCTGTATAACCCTGGCTGTCCTGGAACTCACTTTGTAGACCAGGCTGGCCTCGAACTCAGAAATCTGCCTGCCTTTGCCTCCCAAGTGCTGGGATTAAAGGCGTGCACCACCACCGCCCAGCATAGTTATAATTTTATAGTTATAGGTATAAAATTCTTTTTTAGGGGGGTTGAGACAGGGTTTCTCTGTATAGTCCTGGGCTGTTATAAAATTCTTAACAACAGCAGAAACAGTAAAGAACAGTATAGGAAAGCGACCATCACTGACACTCTGACCTCCTCATATAGCCTGCATACCCACAAGAACACCTTAAACACACACACACACACACACGCACATAAGAATTAAGAATGAATAATACTCCAAATACCAGTATGGTCACACTCATCCTTACACACTTACTAGGCACAGAGAAGACGAAGTTAGCTCCTAACAAGGACGCAGGAGTGGCTCTGTCCTCTGGTATATCTTGATTCCTGCCAAGAGGTTCTAAAATAGACTTGAATCTGGAGGTATAAGGCAGGAAAACTCAGAGAAAGCCACATATGTTACTTAACAATAGTCCAAGGTGAATATAAAAATATGAGTCGCCTAAATGAGTCAATGCACTTTACCAATTGTGGTGCCATGTCTGCCCCTCATTTGAAGGTGCCTGGGTGCTGCAGATATACTGGATCATGAAGGACAGGGCAAAGTCCTGGACAGAGAGTGTGTAGCAGTCCAAATTTCCCTTTGGAGTATCAGAGCACTGCATAATGCAAGGATGGAAGGAGAAAGCAGCCAGGACAAGCAGGATCCTGGTGAGGTTGGGAGCAAATACCAAGTGCTGAAGGGGTGCTAAAGGACAGAAGGTATTATTGTGAGTCTTTGTGTTACGGTTTTATACCTTTAGAGAAGGTGATACTTTTTATACCTTTAGAGAAGGTGATATTGTCACCTTCTCTAAAGGCTTTCCTCATGGCAATTTGTAATTAACCAGCTTGATCTCTAGCTACCACATGTTTTCATTAACATGTGCTTTGACAGTATTTTAGAAACCTCTATTTCTAAAGTGCCTCTCATTTGTCTTAGCCACAGTAGTGGTTATCACCAGGTGTCTAATAAGCTCCCTATGTGAGCCGTTTTCTGTCATGCTTCTATCTGCACAATCGTTCCCAAACATAGACATTTTGGCCAGGATGAAGCCATGGATTAATCAAATGAGAGAGCATTTTTGAAGGAGCTAGAATATGAGTAATCTTGAAGTTTAGAATTCCACGTGCTGATAATGACAGTTCAAGCATATATATTTTGAAATTCTCAAATCTATAACTTCTTAATTTTTATATCACATAGAAATTTACTTCTTAAAATTTGGTATTTAATTATTATTGCTTGCAAGTTATTACAGAAAAAAAAATCACAGTACAGATGACAGATGAATAGATAAAAAATGAATTACAAAGAAAATAAAAGGAAAGTGGAGTTCCCTATAGAAGTTCTTAGTCTACTAAAAAACAAACAAACAAACAAACAAACAAAAAAAACAAGAAGAGGAAATTCAAACAGAAGATCAAGAGTAACTTTATTCAAGTTTAAGTTTATATCCTTTTCCCCCAAGGTCAGGCAAGCTATAAATCTTAGAAGCTACCTAGAGAAGAATAAAAAGGAGAAGGCAAGAGGGAGAAGCAATGCTCCTTGAACTAAGGAAGCAAGGAGATGTAACACATTGAAACAGGCAGCAGTGTTGTGGGGGAAGGGACTTCACAGAAAGAGTAGAAAAACCCAGAGTGTCAGGGAAAGTAAGTTAGAAAAGAGAAAGAAAAAAGAAAGTAAAAAGGTCTGAGGGTCTGGACATGCGCATACGGGGATGAGCTCTTAGGGAAGAAGAAAATGACCTATGTCCATCTGGAGAGAAGGAGTCCGTTCTTGATTATAAAATCATCAGCCTAAAATTCAGGCAGCCTAAAGCAATTTACAAGGTGAGCTGAAAGCAGAGAATAGATATAATGCATTTTAGTATAAAAATCAATCCATTTTCAAAGCTGTTCAGCAAAAGGAATCAATGTCTAGACTGAAGTGCTAGCCTTTAGGCAGGGGGGAATGCGTACCATTTAGAAGTTTGGGCAGATGAATCGGTCAGGAAAGCATTCACATGAGGGTAAGTTCAGGTTCCTAACATACATGTAATAAGCAAGTCACAGCAGCACATGCATGTAATGCCTGTGATGGATGGTCAGAAAATAGAGGATTCTTTGGCTCATTGGCTGAATTGATAAGCTCTAGGTTCAGAAAAAGACCATGTCTCAAAAGAAAAATAATAATTAGGTGGACAATTTTGAAGGAAGATGCCCAAAACTCACCTCTGGCTTCTACACAGACTTGCATACCCCGCCCCTGCCCATAAACATGTACACGTATAAAAGGGCAACACACTTACTTGTTTGAAAATAATAAGCTATGTATACCTTTGTAGGAGAAAGAGGATAACTTGAAGATCTGGCACCTGTTCTACTGCTTGTATTTTGTTTTTAATTTTGTGTGTGTGTGTGTGTGTGTGTGTGTGTGTGTGTGTGTGTGTGAGAGAGAGAGAGAGAGAGAGAGAGAGAGAGAAGGTGTGTCCCCAGTGGAGGTAGCTATCTATGGAGGTGAGAAGATGGTATAGGAGCTGCAGTCCCAGGCAATAGTGAGTCATCTGATGTGGTCCTGTGCAAGAACAGCAAGTGCTCTGAACAGCAGAGATATTTCTCCAACCTTCATTTCTCTTTAGGAAGCTTATGCTGAGCCCTTAACTATGCACCTGTTGAACTGCCAGCATTCTGTCTTTAACGCGCAGGTCTACTTCTGGTAGATGACAGAAAGTCTGACTCCCAAGGCAGCAAAACTTTTGCAGCTGTTTTACCTTACTCACTTGTGACAAATGGATTTCATCTCCCTACTTCCAAGAACGTGTTTGCTTACAGCCCAACAGGAGACCTAAATAAGAGCTCTCAAATGTAATTTTATCCTTTGGTTTTAAGAACAATTTTGAAATCCATTTATAGAGCCAGCATGAAACTAAAGATGCCTATAGTCTCAGTAATGGAAAAGCAGGGTGGCTGAAACTACATAACTTCTAGTCTTCCTGTCTAAGGATTGCTTTGGGTCAGGCACACACTAGTCCAAGTGCCTCTCTTTTTGCTCCCAACCAAATAAACATATCAGGACAATGTTGGAAAACAGGCCAGCACTTCTCAAACCTTGCAATTTCTACCCAAGGATATGCCTGACACAGTTTGCCAAGAAAATTACTTTCTCAAGGAAATATAAAGTGGCTGCTAAAAATGCAACTTTGAGCCAATGTATTCCTGAAAGTCTGAGCATACCAATCCCTTCTTCCTGCACTGATCTTAAAGACAGCCACCTTCTCTAGACTGCCACTGGCCAGGACAGTGGCTGCCATGCATCTAACTGCTAAAATTATATATCAATTCCACCTGTCATTCAAAGAATAACGTAACATATCTTTGTGTGTACAGGAGGTGCATACTCCTGTGTGTGTGTGTGTGTGTGTGTGTGTGTGTGTGTGTGTGTTTAGCTATCTTTTTTAAAACATGCATTCTGTAGACCAACCTCTAGTTCTCATGTTTGAATGGCAAACACTTCAAAAGCTGAGCTCTTGCCATACCACTTCACTTACTTATTTACATAGAAATCTTTCTACAAAAGTACTGAATGAGCTAGATAAATGCATAGAAGATGATTAGAAAAATTACCTCTTTAGAAAGGATAAGTAGGGATATGAACATTCTTTAGTTATTATATGTATTCATATATCCATGTATATTTGTGTTTAAGTATGTGCGTGTGTATGTATGCCTTCATACAAATCATGACAAATTATAAATGTGCTTCTCTTATATGATCGTTTTTCTCTGTGACTCAGATAAGTATGGGAACATCTTCACATCTAAGTTAATGTGAATAAAGCTGATTACTCCTTCTTTTGGAAGGTAAAAATCTTCCCCTAGAGGTTGTAGAGCCCTGAATGGTTCTACTGACATTGCACTGTAGCTTCTAAGCTCTCTTCCACTTCCTCTATATCTATTCAATGCCTTGTCAGCCTATCCCAGATTCTTATCCACACTATTAAAACTTCAATCTAAACCATCAGGTATGATAAGATTCATCAAAGACAAGAAAGCATGTGAGTTGGCCAGCCCTACATATCATTACCCTAGTGGTACTATGCTACTTAGACTTTTCATTGATGTGACAAAAAGTCTGATAGAAGCAACTTGGTGGAGGAAGAATTTGTTTAGGTTCACAGTTTCAATGTGTTCATTCCATGGTGCTATTGATTTTAAACCCATGATGAGGTGGTGCAACTTAAAGTGGAGGCATGTAGCAGGCAGGAATCAGGGGATTACATAGCTCCTACTTTTTCATGAGAGCTTGCTCATTGTTTAGACTGACTGCACAGAAAGACATAGTGATCTTACAGTCATACCCTTCCTGACACTGGGGTTGCTCAGGCATGCACTAGGCATTATCACCTGGGTACTCGGGTTTGGATATCAGGGCCTCACACTTTCATAATAACGCAAGAACCTTATTAAGTGAGCCATCTCCCCAGACTCAGTTTGCCCATCTTAATTGCTATTCTGTGCTATAAATTTGTCCTCCGGGCACCATTCTTGGCATCAAAGTGTGTACCCAAGGAAGTCAACTTCAGCCACCTGCCCTTGAGAAGCCAATTAAAACAACTCACTTAATAGTAAAAAAGGGAATAAGGGAGTGTATTCCATGTGGCTATTTTGAGAAAAGGAACAAAGAGATATAGTGACCCTATACAGTCCATTTTAGAGGGTTCTGAAATAAGAATAAACTATGGAAGAAGAAATATGCACATCCCACTCACCATGGATCCATCAATTGTCACAGTCTCTATCTCATCCTATAAGTTGGAATAGCGAAAACTATTCTCAAAAACAAAATAACTTCTGGGGGAATCACTATCCCTGACCTCAAGCTATATTACAGAGCAATTGTGATTAAAAACTGCATGGTACTGGTACAGCAACTGACAGATAGATCAATGGAATAGAACTGAATACCCAGAAATGAACCCACATAACTATGATAACTTGATCTTTGACAAAGGAGCTGAAACCATCCAGTGGAAAGAAGACAGCATTTTCAACAAATGGTGCTGGCTTAACTGGCAGTCAGCACATAGATGAATGCAAATTGATCTATTCTTATCTCCTTATACAAAGCTCAAATCAAAGAGGATGAAGAACTCCGCATAAAACCAGATACACTGAATTTAATAGAAGAGAGAGTGGGGGAAAGCCTTGAATACATGGGCATAGGGGAAAAGTTCCAGAATAGATCACCAAAGGCTTATGCTCTAAGATCAAGAATCTAGAAATGGGACCTCATAAAACTGCAAAGCTTCTGTAAGGCAAAGGATGCTATAATTAGGACAAAACATTAACCAACAGACTGGGGAAAGATCTTTACCAATCCCATATCCGATAGAGGGCTAATATCCAATATATTCAAGAAGTTAGACTCCTAAGTATCAAATAACCTTATTTTAAAATGGGATAAAGAGATAAACAAAAAAATTTTCAACTGAGGAATATTGAATTACTGAGATGCACCTAAAGAAATGTTCAAAATCTTTAGTCATCAGGTTAATGCAAATCAAAACAACCCTGAGACTCCACCTCACACCAGGCAGAATGACTAAGATCAAAAACTCAGGTGATAGCAGATGCTGTGGAGAATGTGGAGAAAGAGGAACACTCCTCTATTGCTGATGGGATTGCAAGCTGGCACAACCACTCTGGAAATCAGTTTGGAGGGTTCTCAGAAAATTGGACATGAGGACCATACTATTCCACTCCTGGGCATATACCCAGGAAATGATCCAACATGTAATAAGGACACATGCTCCACTATGTTCATAGCAGCCATATTTATAATATTCAGAAGTTAGAAACAACCCAGATGTGCCTCAAGAAAGAAATGGATACAGAAAATGTGGTACATTTACACAATGGAGTACTACTCAGCTATTAAAATCAATGACTTCATGAAGTTCACAGGCAAATGGATGGATCATGAAAATATCCTGAGTAGAGATCTGAGATAGCACTAGGGAAGCAGAGAACCAGCCTGACCAGGGGCACAAATCCCTTCCGGTCTGCACCAGCAGCAGGTCACATAGGACATGGATTCGGCAGACACCCCTATGGTCCTTAGTGGACTGCCCAAGCAATCTTAGGTTCACTGGTGAGTGGAACACAACAGCTGCTCCAATCCAATAGTGACGGGCCTGTGACAGCAGGAACAAGGACACCAGAACCTTTCCTGACCAGAGGCTCAGGTTCCTTTTAATCTGTTCAGGTTTACCTTGGTTTCAAACAGACCAGACAACTCCACAGTCCTCAAAGGAGACACCACTTCCACTCACTGTCACACATCCAGATTCTTAGGACAACAGGATCCCAGGATAACAAGAGCTGGGTCACACTAGTATTTGAGTGTCTCAGAGGAGCTTGACTGCCAAGAACTCAGACACACCCAGAATCTCAGGTTCACAGGAGCCCACAATCAAAGAATCTGGACTCTGAGAAGTCCTGAATAAACTGGGATTATAGGAAGGACAGGCTCCAATCAGATATATTGAGGGCAGCAAGCACTAGAGATAATCAGATGGCAGGAGGAAAGCATAAGAACAGAAGGAACAGAAACCAAGGTTACTTGTCATCATCAGAACCAAACTCTCCCAACATAGCAAGTCCTGGATACACTATGACACCT
>NC_034607.1:25832320-25834710 GCF_900095145.1 Mus pahari | reverse complement strand
TCTCTAGCTGCATATGTAGCAGAAGATGGTCTAGTCAGCCATCATTGGGAAGAGAGGCCCCTTGGTCTTGCAAACTTTATATGACCCAGTACAGGGGAACACCAGGGCCAAGAAGGGGGAGCGGGTGGGTAGGGGAGCAGGGGCAGGGGGAGGGTATAGGGAATTTTGGGGATAGCATTTAAAATGTAAATGAAGTAAATACCTAATAAAAATTGGAAAAAAAAAAAGAGAAAATATCCTGAGTGAGGTAACTCAGTCACAAAACAACACACATGGTATGTACTTACTGATAAGTGGATATTAGCCATCCCATATACAGTCACCATACTGGATGCTATTGTGGATGCTGGGAAGTGTTTGCTGATGGGACCCTGATATGGCTTTCTCCTGTCAGAGCCTGCCAAAATCAGAGGCAGATGCTTGCAGCCAACCACTGGAATGAGCATGGCATCCCTGATGGAGGAGCTGGAGAAGCGACTGAAAGAGCTTAGGAGGTTTGCAGTCACGATGGAGGGAGTAATCAAAGAGTAGCCATGGAGGGACCCATGGCTCTGGCTGCACATGTGGCAGAGGATGGCCTTGTTGGTATCATTGAGAGGAGCGACCCTTGGGCCTGAGGGTGTCTGATGCCCCAGTGTAGGAGAATTCCAGGGTAGGAAGACAGTGTGTATGTGGGTGAGCACCCTCCCAGAGGCAGGGGGAGGAGGGATGGTATGGGGAGAGGGAATTTCTAAAGGGGAGACCTGGAAAGGGAAAACATTTGAAATGTAAATAAAAAAAAAATCCAAAAAAAAAAAAAAACCTCCCAAAACAGGGCCACTATTACCACATTCAAGGCATGAGCTATGGGTAATGTTCATATTTAATTCATAATAGGCTAATAAGAACAAAGACCACTTCATGTAACATTGAAAGCAGTGATATGAGACTTTTCTTTTCCCATTTATAAGCTGGAAATAGGAAGTGGAACTTTTTTTTCCAGTTTAAAAAAAAAATTGCTTTAGGACTATCACTTTCCAACCAAATTTTGTTTGTACTCAAGATTCAGACATCCTTCGAAACCTATCCCTGAAACCGTCACAGCTCCTCTTACAACCTCTGGAGAAACAGCTCCATAGGTAAAAGGTCTTCTTGTTAAAATATGAGAAGTTCTAGCATCCAGAACTTGCATAAAAGCTGGTGTGGTGACATGAACCTGCAACACAGGCTTGGGAGCCAGAAACAGGTGGATTCTGGAGAATTGTTGGTTAACCACTCTAGCTAAAATGGAATGATGCAGGTACAATGAGCAGCTGTATTTCAAAGAATAAGGTGGAGAAATGGTTACACAGTTCTGATGTTGACCACTGGTTTCCATATTCACATTTATGTACTACATGCATGGAAGTGGAGGAGGAGAATTTTCATGAAGTTTGGCTGAACTTTGTCCAGGGACATTTCCCCAGCCCTCAAGGAAACAGGACATAACGATCCATAATAGTATAGTTTTGGGGCCTTCCTTATGCTCCACCAAAGAGAAAAAGATGAAGAAGATAGTGACTGGCCCAAGAAAACTTACAGTCACTAGAGACAAGGATTTGTTCTCAAATGAGAACAAATGCCACCCATGAAAGCAGCTACCTGGGAAAGCCAGGGAAGAGTTCATGAGGAAATATACTAACTTGCTATTTTTTCATTATGTACATATGTATATATGCGTTAATATGGCACAGAGATGGGGAAGGGAAAGGATCTCTTGTAGCCTAGATTTGTTTTTAACTTACTATGCATAAAAGGATGACCTTGAAATTCTAATTTTCATGTCTTACCTCCCAAATACTGGGATTACAATATGAAGTAGAAATTTCTAATTTCTTTGGATACTCAATTGTGTTTTGTGATGTTTTTCTGGAACCTGTCTCATGAAATGTTTTTGCTGAAGCAGATACATGGGAGGATATATTGCTGGGGTGTTCTCTGGAAGTCACCTAGAAAAGAGGGATGTAATGTTTTGCTAGAGAAGATGTTTGAGAGAACACGTGGTGTGTGAAATGGGTATAACTATAATGTAACAGGCAGAGGGTGATGCTGTTTGGTATTGGTTCACCTTGCCACTATTCAATGGTCTTCACTGGGCTTTGCTGTCAATGAGCTTCACTGATGATGCTGGGTGATATAGTTTCACCTCGAAACTCTTTGCTTGCCACACCCACTCCAGTAAAAAACAGTGACAGGCCCAAAAGCTTGGATGCAGTCCTGAGGCAAAAAGTTTCACAGAAACTTAGTCTCCTGGACCCTTGGCATCCCGTAGCATGAATGCTCCAACCTTGTCCTTGCGTTAGTCAGTGAATGAATCTGTGTGTTTTCTTTCAGTATTGTTTTATTATAGGTGCCTCCAAGAAATGATTTGT
>NC_034607.1:25825111-25831995 GCF_900095145.1 Mus pahari | reverse complement strand
CTCCCCAAACTACTTCTTGGTGATGATGTTTGTGCAGGAATAGAAACCCTGATTAAGACAATACCTAAGCTAGATTTTGCTTCTCTTCCTGTCCTTCACCAATGACCTAGGCAGTCCTGGAGCTGACCCTGGGCTTATAATTTTATAAGAATGTTATTCATTCAGAGGAAATGCCCCAGTGTTGACAGTTAGTAATCAGGCATCTCACAGTTTGCTGGATAGGAGCTAGTAATCTCAGGGCTAGTTCAAAATAGTAAACTTAGAATCCTCATTACAGTCTGGTATGGCAGGCTACATTACATATTAGAAGAAAGCTGATGAGTTCTTCTGACAAATGGAGATTCCCTACAGACACTTGAAAGAGCAGCCAAGTTACTCCCATATGCAAGAATTTACAATGGTCTAGGAAGAAGGAGGGTTGTGGTTTAAGGAGGAACTACAGTATTTTGTTATTCATAAAAAGGTTAGCAAGAGCAGAACCCCCCTGGTGAAAATTTTCACAAGGTTCAGAGGAACAGCATAAATTGTGACTAGGGTGTGAAATCCTCACCTGACTCCTGTCAATAGTGGACTTTAGATAGGGGTGGTCTTATCTCAGTTTTAAACACTGCCTGGTTCCTGTTAGTCTTTATGTATGCATTTCTCTGTTTTGTGTCAGATAACTTCAGTGTACCTTGCCTGATGTTTCACCTAACTTCTTTGTTTTCTTCTGTAATATAAGTTTGATGCTTGCTTTGAGAAATTAACGTTCAAATACAGCACTCTCTCTGTGCCAATGTCTGTCACTTTTTGCTGACTCCTTGCTCACCTGAATACTGGGACCCTGGTCCCCCACAGGTTGAGAAACCGACTGAGTCCACTCTGCAGCATTTGCAGATTATTGATTGTCATGACCTCATAGAGAGAAACAAACCAAAGAACTTCTGGTGGTGTTCTGGTGGCTTCTTGCAGCTTCTGTGGACTCGACCCTAATGACAGAACATCAAGGTTTCTTCTGGATCAAGAAACCATTACTGATTCATGAGTGGTGTTTGGGAGTGAATCAATCTACCGCTGCTGATTCATGTGAACTGAACTGCTGATAGTCTGACAAAGCAGATTGGATTGACCACAAAGAACTATTTCTAAACAGGGTCATATCCTCCTTGGCCACACTAAACTTTCCTTTCCACTACCTATGGTGGATGGCTAGATAAGATGGAGGTTTGAGCACTTAAGTACGCTCACTAAAGTAGGTTTTGGAAAACATAGACTTACACAGTTGTGAGTCACCAGGTTTGTGTTATACACTGCTGAGGATGGAGACCAAGACTTCATAGATAGTAGCTAAGTACACCAACTGCCACATTCTTAGCCTCTGCTTTTTTTTATATGGGTCTTAATTTAGGAGTTATTTTCTTAGGCAGTGCGAGTCTGGAATAAGACCTTACTATTTCTATTTGAAGCACCAAATGTCCCCCAAATCATGCTTGAATGATCTTTCCTTTTCTTTTTGATTTGCAGAGTCATCTCTATCAAATGTTCCTAGGGTGCCAATGAAAGGAACCAGGTCATAAAGAGTCAGACAGGTTACCCAATACCTAGGCTGTAACTGCCATCTCAGCTAGCCCACAGGATAGGGCAAGTACACTCTCTTTGTCTGATCTTTTGTCTTTTCTTTCTTAATCTTGTTTTCTATGTGTGCACAGGCATGCATGGGGAGGTTCAAGTGTGTGAGTATGCACACCCATGCAGGAATGCTCACACATGCATAGGTGTGTAGAGGCCAGAGACTGACTTTGGTAGGTTTCCCTCAATGACTCTTGAGCTACATCCATTCAAGGAATATAGAACTCATTGTCTGGGCTAACCTGTCTAGTTATCAAGTCCTTGGCATCCATGTGTCTCCACTTCCCCAATGCTGGAATCCCACCCATATCCCACTCACATTTTTACAAGGATTTTGGTTATCTGCACTCAGGTCCTCATGTTTGTGTGGCAAGCACTTCATCCTCTTAGCCCCTCTGATAATAATATCTTAACTTTTCTGTCCTTTGTCCCATTTCTGCTTTCTTCTCTTTACACCTCCTGCCTCCCTCTCCCTTCCCCCTTGTCTTTTAGTCCCTCTTCCCTTCCTTTTCATTCTTTTTAAAAAAATTTTTAGGAATTTTTTATTAGAAATTTTCTTCATTTACATTTCAAATGCTACCCCAAAGTCCCTTATAACCTCCCCACCTTGCTCCCCAACCCATCCACTCCTGTTTCCTGGCCCTGGCATTCCCCTGTACTGGGGCTTATGATCTTTGCAATACCAAGGGCCTCTCCTCCCATTGATGGCTGACTAGGCCATCCTCTTTGACATATGCAACTAGAGACAGCTCTGGGGGGGGGGGTACTGGTTAGTTCATATTGTTGTTCCTCCTATAAGGTTGCAGACCCCTTTATCTTCTTGGGTACTTTCTCTAGCTCCTTCATTAGGGGCCCTGTGTTCCATCTAATAGATGACTGTGAGCATCCACTTCTATATTTGCCAGGAACTGGCATAACCTCACAAGAGAGAGCTATGTCAGGGTCCTGTCAGCAAAATCTTTCTGACATATGCAATAGTGTCTGGGTTTGATGGTTGTATATGCGATGGATCCCCAGGTGGGGCAGTCTCTGGATGGTCTTTCCTTCTGTCTCAGCTCCAAACTTTGTCTCTGTAGCTCCTTCCATGGGTATTTTGATCCCCATTGTAAGAAGGAGCAAAGTATCCAAACTTTGGTCTTCCTTCTTCTTGAGTTTCATGTGTTTTGCTAATTGTATCTTGGATATTCTAAGTTTCTGGGCTAATATCTGCTTATCAGTGAGTGCATATCATGTGTGTTCTTTTGTGATTGGGTTACCTCACTCAGGATGATATCTTTACCCCAGGTGGGTATAGATTAGAGCCTGGAAGCCTGTATTAATGCATGACATAGCCATCAAAATGCAGTTATTGCCCAATAGATTGGTTAAAAGAAAGAAAGAAAGAAAGAAAGAAAGAAAGAAAGAAAGAAAGAAAGAAAGAAAAAGAAAAAAAGAAAAGAAAAAAGAAAACAAAAGAAAAAATGGTTCTGTGTCATTGCGTTTAGAAGAGAGAAATACTTGAGCCTAATAAAATCTAAAAAGTGGTTTGTTTGGCTACTGATGATACGCAGCTGGTAATCCTTGTGGATTTATTTATTTTACACTTCTTTGTATATATTGGATATACAGGTAGTATATATATTGGAACAGCCTCTTGTGTAGTGACACAAGCCCACTAACTAATCTTAAAAATAAATAGAGAAAAGTGGAAGGTCACACTCTAAATCAACAGCTTTGATTATATCCAGACTCACTGAGTTATTTATTTTCAGTTGAGAGAAATCCTCCCCCATGGAAGCATCAGCAGATGGATGGAGATTAACAACACATGAAGGGCCCCCCTTTCTCTATCTTGGAATCCTGTGCTGACCTTAACAAAGAGTGCTTTCTGCTGCCCTGTTATTTAAACGCAAACCTCCTGTACATGGACTTGTGTACAGGGAAGAAGCATTGTGGTTAGTATCAAATGACCACTTGAGACGCTTACAAATGCCCAGGAAAAGAATTTCAACCAAGAAATTGTCTAAATCTGGTTGGAATGTGGGCATGTGTGTGGAGGATTTTCTTGATTGTTAATTGAAGATGGAGGACCTACCATAATGTGCACCACATTCCCTAGCTTTAGATTCTGAATAGGAGACACATTTAAAAAAAAAAAAAACTTAGATGAGAATAAGATAGTAAACAAGCAGCATGACTGCCAGTATGCCTCTCTGTGACTATAAATGTGAGGCGACTGGGATTTCTGCCTTGACTTCCCCAAAATGGCAGACTGTCATCTATACGTAAAAGCTAAATAACTTTCCCATCTCAGGTAAGGACATATTGTTGGTTTTGAGACCCAGGACAAACATATTTGTCATGGTGGTGCATATTTAACATACCAAAGTGGGCCTGGCCTCCAAGTTTTGTCAGCATCATCCCATCTCATCCCATCAAAGCATATCCTGCCTTTTCCCATGAAGTTTCCAGGCCAGGGGCTGAGCTTCCCTTCTCCCAGAGGCTCTGTCCTATACAATCCAGACATTTTGATCTCTCCCCTCTTCTCTCCTCTCTCCTCTCTGCTCATGGTTTTTCTTCTTCTCTTCCCCATCTTCTCTCTGGCCTCCTTCCTTATGACCAGTGAATTCACCCAAGAGTGGTTTACCAATAAACTTTCTTTTATATATACTCTAAAATGGCTTGACTTCCCTTTAAAATGATTTTACTAGAGGCTTGTCAGAGCAGGACATATGGTATGTCCCTTTCACTGTCCCTTACAAAACACTGCATCTACTGACATCTCCAGTATGCTGGGGTCTTAAGCAGCAAGTGGGCTTCAACTCTAGCCTCTCATAGTCTCTCATCATGGTGCCAAGCTTCAATACCCCTTCAGTCCTGGGCCATCAACTGCCACTGAGGCTGCATCTTTACCAATGGATTTCCATGAACTCTCACAGTGCATATATATATATATATATATATATATATATATATATATATATATGGAGCTGGCTTACATATTCAGAGATTCAGTCCATTATCATCAAGGTGGGAGCATGGCAACATCTATGAGAAAGGCCCAGCTTCTGCAGTGTTTTATACGGGACAGTGAAAGGGACATACCATATGTCCTGCTCTGACAAGCTCACCACTATGGATGATGGTTCAGTTTGTTTTCTCCTTCCTCTTTACCAGTCTTCCACACTGCCTCTTCCCCTTCACTCTCCATTTCAGATAGTGTCACCCTAAGCCTTTTGACTCTGTGTTTATCCAACCTCTGAGCATTCCCTATACCTGGCTGTCCCTGATTCTTATATATAGCTTAGTCTTGTCCTCACTCTACACATTGAGCAGATTTCAGTCACAATCATCTGCAACATGAATGCAAGTCCAGGCTTCCAGACACCCTCCTGACTCCCATAGCTGCCCTTTTCATCATTCAACCATGCCATAGCCTTTTTTTTTTCTTTCTAGAATCCAATTATCAAAGTACATTCCAAAGATCTTGTAACACTCAAAACTAAACTCCTGGGGCTAAAGGAACAGCTCATCAGTAAAGAACAATTGTTGCTCTTCAAGAGGTTCCGAGTTTGTTTTCAGGCTCCTGTTTTCAGGCTCCTGTGTGGGTCAGTCTATAAACATATAGTAAATCCAGCTCCAGGAGATCTGATGCTATCTTCTGACCTCTGGAGACAAGTACACTCAGGGATATTCACCATTTAAAAATAAAAGTAAAGTTATTTTTTAAAGTAATAGTGGGGGAATTGGGAGTTGGCTTGGTCAGGAAGCATAAGGCCCTGCCATTAAATATCATAAACCCACAGAAAAAGTCAGGTGCAGAGGCCTGGGCCTGTAATTCCAGCCCTGGGAAGACAGAAATGAGAGAAACTCTGAAGGTTGCTACAGGTTTAGGGAGAGACTATTTCTCAAAAGATATGTGGACAGCCTCCACATACATTCACATGTGTATACACTCACAGGAACATATGCATGGGACACAGAAAAGAACGGGAAAATGGCCATCATCAAGAGACCATGCCCTTATGGTGCTTTGCTAATGAATAATTTCAAACAGAAGTATAAGGATGCCCAACACTAAGGAATTAAAGCCATGCTAGTTCCAAAATCAATTTTGTTTCCTTATTTTCTTTAATCATTTTCTGAGAAAGGTTTCATTGTGTCACTCAGAATGGTCTTGAAATTGTGGTCCTTTTGTCTCTGTCCCCTGAGTCTGGGGACACAGGTGTCTACCACCATGCCTGCTTCCAAAATTAATTGGTATTTCTGTCTTTAGCCTCAGAAGAAAAACTATTAAAGTTTAGACAGTAAAAGCCCATAATTTAATGATTTAACCTCAAAAAAAAATATTAAATCTATCATCCCCAAAAATTAGAATGCCAGCTGTAGTTCTTTTCTGCCTCCCTCAATTATAAAAATAACTCAGCTTTCACTCTGTATCATTTGTGTTTCCTTCATCAACTTTGATGTCAGCCCCATCTCGTTTCTTACTCTGCCCTCAAATATATCTCCATTGCTCTGTGAGTAAAATTTGATATGGAGGGAAAATGTAGCCTTCAGATATTGAATCTGAGATTCCCAAATGCAGTAGTAATGAACAAGCTAAATAGAAATCCTTTGTAATATTAGACATGGACAAATATAAAACCCTGAGGTCAGCAAGAATAATTATGGGATTCCAAATTGTTTATGGAATTTGTCGTGCTCTTTGACATCAAGGGACATGTAGCTTTAGATTTGCCATCTTTGCTGCATAGATGGGGATTATTCTGTATTTGGTTTATTTATTTATTTATTTATTTATTTATTTATTTATTTATTCATTTATGTGTGTGTGTGTATATATCACACACAGGCACACATGCATGCACATTGGTATGGATACCTGTGTATATATGTGTGCATGATTATGTGAAAGGGTAGGAAGATTTTACCATTTATACTAGCCAAAAAGGCTCTCAAATCATGTGAAAGCCGTGTGAATCTTGGAAAACTCCTCACTGAGTCTATACACTATGCAGTAAAATTGTATCAGGCAATAGCTGGTGAATTCTCCCTGGGTAAAGGTGCCCACCGACAACCTGGGTTCACTCCCCAGGATTTACATGGCGAGAGGAAGGAACAGACTCCTCCAAATTCTCCTCTGATCTCTTCATGCATCATATGTGTATACACACACACACACACACACACACACACAGACATACAGAGGAAAGAAAGAATGAAAGAAAGAAAGAAAGAAAGAAAGAAAGAAAGAAAGAAAGAAAGAAAGAAAGAAAGAAGAGAGAGAGAGAGAG
>NC_034607.1:25798303-25824632 GCF_900095145.1 Mus pahari | reverse complement strand
GTATGAGTTTCGACCCCAGCATGCTGGCCTGAGCTCTTGTCTTGTCCTGTCTTAAATAAACTTCCTCGTGTGTTTACAGCAAGTAGGTCTCAGCGTCCTACTGGGTGCGCGTCCTTCCCGAGACTGGAGCGAGGGGCTCCCTTCGGGGGTCTTTCATTTGTTCAGATATTAAGACCTATTAAAATAATACAGAGGGAATGTTATACACTAAAAAATAAATAAAAATAAACAGCATAAGTCCAGGAGTTGAGTGTATATGTCTCTATGTCTCTAGAAAAATAGTACATTCTGGGACTTTCAGGACAGCTTTTTAGCCTGTGGAGAACTCTAAAAACATGAATATATATATGTGTGTGTGTGTGTGTGTGTGTGTGTGTGTGTGTGTATGTATATACATACATGTGTGTGTGTGAGCTTTATAAATAATTCTCAATTATGCAAAAAAAAAATAAGGATACAATATACATTGTAGCTTCACAGATCTAAAAGAACAGAGGCAGCTGCACTATGAGCCAGTTTATCAGAAAGATACAAAGACAAGCATATACAAATGGGAATTCCCGTGTTCAAGGTCATCCTGGGACAGAGAGAATTTAGGTCCATGCTTGATTGGAATGGTAATTCCTGGGCTGTGTCCCACCCAAGGGCTCAGTCATTGAATGCAGCTTCCTGGGACACTCAAATGGGAACTGAGTTGATATGTAAACCAAAGGTCTTTGTGAGATAAGCAAGCAGAAAGTGAAAACAGTTCAATTTTAGAAAGTTAGGCTAAAGAGAACTGAGATTTCTGGAGATCTCTGGAGAACCAACACAGCTCTTTTCAAGAATTTATTCCAACAGGATTTCTGATTCTAGTCAGAAAATTTATGGAGAGTGAATACACCTCTTGTAGAATTTTTCATAGCTCTTTTAGAATTTTTTCTATTAGTTATTTCTGACCTAAGTCAAGTCAGAAATCCCAAGAATTACTTACAGGGTGAATATAGCTCTTTTAAAATGTTTTCTAGCAGCTATGAAGAGAAGTCTGTCTAAAGAGCAAACACAGCTCTTTCACAATTTTTTTTTTCTGGCTCTCTGATTTTGACTAAAAAAAACCCTATGAATTACTTTTAGAATTTTTCTAACTGGATTTCAGACTTGCTTGGATGACCCAAGAATTTTTATAGCTGCACTGCTGAGTTTGTTCAGAAAACCCAGGCGCTACCCACATTGCTTTTTTAGAAGTTTTGCTACCTGAGAGGGCTGTCTCCAACAGAGAGAGCTGTTGCAAGCAGCAAGCTAGCTGATTCCACTAGAGAATAGCAATAAGAGATTGTCTGGAGCAGAGCACAGAATGAGAACAATCTGAAAAGCTGCCTCAAGCAGACTAGAGAGCCAAGAGCTAGCTATCGAGTCATCTTGAGCAGATTATAGACCACCAGCATGGACTCATGATTTGACTTTGAGTCATTTGTTTTCACAGTTCCCAGATTACCTCTTCTGTCAGGAACTGCTCACTCTCCAAGCTGAGGCTGGGCCTTGGCAGCTCCTGATGGATTCTAGAGAAGAGTCACCATCTTCTTCGGTTATACCATGATGAGTCCAACAGGCCCCAGTTAATAGTACCAAACCCCAGTCACACATATAGTGCCTCTGAAACTTTGGGTCACAAAAAAACAAACAAAATCAAAACACATGACTTCAAGAAAAGGACTCATAGGGAGGGTGTTCAACAAGGGACCGAGGGTGGCACAGAGTGGGAGACCAATCAAGATCCATTATATGCATCATGAAATGGTCACAAAACAAGCTTAATTCATAAAGAAATAAATACCTCAGAAGAGCTCTCACCCCAAACCCTTGGCAACTGGGAGGATAGGGATATGGGATGGATTTTCTAGTATTTTCAATTTATAATTAGTTTTTTGGGGCATAATCCCACTGTAACTCCTGGAGCATCTGTATATATAAAGAACTCCACACTGAGGATTTCCAGTTAAAAAATAACACTTCCTTAATCAACAAAAACTATTGGATGCAAAGTCAAAATCAGAGATCTCTTCTGTGTGGGTTTATTGGTAGCTAGAGCTTTTTGGAGTTAAGTGGGAGGGAGTTGTTTGCTTGTTTGTTTGTTTTTTTCATCCCATAATGTTTCAAGTAAGTCCATAATTTTCTGTAAGGCCCAACTCATAGATTACCTGAGGCATATAGAAGGTAAAAGTGTACAACCCAGAAATCCAAAAGGTGCTGCTGGGGAGATAGCTCCAGTAAATCAAGTGCTTGTCTCACAAGCATAAGGATGGGAGTCTAGAAATTAGATTCCTCAGAACCCTCGTAAAAGCTGAGAAGGCATAGCAGCCTGCCTATAACTATGGCATTCTAAGGGTAGAGATCATGGAGGATGCCAGGATAAGATGGTATATTGGCTAACTAGAGTTGGAGAGCTGTGAGTTCAGAGAAAGAATTGGCTTCAGTAAATAAGGTAGAGAAAAATCAATGGAGACACCTTGTATCAACTTTGAGATTCAACATATATATGTGTATGCACATCCCATACACATGTGAAGTCTGTACATATACATATCACACACACACACACACACACACACACACACAAAACACACACATACAAAGGAACAAAGGAAGGAAGGAGAGAACAAAAGAAGGAAAGAAGGAAAAAAAAAGAAGGAAGGATTAAAGAGGCATCACTGTCCCTCTCAGGCTGCCATGCAAGCTGAGGCTAAGTTACTGGGTGTGCTAACCTACTTTCACATTACCTTACTTTCTTACCTTTGAACCTCTCACAAAAATGGGACAACAGTGGCACACATGTAAGGAAGACATGGCTGCTAAACTGAATGGTAAGAAGTGAATTTCATTTTACCATCCCAGACCTCCTCCTGTCACTCTGGTGTGCCACTCAGGGAAAATAATAACTGAATCGCCCAGCAAGGTTCAAGTAGTTTGGATTTGAAACGGGCATTGTGTGTGGAATGAATTCCAAGGGAATTCCCACACTGCTTGTCTCTTCCACACTAACAACATTGTGGTTAATGCCTTTACTGTCAGTTTCGGGATCACTCAGTAAATCTTAGAGTCATCAGGGTATTTTCAAACTGTTTGTCTTCAGAATATTTGTTCTCCCAGTGCTATCCATCAATGTCAAGCTCAAAATGAACATCTGTGATGAAAGTTATGATTCCATTTGAATGACACCATCAACATGGAACCAGAGCCAAGCCATTGATCACCCCTTTCATCACTCAATTTGTCCATAAACACAAGCGACATGCTCCTGACCTTTTGTGTCCCCTCAAAACCTCTCTCTTGAACAGAAAGATAATTCACTGAATAAGGCAACTGCAGAAGGAGCTTGATCACTAGAGTTCAGAACCCCTGAACCTACAGAATGGCTGAATTGGCATGGCATCTTACCTGTTAGCCCAATACTTAGACAGCATGAAATTCTAGGAGCAAGCTGCTTGCTGGATTAACTGGTTCTTCAGCTCTGGGTTGGAATTAGAGATCCTGCCTTAAGGAATAAGGTGAAGGGCAATCAAGAAATGCACCCAATAGCAACCCCAGGTATCCATGAATATGTGCTCCCACAAAGGTTTATCCACATGCATGCAAGACACACATGTACAAATGTGCATACTATATACACATACATAAGAAAAAATTCAAAACCTTTTCCAGACATCCATTCCCACATCTGCTAAGAAGCCATAAGCCAACCTAAAGGATTATAAACTCCAGTCACAGCAGAATAAAACGGTGGCTAGTATGAGACACAAGTTCTAGTCCAAATTCAGTGACTAGTGGGAAAACACCCAAGCATGTGTACTCTCTCCCTAGATTCTGAAGGAAAAGACACAGCTCAGTATGTTCATCATGAATAGGAAACCATCATCAAGTGTCAACCACTCAGGCTAGACAGGAGGGTTCGTTGGAAGTGTATGATTAGAGGTGCCTGCAGAGGCCAAGTTGAGAGTTTTATGTCCAAAGCAGTGAGACAAAAAGAGAGACTACTAGAACCAGACTACACAGTCCCTGAGAAGTCAAGAATTATTACATCTAGAAGTCCAGAGACACTTCAGTGGTATAACTCTCTTTCATGTATAAGGACACTAGGCCCAGGGGAAATAAAGATTAACCAGGGCTACCCTTGTGTCACAGATGAGTTTAAACTAAAGAACCACCTTGGAGAGTCTGTAGTGTCCAGATGTTTGTGAAAACATGAACAGAGTAGTTGCTTTTTAGTTGTCATTGCTACTGAAGTCAGAGACTTGGGGTAAAGGAGAATTTATGGTTAGGGTTTCCATTGCTGTGAAGAGACACCATTACAAAGGCAACTTTTTATAAAAGACAATATAGAGCTGGCTTACAGGTTCAAAGGTTCAGTCCATTATCATCATGGCAGGAAGTATGGCAGAATTGCATCCGGGCAGGCATGGTGCTGGAGGAGCTGAGAGTTCTATGTTTTGTTCTAAAGACAATCAGAAGACTGGCTCTCTCATCCGTCAAGCCCACTGTCACGGCTGCACACTTCCTCCAACAAAGCCACACCAGTTCCTATTACCACTTTCTATGGGCCAAGTTTATTCAAACCACCACAGCAAGGTACCCTCCTTTAATATGTGTCAACTCATTTAACTGCTGAAAGCCTCAAGTGGAAATGTTGACTTTCCAGCCTCAAGACTGCCTCACAGAATCCCCACAGTATATACATTTTCAAGCCACTGGCACACTCTGCAGGTCTCAAACTCAAGACTGCAACAGGTACTCCTACCTGAAATGGTAGGTGGTTTGGCAACGGTCAGACTTGCTTACTGAACACTCCACTCCAACCTCTAACCAATCATCTAAGCCGGCTCTTTCCAAAAAGTGAATGGACATGAAACACAAAGACATGGAACACGTTTTAAAAATCATCTCATTATTCTGTCTCCAGGAGAACTGTATGTCCATTTGTAAGCTTTAGGCAACCTGCTAGCTTTTTGAAAGAGAAGAATACAGGAAAAATTGATATATCAGTAAATACAAGCAGGATTGGGAAGATCATCCCATCCATTCTGTAAAGTGCTTGTTAGGCAAGCATGAAGATCTCAGTTCAAACCTAGAATCTATATTGAAACAAACCAAAAATGGGTGTGGTATTACACACCTGTAAACTCAAATTTGAAGAAGCAGAAGCAGGAAGATCCCTGTGGCTCGTTGGCCAGCCAGTCTAGTCTACTGACAAGCTCCAAGCCAGGAAAAAGACCAAATCTGCAAAGAAAAAGTGAGGTGGATAACTCATGAGGAAAGGGAGACCAGAGGTTGATCTCTGGCTTCTACACACATGTCCATATATGCACATGTGTGTGCCTACATGCATTGTTCGAAGCACAAAGTTTCTTGAATGCAGAGATTGCCTGGCAATCCAGGAGTGTTAAGCATCTAGGATTGTCCTCACAATGGAAAGGACCCATTTTTCTACCAAGAAATCTGGGAATTCGAGGTGATTGATAACCTTGTAAGGTCTGTTATCTGCTAGGCCAGACTATATCAAGCTTCTACAAACAGGACCAGAGATGGCTGTTATTCCAAATGACCTTTCATTATGTGTATAGCCAGGGGATTCCCCGACCTCCCATAAATAAGACTGGAGATGGCTAATAGCCCAAATGACTGCTATGCTATCTATATGAATGAGGCCATGCCAAAACCCCTAAGTTAAACAGTGGAGACCATCTCAAGAACCCAGGTTCTGGAAGAAATGACATACATTTTGAGTTATGTTTTGATGTAATTATGTCTCTTTGTGTACTGGAGATTATGTTATGGCAAGAAACTTTTTTTCCAAATTATACTGTGATTACATACGCTAAATTAACTGACTGGCATCAGGCTCCAAAAGTTTAATCCAGCCAAAGTCAGGCTGAAATGAGTTTTTATTTTCACCTTTGCAGATGGTTTCCCTGCCTATCATTATACTTGGAGGGACTTTTTCAATGCATATACACACAATAAATAATAACAAGCAAATAATATAAATAAATATTGTGTGGATTCCAAAACACATTCCACATAGCACAGTTCATCTACACAGTGACTTATAAGACAGTAAGGGATCCCTCGGTTCCTTCACATTCTCATTTAATGTAGGGATAGTTGAAAGTAGGTACTGCTGCAAGGGAGACTCCAAGTGTGCAAAGACCTTGGTAGGAGAGGCAGCACTTGTGTGTTAAGTGCCTGGCAAGTACTGATAATGCCACTGTTGATGACAGTAATGGCTAAAAACACATCAAAATGTTCACCATTCCCACAGTTTGTTTTCAGTACTGGATGGCTCAAGATGCTTTCCACTGTAAAAGGCAGATATGCAAGGCCGAGTTTGTGTTCCTCGTATGTGGAAGGGCAAAGATGTGCCTTGTTATCTCATGCTGTATCCTGGGCTTGGGGTTTGGAGGCAGGACAGGCAGTGGGCAGAGTACCACCAGAGTGTCTGCTTGCTGCCTGGATAACTAACGTCCAGCTTGCTTTCTTTTCCTTCTCTTTGTCTGCTTTAGTCATCTAACACATCTACAATGTTAGCAGCAACTTGGTTAACATAAAGCCTGGGTTTGTCTCCTCTCTCTCAGTGCTCCAGCGGTTCATGTTACCACTGTGACCAAATATCTGACAATTTAGAGGAGAAATGGCTTATCTTCCCTCATGGTTTGATGGGATTATTCCATCACAGCAGCTAGAGCAAGCAGTCAGCTTGTCACATTGCATCAATATCAGGCAGAAAAGAGAAAACACAAGTGTGAATCAGCTCTCTGATGACTCTCCTCGATTATCAACTTGATTATTTCTGGAATAAACTATTATCCAGAAATGGAGGGCACACCTGAGAGAGATGTTATGCTTGGCTTGAAGCCAGTGAATACCCTGATAGTTTAGACTTTTGACAGGAAAAGACAACACAATTTTGATCTAGATCATGATGTGGAAAGGCGTGTCTTTAGTCTAGGCCACACCTTCTGATGAAAGCCTATATAAGGACATGGAAATAGGAAGGTTTTGCTCTTGGCCTGCTTGCCCCACCTTGCTAGCTCATCCATTTCTTCACTAGCATTGGAGCCTACTTCTTTGGGATTCTAGTATATTCAGAAGACCACCTGAAACACCCACCCTTGTGGTAATGTACAACTACTAGATTCTTGAACTTTCAATTTGCAATTAGTTTAACTGCAGGCTGTAAGCTATTAAAATGAAATCCCTTTATATAGAGAGATTCATTCCATAAGTTCTGAGGCTCTAGAGAATCCTGATTAATACAAGTTATACACCTCCATGTAGTGCCTCCTGTGCTACATACCCTTCAGAACTTTCTTCTGCTACACACTTCCTACCGATTTCATATTCTTCCAAAACTAGACAACCAGCTCAGAATCAAGTATTAAAACATGTGGCCTAAAGTAATAAAAGTCCCAAACACTGAGATGTCAAGAGGGAGGGTCAGGTATGAGAATTAAAGAAGAGGTGTGTGGTTAACTTATCTACCTAGAACTTTGGCTCTAGAAGCAGTAGGAAGCAAGATGGGAAAAAAAATATATAATATAAAGAGACCAATAAGGAAAAAGAATAAAGAGGAGTTACAGAAAATAGGTAAATTCAAATGCATATTTGTAAAAATGACATGAAGAACTCAGTTATAACAGAATGTCTGAGTCTTTATTGAGCTCATTATTTTGAAGGGAAGAAATCTAAGATCAGGTAGCCCCATCTATTCTTTCTCTTGTGAGAGCCACATCACCACATGACAGATGGCACTGAGAAAAGAAGAAGTCCTAAAGAGACTTTTTTTTTCTTTTTATTATCCTAAGAACATAAGGTAAGAGACACGGGAACACAATTGTGTCCTGATCACTGAAAGAGTCCCAATCACCAGATCTGTGGTGATTTAAATGAGAAATGTCCATTATATGTTCACGTTTTAGACACTTGATCACCTGTTGGTGGCACAGTTTTGACAAATTATAAATGTAGTGACTTGAATGAGAGCTGTCCCCCTGATGGTCATGTGTGCTAACAGTCAATCTCCTGTTAGTGATGCTGTTTAGGAAGTTTGTGAAACTTGTGGGAGGTGGAGCTTTGCTGGAGGAACTACATCACTGGGGTCAGGCTTTGAGGTTTGTAGCCTCATCACACTTCCTGGCTTTGATGTCTATTGCCTGTGTGCTTATGAAATGTGAGCAGCCAGTTTCCTGCCCTGCCACCTGTTGTCTGTCATGCCTTCTCCTCTTGTCTTCCTGCGACATAAGCCAAAATGAATGCCTTCTTCCTTAAGCTGCCATTGTTCAAGGTATTTTATCACAGCAATGGCAAGGTAGCCAATACACAAAGGCATGTTAACCCACTGCTACTGAGCTACAAGAGACAGAGGCACCTAGGTGTTTACAAATAAATGTATATAATTACATGGTAGTTGAGGCTCTCTAAACCCTGGAGAATGAAAGACAAATATGGGGAAGACTAGGAAGGCCCAGCATGAAGCCTATTTTAAGAGCAATGAAGAGGATGTGAGTTACAGAAGTAACCAGGTAAAGGAAATAAAAGTTCATCTCGTTGTCAGATTTCTCTTGAAGAAAGACTAATTAGGCTGCCAAATTTTATGAGAATATACGAATGCAGTTGAGTACTCAAAGTATCATTTTGCACCAATGCAAAAATTCATTCTTTCTGTTTTCATATTGCAGGTTGAAGCTTGGGTTTCAACATCTCTAATCTGAAAATTCAAAATCTGAAATAGGGAACACAACTTTGAAAAGGATGAATGTCGTTTTTCAGAATCCTATAAGTTCCTACAAGAGCGTGAATGGTCTCACAATCTTTTTTGCTTAAGTGTCTGTCTGGAAAGTCTTCTACCTTGATACAATCTTCCATGATGTGTGTTGTGGGAAATAAAAAATCGACCGGCACATCCCCTTTTGCCCCTGCTGCCTGGCTAGCCATGCACTGGTGGGCAATGGCTGATCTGTTTTACCTCATGGATACTCTGACTCAGAAGTCTAAAATCTCTCCATCCAGCCTGCCAGGTTCCCACTGGCAGGTCTTTTACATGCCAGCCCCATGCTTCAAAGCCCCCATGGCCTTTTTGGTGCACACCAGGCTAACCTATGCTTTGTAGCCATACCTTTCCCTCTGGAACCCAGTTGAATCGCTGCAATAAGAAAAACACCACACAAATTTAGCTCAGAAACAAAGGTTACTCTATCTCTGGGTGCGACAACTAAAAGTTTATCTTGTAATCCCTACTAAATCTTATTCCTCTTGTGGCGAATCCTGATGCCACCATGATACTTGGAACCTCTAGCTACATCGTGCCCTTATGCTATCCCTGCTCCAAAAGCCCTAACTCTCTCCTCCTTCCTCTCTTCTTCCATCCAACCTGGAAGTCCTGCCTTCTTGCCCAGTGATTGGTTCCTTTATTCATTAGGAGATTGGTTCATAAGAAGTTACCTGAGTGTGTGACTCACTCCTTGTCTGCAGCCCCTCCCAGGAGAATGGAATTAGCATCAAAATACAAACAGCACCAGGCCCATCCACAACAGATGTGATGCAGTCATATGTCTCTCAGAGGCACAACTGAAACACAAACATATTTACATATGTATGCAAATTAACACTCTCATTTATCCAGGAAGTAATCAAAGAAAAACTGAAAAACAAGAAAATGTATAGTGCTTGCCATGCAAACATGAGGAATGGAGTTCCATTTCCAGCATATTTGTAACAAACCCTGGCAAATTGATATTCACTTGTAATCCCAGAACTACTGAGGTAGACATAAGTGCTCACTAGCCAGAAAATGTTACCTAATGTTGCCAAATAGTTGAAGTGAGAGATCTTTTCTCAAAATACACAAGTTGGATTGTGCTTTAGGGACAACACTTGAGGTTGGACTCTGGCCTCCATACATGTGCTCACACATTTTTGCTCTCACATGCACACACACGTTCACACAAACACACACACACACACACACACACAGTAAATATATACATACCTCACACACCCACATAGAAAGAGAAACAGAGACAGAGAAAGAACAGGCCCTACTCATGACACTATGGAGACTACAGTGATGGTAATAAAAAAAACAAACAACAAGAACAACAACAATAACAAAAAAGCAAAAACAAAAACAAAACGCTGTTTGCCCCAGAACTAACAGTCTATGTATTAGTTATTTTTCCAACAAACTGTGATAAAACACTGACAAAGTCATTTAGGGAGCAAAGGGTATGATTGGGTTCACAATTCCAGAAGGACAGAGCCTGTCACTACTCTAGAGACAGTGAGACCTGGGGCAATGAAGCCAATAAATGAAACAGACAAAAATGTCATGCAATAGCCAACTTTATTCAGAGCATTGGACAATTTATACTCCAGGGGTTAAAAGAGGGTCAAATGAGAAATATATACAAACTCAAGGGCAAGCTACAAGTGGGCAACAAACTGCACTTGGCAAACAAAACAAAACAAAACAAACCCATACAAACAAAAAAGCATATTTTTCCAAATAGGAATATAACCAAATAGGAATAGCCAGCTTAATGAATAATATGAATAAGCTCACCCTTATCTGCCACACCTGGGAGAAGCACAAAAGCACATTCCACAAGAATTCTGTGTTTTGTAGAAACTAAGGTCACAAGACTTGTTTTCTCAGAGTTTTCTCACAATCACTTAGAAATCCCCTCACGTAACTCTATATTTGGGTAGTATTACAACAATTAACCACATGTTTGAGGTATTCAACAGTCACAGGAAGCATGGGGAAGGAGTAGGAAGCTGGCTCATCACATTTTCATACACAGGAAGAAGTGGTGGTGGGTTAGTGGTGCTGGGTTGTAAAACTTCAAAGCCTCTCCACAGTCTTGAGCTTTTCCTGGCAAGGCTCCTCCTGCTACAGGTTCCATAACCTTCAGAAACAGCATCACCAAATCAGGATTGAGTATGCAAACACATGACCTTATAGGGGACATCACTCATGCAAACTATCACAATATCATATCAACAATCCACTAATAATAAAGAAAGTAGAAAATTAAAACAAATAAGACAAAGGCAAGGTGTGCTTTTGGTGACCTTGGAGGGTATAAATCCCCCTCTTTTTTGCTTTCAAAAGCCAAGATTTCAGAGTGTGGAGCACATGCTCAACAATTATTTGTCCCATTGGGTTATAAGGAATTCCAGTTTTATGTTCAATGCTAAATTCTTTACAAAATGATGTAAAGTTGTTTCCAGTATAAGCTGGCCCATTATCTGTCTTGATGACTTTATGTAATCCCATAGCATTTAAGGCTTATAAGCAATGATCAATTACATTTCAAGGGGGTTCTCCCATATGTAGAGAAGCAAAAGGAATCCGGAACAAGTGTCAAAATAGACACGTATATATTTCAATTTTCCATATTCTGCATAATGAGTTACATCCGTTTGCCAAATATGATTGGGCATAAGGCCTCACGAATTAACCCCTAAATGAGGAACTGGAGATAATATAATGTAGCTAGGGCTTTGTTTTACAATCATTCCAGCCTGATCCTTAGTGATCTTATGTCAGAGCCTTAAGGTGTGACTAGAAAGATGAAATTTATTATGATCACATCTAGCCAGTGCAATAGGATCTGAAACTAAGGCTTCTCCTATTAAAGCTCTGTCAGTGTGATCATTGCCTGCACTGTTAAAGGTCCAGGCTGTCCAGAATGAGCTCATATATGACCAATATAAAAGGGGTTTTGGGGGTAGGAATGATGGTCTGTAGTTGTGAAATCAGATCCTGCTGGTGTATTGAAATGAAGTGTACCACCACAAGTTTCCAACAAAGGAACAGCCTGAGCCACATATAGAGAGTATCAGTAAAGAGATTAAAAGTATCATTTACAGACTGAAAATAATTCAGTACTGCTGTCAGTTCTGCTAACTGAGCAGAGAGCCCAGGAGTCTCTATGACTACTTGTTGATTATTTAGGAGATACCCAGTTTGGCCTTTAGAGGAGCTGTCAGTAAAAATCAAAAAAGCATTATGCAGAGGCTGTAAAGATGTCATATTAGGAAGCATAACCTTATGTACATTTAAATTTTTTATCAACCTATTTTGAGGGTAATGATTATCTATACCGCCTCTAAATCCTATTTGAGCAAGCAACCAATCCATACTATGCAGATTTAGCCAAGTATTTTGATATACATTAAAAGGCTGAATAATGATGTCTGATTCTTTGCCAAAATAAATCAGTGCCTGCATTCTTCCAACTATAATCATATGGGCTACTGCCTCATAATATGGCAGGATATTATGTTTAGGAGATATCCTTGAAGTACCCACATAAGAGGAGTCTTTTGCCACAATAATCCTATAGGTGTATGAGTTATATTAAAGATCAGCAAATGTAAAGGCAAAGAATAATCTATATAAGTAACAAATTGTTTTTCAATAGCCCTTTCTTCTTGTTGTAAGGCCAGTAATCCAGAGGTTAATGATCGAGGAGAGGAAGGATCGGCGCTCCCTTTAAGAATATCAAATAAAGGCTTCAGGTCTCCTGTAGTAAGCTTTAAATAGGGGCTAAGCCAGTTGATATCATCTAACAGTTTTTGAAAATCATTTAAAGTTTTAAACTGTTGCTATGGTTAATTATCTTTTGGGGACAAATGGCTTTATCTGTAAGTCTAAAGCCTAAATAATTATAAGGAACCTGAGTTTGTACTTTTTCTGGACCTATTTGTAGTGCTTTATCAGCGAATGCCTGTTGTAAATCTCTGTAACATAAAAGCAACTCCTGAGGTTCCTTTCCTGCTAACGAAATACCATCTTTGTAATGTATGATGTGTATCATTGGCCACTGATGTCTTACAGGATGAATGGCTTGTTCCACCAATTTTTGACATAAGATAGGACTATTGGCCATGCCCTAAGGAAGAACTGTCTATTGATATCTTTTCATAGGTTCTTTAAAGTTAGTAGAAGGAACACTGAAAGCAAATCTTTCACAATCCTGGGGGTGCAAAGGAAGAGTAAAGAAACAATATTTCAAATCTACTACTATTTTATAATATCCTTTAGGAATGGGTACTGGAGATGGAAGCCCAGATTGTAAAGCTCCCATAGGTACGATGGTTCCATTGGCCTTTCTTAGATCTCGTAGCAATCTCTATTTACCAGAGTTTTTTTTTTTTTTTTTTTTCTTGATAACAATATTGGAGTATTGCATGGCAACTGGGATTCTTTTATATGCCCTGCTTCTAGTTTTTCTGCACATGTGAAGAGATGACCTCTATTTTTTCTTTAGATAAAGGCCACTGATCAGCCCATACTAAAACATTATTAAGACATTGAATTTTATCAGCATGGGATGCAGGCAAGATAGTGGCCATTATGGAAAATACTCCAAACCTCTTGTATTATAGTGTTACTTAGGCCTTTCAGATGTCTTAGTGCCTTGTTCTTCACTAGCCTCTGACAAGGCAAAAATCCTCGTCTTAGCATCTGTGTAGTTACTGCTTCATTAGGGCTACACATTATAAAACCCATCTGTGACAAGAGATCTGTTTCCCAGAGAGTAATAGGCACATGTGGCATGACATAGGGTCGAATTTGTTCTGAATTGTCCTCCTCATCTCTCCAGGTTAGAAGTTTAGAATTTTGTTTTGGGTTATTGGTATAACCAATCCCTTAAGGTGAGTGAGAGTATCAGATAAAGGCCAAGTTGAAGGCCAGTCTTATTCTCCAATAATTGTTATATCAGCCCCAGTTTCTATTACTCCTTCAAAATTTTCCCTTCAATTATTAATTTAAGGTTAGGTCTCTTACTAGTAATAAACTGAGCCCAGTTCACATCAAAGGAACCAAAACCACTTTGTCCTCTCTCACTCTTAACAATTTGGAAGGTAGCAGATGTAACGGAAGTAAAATAAATTGAGCAATTCTTTTGTTAGCAGGTACAATTATAATGCCATGGTAGGGGGAGACAGCCACAATTTAAATTTCTCCCTCATAATTATTATCTATAACACCTGAATAGATCTGCAATCCTTTTATAACAATGCTGCTTTAGCCTAAAAGAAATTCCTAGGTCCCTGGGAGCAAGGGCCCAAAAACTCCTGTAGGCAGGGTTTGAACCCCCATTTCTGAGGTCAATACTGCATGAGTGGTAGAAGAGAGATCAAATCATACACTTCCTGGAGTTGCTCTGATAAGTTCAGAAGTGAATTTCACTGGCTTGGCAGCAGCTTCATGACCCCATAAGCTGCTTGGTGTGACCGTCTGGGGGTCTGAGGCTGGACCCTCTGCTCGTTTCCTGACACAGGATGGCCCTGATTATCTGTTTTAAATCTACATCCCCTGGCCCAGTGATTGCTCCTCCTGCACTGAGGACAAATTCTTGGGCTATGACCTGATTGTCTACTCGTGTCTCTGCTCCTAGGACAATCTTTCTAAAATGACCCAAACCTCATTCAAAAAAAATCCATCATTACCTTGTTTCTGTGGAAGCGTTGCTTGCACGGTGGTCCCTTGTAAGGCAGCAGCCATAGCCAGACCCTGATTATATGAGAGTCTAGTTTTGTCAAAACCCAGTCATACAGCAGAATTACAGGTGTTATGTGATATTTTTCACTTTTCTTGACTACTGTTCATCGTTGACAATTCCAAGTCTTGAAGGAAGCCTTACAAGAGCTCCTATCCATAAGAAAATGTCTGGAAGGAGCAGGCATGGAAGGATCTTGGATTGTAACTTGACAAGAAATGACATGAGCCTGGATGGGGTCTCTGATTACCATGGATACTGGTGTGATCCTGAGTTGTAGTTACCTTTGTCAATTTGCTAAAGGAAACAGCCGTCCAGGAAGGGTAGCTCAACATAATGCTAGTGTTTGAAAGCCCGAAGTCAGAGGACTATAAGCAATACCTTACCTCAAAATAAGGAAGAAGAAATATCAATAAAATAGAGCTAATAAAAATATATGTTACTATGTTGCCTTGATGATTGTGTAACAATCTTTGCAGAAATGCAGCTATTCTAAAAAGATATGTTTACCCATCCCTTTGGCCATCAGAGTATTGCAACAACAGACTCCAAGAAATTTGGAATTTTCCCCTGGATTCCTCTGCTCTGCTGGGAGAATGAAATGTTGAAGCCTGTTGCCAATCAAGGAGAGCTTATTTCCTAGAAAGAAATTCCATGAAGTTCTGACAAGTTTTCACATCACCTTGTGTCTAAGGCTTAGACAATGAGGAACCGGTGAGAGGCCCCATTATTCAGCCATTATTGTTTGATCTTACATCCCCTTTGTCTTTTACAAACCCTAAACTTCATGTCAGAACACTGAAGACTGTTTCATGGGGCCACTGGATTTTTTTGTTGTTGTTGTTGTTGTTTCTCTTCTAAATGTGGCCATGTTAAATAAATTTCTCCTTTTCGATTTCTGATAATTTATCTCTTTTTCTTATAGGGGATGGATGGCTGAGCCTGGCTTTTCTAGGCTGCCAGAGTCCAGAGTCCAAACTCTTAGTCTAATAACTCTGATAATAGTTATGTGCACAAATGTATATAAAGCCCTCAGCAGGAACCTGGACCTACTGAACAGTCAGAGTCTTATTGCTTTATTTTTTCTTTTCTTTTTCTTTTCTTTTCTTTTCTTTTCTTTTCTTTTCTTTTCTTTTTCTTTCTTTCTTTTTTGTTTGTTTTGTTGTTGTTGTTGTTGTTTGTTACAACTAACCACTCTTTAAGCAAAATCAGTTGCTGAGAAAATACTTTTTCTGAACACCAGTCACAGGGTAGTGATCTGGCAGAGACAAAGTCTCCTTGACTTTCATGCTAAAAGACTCAAAGTAAGGCAATTCTCTTAAAACCCCACATGGGTGGGTGGCAGATCCATTTGCTCAGGTCCATTCTGAAGACAGAATGGTAGGAAATAGAGCATGCAACTGAAGGAGAAATGCAGTATTGTGTCTTACTCCAGGTAAGGACACAAGCAGTCTCCAGAGAGAGGCTTCCAGTGCGTTCCTTTCACCTTGGCAACAAAGCTCCTGGGAGGGCGGGGGTTAGGACTTTTTTGTTCAATATTAACACATTTATTACAGGAAACTAACTTTTTGAGTTACAACAAAATATTCTGTAAAATCCACTAGATTAGAGAAATGGCTCTATGGTTAAGAGCATTGGAAGCCCTTCCAGAAGACCTTGGATCAGTTCCCAGCACCTACATAGTCATCTAAGTCCAGATAATTGGATGTTCTCTTCTGGTTTCCACAGGCACCCAGTAAGAATATGGTGTACATACATACATATTTATAGGCACATACTCATGCACTTAAAATAAAAAGAAATCTAATACCGAAAGAAGACCCTTCACACGATGAAACAATCCCAGAAGTTCAGCTATTGAAACATTGTTGTGTTTGGTAATCATCATTCGGTCTTCATAGTTCTTGGTTTTCTCTTAAACAGACAAGCCAACAAAATCCTACAAACAGTTGCATTGTGTATTTTCTCCAACTACTTTTTTAAAGTTTATTTTTATTAGTGTGTGTGTCTATGTGTGTGTGTGTCTGTGTGTGTGTGTGTGTGTGTGTCTGTGTGTGTGTGTGTGTGTGTGTGTCTGTGTGAATACAAATAAATAGGGCACACATGTGAAGTGCACCAAGAGGCCAGAAAAGCAAGTCTTATTCCCCAGGGTGGACTTACAGGTAATTGTAAGCCTGATCATGCGGATGCTGGCAACTGAACTCTGGGTCTGCCAGAAATCCAGAGGGGCTATTAATGGCTGATCTCCTCTCCAGGCCCAGTCTCTACTGCCATGATGGGTAATAAACATCCCTTAAGTCACTGCTATTCAGGGCTTCACAACTACCATTACAATCAGGTACTTCACTGAAAGCTATCATCTCAGGAATCCTCGTGGCCTCTGACCACAAGTAACTGGGGCTTCTTCTGAACTTCCTGACTCATGACTATTTTGATGTTTGTGAATAGATGTGTGTAGGGGAGGGGGAGAGACACATACGAATGTGCGCCGGTCTGAAGACAACCTCAGAGGATGTTCCTCAGGCGCCGTCTTTCTGAAACAGGGTTATAACTGGCCTAGAACTACCTAGGTAAGATAGACTGGGTGACCAAGGATCACTGGTCTCCTCCACCTCAGCACTGGGATTACAGTTGGGCACAAATATGCCCAGTATCACCCCCAACCCGATACGGATTCTGTGGCTTATACTCAGGTCCTCCTTCTTTCAATGCAAGTGCTTCACCAACTTAGCTAGCACCCATGACCATGCCCACACCATGGCTCCCAATTCAGATTTTTAAATATAAAAGTCATCCTGTCATAATGAACTTACAGAAAAGGGCATAAAATATATAAATTAGCAAAGCCACTCAAACACTATGTCCCAAACTTTATACATCTCAGTGAATTTTGGTATAGTTAGATTAAACATTCTGGAGCTGTGGAATTTCACTATGGATTTTACAATTAATTACATTTTTATGCACCTATCCACCACAAAAAAATAATGTGTTAAAACTAGAAAAACCGTTAGCTTTATATCATCTTTACAACAAATACATCTTTACCTGAATTCTTGTTCTCCTTTCTAAATGTAATACTGCCATGAATACAGGTAAATTCTTATAAACATATATGCATTATAGGCTGGATCTAAATATGAGGGGAAATGTGATTTCTATTTTGTTTTTTATTTCTGAGATTGGGTCTTGTCCCGTCATATCGCGCATTATAAGTCCATTAACTTTCCAGCAAATTTGGTAATTTCATTTTTTCCTTATAGCTGAATAGTAGTCCATTTTTACATGTACACCATGTTTTCATTATCACTTCATCTAAAGGTTTGAAAGGGAAATATCTCTTTTCCATTAGAACTATGATATGCCATTTCTGGTATTTGGTTCTGGATATTTTTGACAATCTTGAGGTCTTCTAATAAATTTCATTCTTAAGCTGGACTTATATGTCAGCCCTTCTCACAAGCAAGCAAGATGTTGCATTTTTGCCTTTATGCCACAGTAAGGTTTGATATGTACAGTTTGGTGGTGGGTTACATTCAGAAATATCTTTGGCTGTAGGCTCAGTATGCCTGTATGCACAAGTGTAACTGAAGATAATAAAAAACTATACTGATTATACACATAAAGCTTATATAGAGAGAAAGCATATTATCAGGTGTATAACATACTTGTGTTTCTAAATTTTTACTTGGCTAGAGGACAATAAGAAAAAAAAACACATGCAAACATGTTCCTGTTAAGATTAATGCTGAGTAGGAGGTTGAAAAGCCATGTCTAAGGTATAAGACCAGATAGATTGCTTTCTGCTCCTGAAGTTATGAGCCCCACAGAAAGCACTAAGCCCAGGAGTTTCCTCAGTAAACCCCTTGCCTCATCACTTAGTTCACATTGAGATAATTCTGACTCTGGCTTGTATTATTAGAAGGAAGCAATAAAGGAATCTCAAAAGTTGGTTTGTATCAATGACTGATAGCTCTCTGCTGCAGGGGATTCCAGCTTGGACCTCCTGCCTGGACACCTCCCACATGACCCACAGGACCCAGGGTCTATTCATGTCAGTTCTTAGGTGAATACTATCCAAGAAAAAAGGATTGTCACAAGCTCACTAAAAACTTATATGCAACCCCACCTTAACCATCTCCAAGGCAAACTTTCAATGTCTGCCACCCTAATTGTTCCCGGACAAAAAAGAAAACAACAACAACAACAACAACAACAACAACAACAACAACAACAACCTGAAACACAAATGCAGATGCTCTATCCTGATGTGCCAATTCTGCTCCAAATTTGATTAAAGATACCATTATCTGTTACAGGTAGAAAATAAAAAGGACAGGATTTAGAGCATCTTCAAAAAGTCATTGCTGAGGTTTTGTGAAGGCATTAGGTTTTTGTTTGTTTTGGTTTTTTTTTAATCACTGGGGGGGTGTATTTTTCTAGAAAGATTCATACTTTTCTTTGTGTCCTAAATCATTACTTCACGAAACACAGCTAGGTTAATAAATTGAGTTGCAGATAATCATACCTCTGTGGTGGTTTGAGTGAGAAAGGTCCCCCGTAGGCTCAGGAACTTGATCTCTCAATCCCCACTATTGTGGGAGTTTCAGGAACTGCAGCCCTGCTAGAGGAAGCATAACCCTGGGGATGAGCTTTAAGAGTAAAATCTATGCCAGTGCCTGGCAAACACAGAAGTGGATGCCCACAGTCATCTATGGGATATAACACAGAGACCCCAATGGAGGAGCTAGAGAAATTACCCAAGGAACTGAAGGGGTCTGCAACCCTATAGGTGGAACAACAATATGAACTAATCAGTACCCCCAGAGCTCGTGTCTCTAGCCTCATATATAGCAGAAGATGGCCTAGTCAGCCATCGTTGGGAAGAGATGCTCCTTGGTCTTGCAAACTTTATATGCCCCATACAGGGGGAAAGCCAGGGCCAAGAAGTGGGAGTGGGTGGGCAGGGGAGCAGGGTCGGAGGAAGGTATAGGGGACATTCTGGATAGCATTTGAAATGTAAATGAAGAAAATATCTAATAAAATAATTAAAAAAAAAATAAGAGTACAGTGCCTAGAGCTATTTTCAGATTTCTTTCCGCTTGATGCTGACAGTTGAGATGTGGATCTCTCAGCATCCTGCTCCATCCATTCTACCTGCTACTTGCTGTGATGTTTGACCACCACTGTGGACTCTTATCCCTCTGGAACTGTGAGCCACATAAATGCTTTTCTATAAGCTGCTTTAAACATACTGTTCTCCCACTTACTTCTCTTAGTAATTAATACTGACTCCCAGGGAGAAAATTGCTAATATCAAAGAAGAATGCAGCTAAGGAAAACTTTTCCTGGGGGCTAAGAAGACAGTCAGTTTGTGACATGCTTGTTCTCTCAGCACAATGGCTTGAGTTCAATCCCTACAACCCATATGATAATATTCCAGGCACACTTTGGCATCCCAACCCTGGGGAGATGAAATTGGTGGATCCTTGGATCATGCTAACTCAACACTATAGACAGCCTGCTAAGGTTCAGGGCACGGACACACCCTGTCTCAAAAAATAAAAGGTGAACAGCACCTGAGGAGTCATTTCTAAGGTTAACCTCTGACCTCCACATTCATGTGCACCCACAGACAGAACATGTACATACATGCACCCACAAACACATAGAGAAAGAGGAGAATGAGGTAGTCTTAGTTACTTGTCTCGTGCTGTAATAAAAACACCATGACAGTTTATAAAAGAAATGGTTTATTTTTGACTCACAGTTAACAGAGGAATAAGAGTGCATTACAGCCAGTGGGACAACCTGCAGAATACAGCTATTAGAGCAGCAGCTGAGAACCAACACCACAAACTGCAAACTAAAAAGCACAAGTGCAATGGAAATGTGTGGCTTTTAAAACCTCCAAGCCAACTCCGAATGACATACTTCTTCTGATAAGACAGAACCTCTCCAAACAGTACTACCACCTATGGACCAAGTTATCAAATGCTTGAGATTATGAAATGCATGTCTCACAAACAATCACACAGGCGTGGACCATTTAATAAATACGTGTGTGTTGATCGTGTATTAGTCTCATTTTTAAACCCATGATAATTTGTGGTTCTTTCCTTTTTCTGGCTTATCCTGTAAGTCTGGGGACCCAGACTCTGGTTGCTTTTAGTTGCTGAGCCATCCCTCTAGACCTCACTATTTTTAGTTGCTTACACAATTTCTGGAAATGAAGTGATGGGCAGATGAGAGAGGGAGAGAGAGAGAGAGAGAGAGAGAGAGAGAGAGAGAGAGAGATTTGCATGGGAGAAGATAGTGCATTCAGATAACAGGGTACTATATAGCACCTGCTGCACTTAGCAGGGGTACAGAGTTGTTCTTTCAGTGAGTGTTCTTTTAAACTTCTCCCTCCTTCTTGTCTGTGGGAAATTAGAAGATCATTATTATTGTTGACAAGACACCTGTTCCTGAAAATGAGCCTGGGGTTTGCAGCAATCGCCATTAAGAGGAGACTTGTAATTGACTCATAAGAATAGCAAGGTGTAGAAAGCAGTTAAGGCCTTTTCTATTCAAGTGTGCCATTAGTGGGGACTCATTGAAAATATGAGCAGAGCAATGTGTAAATAAAGATTCCCATTTTCTGTAATTAAAATTTTATATCTACTTCTGCTTCCAGGGTTCAGGCAAAACTCTCAGGCCATTTGGTCTATGCTCTGTGTCCTTATTTATGTGGGTTTTCAGAATATCTTTTGCATGTAAACTTAAGACAGGTTGTTGATTTGACCTATGGGCAGATTATTGTGGTTTACACTCCCTAAATGTCAGTGGACCCCAGCTAAGGTATTCTTAACAGGCTTGCATTTTGTTGCAGCATTGAGCCATATTCCTGAAGCCTCTTGGATGTATAGTTTCTATTGGGTGACTTAGATCCAGGATCTTTGTAGATTATTTTCCTGTAATGCTAACACTGAGGTGGGAACAGAGAAAGACCACCAGAGCTTGATGGCGCCCAGAATAACCAAGACAAAGGAGCTTATAGATCAAGGAAATACCCTACATCAAAGGAATGTTGTGTACACTGACACCCTTCTCGGACATGATCATGCATGGAAACATGCACTAGTATACACATATCTGTACACACACATACACAAAAGATGTTTTACATTTTTACACTAACTCTCTCTGAGGAGACACCAACAACAAACATCTATTCATGACAGAGACTCAGATGATGCTGGGGTACTGGGAATCTTAGATCCAGAAAACAGACACCCTGAGATGTCCCAGGACCCCACAAATTTATCCTGTCTCTATCCCTGCCACCCCAGAGGCAGAGACATGACAAACCCTGGAGTTCGCAAGCCAGACAGCCACAGAAAGAAACCTTGCCTCGAAAACAAAGGAGGCAGGGAAGTAAAAGGTAGATGCTGACAGTGAACAACACCCAAGACTGACCTCTAACCTCCCAGAACCCCACCCACATACATGCATATACATACTCCTATGCATATGTATACACACATACACATAGCACAAGTTTTCAACAATAAGAAATAGATAAATGCTTTCAGATTCTTCATACTAAAACAAAAAGTGTACAACTATGAAAATTGACCTTCCAGTGTTCCCAAGCCAGAGAAGGATGCTAATGTGATATTTAAAAGCAAGGTAGCAGAAAACATTGCATTATGTCCAATATGTTTATAATGAAAACAGCATCCTTCATTTTCAGGAGGAATCAACCACTATATTGAAAACCAGAATGAAAAAAAAAATCAAGCATTTTATGCCTCCAGGCATACAAAAGTACTTAAAGGAAATTTATTTTAAAAAGAATTATTCTGGAGCTAGTGAGATTGCACAGTGGTTAAGAACACTTTTCTTCCAGAGGTCCTGAGTTCAATTCCCAGCAAACACATGGTGGCTTATGACCATCAATAATGGGATCTGATGCCCTCTTTTAGCATGTAGGTCTACACGCAGACAGAATACATCTTCATTTTTAAAAATACATAAAACGTTAATTAAAAAGTTCAGAAATACCTACATAATAAAATAGATATGATAATTTTGCATATAGTAATTGGACACCTTTATAATGACTTTTTTTTTTTTTCGAGACAGGGTCTCTCTGTATAGCCCTGGCTGTACTGGAACTCACTTTGTAGACCAGGCTGGCCTCGAACTCAGAAATCTGCCTGCCTCTGCCTCCCAGGTGCTGGGATTAAAGGCTTGCACCACCACCACCCGGCTATAATGACTTATTTTATTTTTAATTATAAGGTTGGGTGGGGTAGGGAGATATGCACATGTGAATGCAGGTACTGGTAGAAGCCAAACCAAGGCATTAGTTTCCTTTGGAGCTGTAGTCACAGAAGGTTGTAAGCTGCCTTGGTATTGATGCTAAAAAACCAAGCTCATGTCCTTGACAAGAACAAGAGCTATTCTTAAACACATAGTCATCTCTCCAGCCCCCATTTTATAACTAGTGATGGAAAATAAATGTCAGACTTATATTTGACATTAAAGAAACTAGACACTTGGGGTTCCTTCAGAGTGATGACATCATTTATGAAATAAACTTGTTTAGTGGAAACTGAATGTGAATATCATCAAGTTTTTAGATCTAAGCAACTTTTATTTAAGAACACACGGGACATGGGGGGCATTTTAAATAGCTCTACTGGGAGCAATCAGCCAGCCACATCAAGCCAAGACATGCTATAGAACAGAACATAGAATTTCAACAAGAAAACCTGAGGGGAAAAATTCAGACAGAGGCTAAGAATCAATGTTGGGAGTACCTACATCCATACATGTTGTATCGGATGACTATGTAAGTGTGCCCGGTGTTTTCCATTGTTAATTGCTATTAGGACATTTTGCATTGTCATTTCTATGGCCCACTACCTGCTTTCTATATGTGAATGTTTGTCACTTCTTCATCTCAACAAAAAGAGGATTCTCTGAGATTATCCTGTTAACAAGCAAGCTGTCCTGGTGGAGGTCATGGAAGATCACATTGCCTTCAATCTGACCAAAAGGCAACACTGAGATATGGACTGGGCACAGTCCTCCTGTTGCAGAAGTCAGAATGTGTACATGCTGGAAACTCTCCATCTGTGCCAATAGCTTTTATTGTATCAGAAAGCAATGTGACTACTGATCAATAAAAAACTGACAGCTTGAGCAGGGGCAGAGGGATAGAAACATGGACTAGAAGTGAAAGGACAATATAAGCCCCATTTGTACCCATTTAAGGACCCATTTGTCTCCATTTTGAAGATAAGGCCTGATTTCAAAAAAGGCCATAAGACACCAGGTCCACGAATAGACCATAGGTCCCAGAAACTAACTCAAAAGACACTAGCTCTAGGAACAGACCATAAAATCCAGAACAAGAACATAAAACCCTCTCTCAAATAACAACCTGGGGATAATCACAAAAATGGAAAAATATCTTATCTCAAAATGTGAGACCTAGACTGGACAGCCCATTTCATCACATGATTGAATGCTGGTGACATAGAAATGTACACCACTGATCACCTGTGACCCCCTAGAACCCACCAATGAATATTTCCATTACCTAACATTTTTAGCGAGTCACCCTGGTTCCCTATAAAAAGGCCTCTATGCCTTTATCTGGGGTTGTCATTGCACACTGGTTGTTTCTGCAGAATAAACACTCTGGTTTTGTATACTATCTGAGACTTGGGTCTTCCTTCAGTGATTTTCAGACCCTTATAGAAGAAACAATAAAAGATACATAGAAAGACCCAATGGCAGAGACGTCTGGTTAAGTTAGAAGGTAGCTAAGAGTCTGCCCCAGCAAAAAGGCCAACAGCCTTCAACTGAATTGATTTTTCCACATTTTTATTATTAAATCACAGGTGGATCCCTGAAAGCCTTGCAATGGATCAGAAAAATAAATAAATAATAAGGCTGGTATTAACCAAGTAAACCAGATATAGGTGTGACTCCATCTGGATTCCAGTGAAATAATAACAATAACCACAGACTGTCAGAGAAGCTATATCAGAGGATATGTGATAAAGTATTCGGACTGTTAATTGGATACCAGGAGAATATTGTCATTGTTAAACATCTTGCTGTTCTATCCCTGGTCACTGATAATTGTCAACACAGCCTGGAGTTTTTTGAAATGTAACTGTTTCTGGGAGCAATAACACTAAGAGAGCCCTTACTGTTAGCCAGCACAGGACAATGATAAAGAAAGGTCAGATTTGGGGATCTGAGTCCTGATTAGTCATCCCAGGGAAGCCATTTATGGTTTTCTTGAGTCTCTTCCCTCAGTTGATATATGTGACAATCACAGTACTTTGCTCATGGGCATACTATGTATGTTAGACTAATATGTAATACTACACCTCTCAAATTCACATATATGAATGCTTACACACACATATACACATGTGGGGCAAGTAGACTGTCCCAACAGTCAGAGGAACTGGTATGATTGAGCCCTAGGATATCTCAGGCAGACTCTGCCAAACTACCTGATCTGGAACATATAACAATGACTCCCCACTGAGAGGATCCTGACAATTGGTCACATAGCCTAAAAACCTAAAGTTCTCTATCCTAATGAGTTATCTGGAAAGGTATCGGATATTTAGCCAATGAGATCCCTTGCCTGGGCATTCCTTCCCACAAAATGTATTTAATCCCTGGCTCACCCTGATTAAGATGTACGCATTTACAGCCATCATCAAATGAAGCAGTTTAGACCAGTAAAGCTTCTCTCCTTCATTGAGAATCACCTAGGGGAGAGGCCTTTGTGTACTGGAGAAGGCCTTTTCTCTTCCAGCCCCTCTGTACTCTTGGCATTCACTCAGAACAAAACCAGATTCTGCTCCAGTCCCAGGCTCATCCATCCCATTCCTGCCTGGCTCATAGGTGGAGCAAGGACTCAAGGACCCTGTTATCAACTCTGTGGTACCCAGCAGCCTCTGGGTATGGAAAAGACTGAGAACCACAGCATCCATCCCAAATCCCACTGTTTCTCATCAGAGAAAACACTGTCTGGGACCCCAATCACAAACTCTGTTCTGCCTTCCCTGAGTGGCTTTATGTCCATGTTCCAGCACCCCAGTGGTAAGATAGACATGGAGTCCAACATACACAGAAGCATATATATCAAAAACACAGACAAATAAAAAATTAAGTTAATATTAATGTGGAAGAGAGAGTTGTTAAAACACTGGATATTATATACTAAGCAATAGATGCATAAACATCATACACACAATCAAATAACATTTTTAAGTTAAATTCTGATATTGAGGTGCTATGTGTTCTTCACAGCCTTTAGTAGATTTTTTTCTAGCCTTGAGCAGGCTGAACACTCCTTGAATCCTTGCCACAATGGACCTTAATGACTTAGGTGGAGTCATTTGCCTTGGTTGCACGTGCAAGTTCCCACAGGAACTTAGAAGAATAGACTGCCTGCTGGCCTTGCTTTGCAACATAATCCAGCTGAAACAAAGGCTGGGTTTGTGGGCTTTCTCTATATAAATGCTGTGCTGGATGTTAAACTTGGAGTCTTGATCAGAACCTTGTCTTGGCTTCATTCTTCTCTGCTCCTCCCCCCACCCCCCATCTATTTTTCATTTCCAGCCTCCCTTTTGGGTAAATCCAGTTTGTTCATGGTCGCTGGGTGGCTACAATGGTATAAAGTGGCTATTATAGACTGAGCAATAGATAAATGTTTGTTTGTTTTTTGTTTTTTGTTTTTTGTTTTTTGTTTTGTTTTTTTTTTT
>NC_034607.1:25795512-25798083 GCF_900095145.1 Mus pahari | reverse complement strand
AAAAAAAAAAAAAAAAAAAAAAAAAAATCAGAAGTTTTAAGTCATCCTTGGCTACCTATGTATAAATTAGTATACCAGTCTACTGTGATGATAGAAATTTAAATTTGGTTGTCTTCTATTTAAACTTAATTGCAGCTTCTGATTGCTGCCTCCCTTTTCTCTAATGTGATTCACACTGAGGTTGATGCCAATTGCTCTCATCTCAAGGACAGCTGCAGTGGTCATTTCACTGCCACCACTCCTCTCCTATCCCTGGGATGTCTGCACCTACACACACACACACACATCCACACACAATGAACAGGTTTTGCTTAGTCCTATGTCTAGGTGAGGACTTGCTCTTAGTTTTGACTGGAAATTGACATAGGAAGTTGCTGAAAACTGATGTCCAGGGTACTCTGAAAAGGGTACTGTGAATAAAGCTGAAATCCTGTCCCTTCCTAGTGGCTATAAATTTGAAATAATCAAAAAAAGAAAAAAGAAAAGAAGCTGTTAAAGATTTAATGGATGCCTGTTTCCAGCATTAAAAATTGAAGAGTAAAAAGAGAAAGCCTAATGTCATTTTTAACTGCCTCTTAGGAGATGCATGTCTGGCCCAAGGGACTGAGTCGGAGAATCTATACAGCATTGGAAAATGGATGAGATACAGATCAACCATTTTCCTGTAAAATGGATCTGGGCAACCTCCCACTCAAGATATTTGAAAGCAAAACCCAGCCCTGCTCCAGATCCTACACAAGCAATAAGGACACAGCTAGAATGGCATTTCATTGAAAATCTATAAAAACACAAGCTTTGTGCATTTCATCCTCTTGGATATGGTCAGCTTTGAAGACTTGAGGACATGTATCCCTAATACAGAATTGTCAAATGGTAGCTCCTGGGCATACTGCCTAAAAGAGCAGGAATCTCACCCCTCTGAAACATTTCCTCTGGCATTAAAAATAAAAGATATTTAAATTCTCTTTCTGATTCTTCCTTTTAAATTTTAAATGTGGAAAAAAAATGAAAATAAAAAGAAATTAAATCAGACATGATTGATGAGGGGTCAAATAGATTCTCTAATCTCGAAGCCCTATGGCAAATGAAAAGTTTGTCATCTGTCTGGGGAGGTGGAATTTACAAAATAATGTGTGAGAACCTGAATTTGAACCCCCAGAACCCAAGTAAAGTCTAGTTAGGTATCACATATCTGTAATTCCATTGAACCTATCATGAGATGGGAGAACGTAGAGAAGAATCCCATAAGCTCATGGGACAGCAAAATTAGTATACATAGCCAACAGCAAAGAGAATGGAAAGAAGGAAAGAAAGAAAGAAAGAAAGAAAGAAAGAAAGAAAGAAAGAAAGAAAGAAAGAAAGAAAGAAAGAAAAGCAGGAAGGAAGGAAAGGAAGAAAAGGAAGGAAGGAAAAAGAAAAGAAAAGAAAAGAAAAGAAAAGAAAAGAAAAGAAAAGAAAAGAAAAGAAAAGAAAAGAAAAGAAAAGAAAAGAAAAGAAAAGAAAAGAAAAGAAAAGAAAAGAAAAGAAAAGAAAAGAAAAGAAAAGAAAGAAAAGAAAAGAAAAGAAAAGAAAAGAAAAGAAAAGAAAAGAAAAGAAAAGAAAAGAAAAGAAAAGAAAAGAAAGAAAAGAAAAGAAACAGTGAGATGTGATATTAAATAGGTTGGACAGATGATTTGATCAGAGTTCATCCCTGCCCCTACAATGTCAAATTTTTCCTGAAGGGCCAGCCATAGAATATATTTCCCATCCTTTTTTGCATTTGGGAAGCTAGCACAACACAGCACTGTAGAGTTAGTGCTGGAATTTTAATGTCAAAAGGTTGGGCACACCCGGAAGAGGAGAAGATATCCTGTCACCAGGTGTGCCCAACTTTTTTACATAGTAATTCTGGTTCCACCATCTTTATTTCTTTTGTCCTGTTATGGAAACCACTTTAGGGAGTCATTATTTATAGTTTTGTACACGATTTCCAAAGGCCTCTGTGATAAGGCAGTTCACTGTTCCTATGGTAGCATTGAACTATGGGCAGAAGCAGTCGAAATGTCTGTCTGCAGTTTGTAGGAAAAGGTCACTGAGGTATCAGGACCTCATCTAAGAGCAGATAATATGAATTTCCACCACTGCAGCCTCAGGTCAGACGTTTCATCCCATCAAGAGAAAGATGATGTAGAAGTGACACTTCTGACTACAGCATCTTAAGAAACTGAACAAATCCTTTACCACAAAACCATAACAACTTGCCCTCCCCCATCAGAGTCCAACTGTAGGACCCTGTTTCGGGGATCCCCACTCGAGTCTCGGGAAAGGACCCACCCAAGGAAACACGAGAGACCTTATTGATGTAAAAACACGAGGTAGTTTAATGGCAGAGCCAATAAGTATCTCACGCAGGAGACAGAAGAATTGACCATGAGGCTCGAAAGCTAGGAGTTTTTATAGGAAGAGGGTTGGGGACTAGGAGGAATTAGCACGGGTTCACACGATTGGCTCATTTAAACATCAGTAGAAAATGATTATACATCAGCAGAATACTACGTGCAAGTCAGGATGTCAGGAGACCTGAGGGGCGGA
>NC_034607.1:25784268-25795501 GCF_900095145.1 Mus pahari | reverse complement strand
GGAGCAGAGATGGCTCACCTTCCGGTTCAGACCTGGGAGACCGCTTCTGGGCAGACACCTCTCCTCGGGCGGGAAAAGGCCCCGAATGCCGGCCCAAGCCTTAGTNCTGCTCTCGGGCGCACACCCCTCCTCGGGTGGGGAAAGGCTCTGGATGCCGGGGGGGCTACTCCCAGGCGAACACCCCTCCTCGGGCGGGGAAAGGTGCCGGTGCCGGATCAGCCTGGGGACTGCTCAGGAATGTTTTAACAAGGGGCCTGCCCCAACGTTCCCCGGGCCCCTTCCACTGTATTCTCAGCCTCAGGCTTCTAAGCTTACAAACAACTTTTTCTTTGGACTATTCGGACATAAGTTACATAAATCAGGTCTCAAATTTTATCTTAAATTTCATTTCCCTTCACAACTTGCAGTCTTTAGATGATACAATTATTTGGTTATCATTCTTCTGTGAAATAAGAAGGAAACAAATGGCATTCGCAACTGTGTTAATGCAACATTGGGATGAAAACTAAATTATTCACGAGCAGAAAAGTAACATGAAGGTGCTAATGCTTTAATCACTGGCGATAAGGCCTCCCTTTGCATTGATGAAACATCTGTGGAGGCTGGAAATGCCAGATTACTGGGTGAGAGAAGGAGCCTAGTATGGCCATGTAAGTGTTTCTTCCTGGGCGAAAAGAATACAGCCTCTGTGCTGCAGCTCCAAAGCTTCAGAGGCGTCTCCCATCTGGAGCTGCTGAGTGAAAGACTTTAGCTTCCTTGGCTTCCCACTAGTCTCTAGAGGTTATCTCAACTACCTGGGCCCAAGTGCCGAACTGGGAGGGTCTGTTGCTCATCTGCCCCTTTTCGCTCCATTTTCTGAAGCCAACTTGTTTCTTCCCAGTTCCTCTTGCTGGCCCCTCTCCCTCCATTTGTCCCCTGATACTTTCTCTGTTCCTTATACTTCCTCTCTTGACCGCCGCGTTAGCTGCTTGGGCAATGAAAACTAATACGAAGGTTAAAACAATGAGCGCGTGGGGCCTGAGGAGATGGCTAAGGAATCCTCTGCCTGTTCAAAGAAGGAGAACACTTCAGAGGTACAAAAGAAGAGGGAAAATAATAGGATGGGATTTGTAAGTCCAGATACTGTAAACAGCCGCTTGCCATGGCTGCTCTACTGGGTCCAGTCTGCATTCTGTACAGTGTATGTTCAGCTTCTCTGTCTTGTCTATGGTAAATACACACACACACACACACACACACACATGCACATATATATATATATATATATATATATATATATATATATATATNATATATATATATATATATATATATATATATATATATATATATATGTATATATACATACATACATACATACATATATTGCTTACTCTACCTGAGCACTGGTGTGAACTGTTCTCCTTCAGGAGCAAAGGAAACTAATACTGTGGGTCAGATCAGTGGTGGCAAGTTGGGAGGGGATATTTTCTATCCAGCAGAGGAGATACCTGAAAAAAAATACATAAAGCGAAGAGTAGAGTTGAGGAGAGATGCAACACCCTGTGGCTCCACAGCCTGCAGGGAGCAAGCTGCTAATGAAGAACTACCCCAGCAATGAAGTCTGCTTCTTGGATCCAGACATTACACAGCATTCTGGTCAGGTTCTGTGCTACACAAACAGACCATGCTGACAAGGAAGAAGCACCAGCTCTGCTAATGGGTATGCATGTGGCCATCTTTCACCAGAGAATGTACAATGGCCGAAAAACACATCAAGGGCGTATGCCCGATACTGGACTGTGATGTGAAAGTGTAAACTGAATAAACCTCTTCCTCCCCAACTTGCTTTTGCTCATAATGCTTCAACATAGCATAAACCACCTGAGTGTTAAGAAGTTCTCTGTGCTGTGATTTGACATTTCTAAATAAATGCCACCTGGCTCCTCCATCCTCTTTTTCAAGTATGCTATGCTGAAATAAATCACATGATGGTACCTACAACCTCATGAAACATTAAAAGTGATGTTTGGGGTTTTCCTCTGGAGACCACTTAGGGAACATTTCTAAAGAAGCTCCTTTACCTCCTACCACTAGCATTCCTTTCATGGCAACCATCTCTCCCTTCCTTTCTTATTACCACTTTTTAACCCCCCCCCCCCAAAAAAAAGTGCTTGTGCATAGGAGGAAAGTATGTGTTCATTAATGCTATGCAGGCAAAGGCAGAAGAGGGCCTAAGTGTTTGGTTTTGGACTCCAGAACAAGGGGGGTGCATATTTTACATATCAAAGCAGGCATGGCCACCAGGTTCTCCCAGCATCCCTCAGTATCTACCTGGCATACCCTGCCCATAACTCTGAACTTTCCAGCCCAGGAACTGGGCTGCCTTCCTCCAGAGGCTCTTTGCTGTATAGTCTGGACATTTTACTCTGTCTGTCTGTCTGTCTGTCTGTCTGTCTGTCTGTCTGTCTCTCTCTCTCTCTCTCTCTCTCTTCTGTCTGTATCTCTCTCTTTGCCTCTCTTTCTTCTCTTTCTCCTCATACTCTTCTCCTTCTGCATTCATGTTTTCTCTCTATTTTCCCCTCCTCACCACCTCTGTCCTCTTTTCTCCCTTGCTGCTCCCTCTGTTCCCAGGGTTGCTTTCCTGACCTCTTTCCTTGGTGCCAGTGAACTCTCCCAAGAGGAACTTCCCAATAAACTTACCTTTAATATGTTCTAATTTGGCTTGAATTGGCTAGTTTGACAGGTGGAGAAATAACCTATCAGTTAGACCACATGAAAAGGAGTTACGGAAGGTTGGGATACCTGCTCAAGTCCGCTGGACCCTTTAAACCTTGTATTCTCTCAGATGCTGTTTCTACTAGATGCTGAAACCTTTTCATGGAAGTGAGTCCTGGGAACCAAACCCCAGTCCTCTGCACGGGCAGCAAGTGCTCACAAATGCTAAGCTATACCACCAGTTCTTAATGAAACTCTTCTATGGCTCTTAAAGGAAGTCTCGTCTAAGTCAGACTATTTTATGTCTGATATTTTCAATCCCACATCTAGGCCTGATCATGTCTCCAGGTCCTTTCTCCCAACAAAACTTATTTCCAAAAGATAACAATATTTCTGTCTTTCTTTCCAAGACAAATGGCACTCCATCATCACATTTACAGTGACCACTATTCTGCGCTCAACTCCCATGATTTAAAATATTAGGTATTTCACATATGAATGAGATTGTTGCATGACCATCTTTTTCAGGAAATCTGTTTTTCCAAGGCCAGGACTGGTGTTGGGACAGTTAGATGATACAGATAAAAGCCAATAACTTTCGAGAGAACATTAAGGCTGATAACCTCCTAGTAAAATTTAAATATTCATGACTTCCTTGACTAAATTGTGACCTTAAGAAACAATATACTTAGCAGTCAGTGGGGTCAGCATAGCAGAGCATAAATAATTGCCTACAAATAAGTTAAAATCCTAAAGGCAAGAAAACCCAAACTACAAACACTTCTACATACATTTTTTGCTTTGTGTTTAGGTTCCAGTTGTTGCTGTATTTTTTTCTTTTCCAAATGCACCTATTCCTGTGCAAACAGGGACAGTGCCACCAACTCTGAGACAATCAATAAAGCCACCAAACCCAGATACTAATGCACATGCCAGCAAGATTCTACTGAAGGGACCCTGATATAGCAGCCTCTTGTGAGGCTATGCCAGTGCCTGGCAAACACAGAAGTGGATGCTCACAGTCAGCTATTGGATGGAACACAGGGCCCCCAATGGAGGAGCTAGAGAAAGTACCCAAGGAGTTGTAGGGGGCTGCAACCCTGTAGGTGCAATAACAATATGAACTAACAAGTAGTACCCCCTGAGCTCGAGTCTCTAGCTGCATAAGTAGCTGAAGATGGCCTAATCAGCCATCATTGGGAAGAGAGGCCCCTTGGTCTTGTAAACTTTATATGACCCAGCACAGGGGAAGACCAGGGCCAAGTAGTGGGAGTGGGTGGGTAGGGGAGCAGGGGTGGGGGGGTATAGGGAATTTTCGGGATAGCATTTGAAATGTAAATAAAGAAAATAATAATAATAATAATAATAATAATAAAAGAAAAAAAAAAGCTACTTAGACTCTACTCTCTCAGGCTTTCTTTTATCCAGAAATTCCAAGCCACTTGTGTCTAATTGATGTGTCAGATGAATCCACATGGGTATTTACTGTGGCCCTGGTACTCATGTCATGAGGAGCAGCGATGGAAGCATAAACAGCAAAAATTCCTCTGTCGGCCTGAGGAGTGCTCAGTCAGTAAATTGCTTGCAACACAAGCCTAGGGACCTGAGTCCAAACACTAGAAATCACATAAAAAGCCAGGCATGCTTCTAATTGGTGAAGCAGAGACAGGTAGATCCCTGGGGCTCACTACCTAGCCAGCCTAGCCTAGAGCTAGCTTGGTAAACTCCAGGCCAGTGTGACTCTGTATCAATAAACAATGAATGTGAATGGTTCCTGAAGTATTACACTTGAGGTTGACTTCTGACCCACATACCTACTCAGGTACACACACACACACACACACACACACACACACACACACACACACAAAATTTACTTTAAAAGCCCTAGGAATAAATGCAACAAAAAAATTTGGAAAAATAATCTTGCCAGGCAGTGGTGGCACATGTCTTTAATCCCAGCACTTGGGAGGCAGAGGCAGGTGGATCTCTATGTTCGAGGCCAGCCTGGTCTACAGAGTGAGTTTCAGAACAGCCAGGACTACACAGAGAAACCCTGTCTCAAAAAAAAAAAAAAAAACAAAACAAAACAAAACCAAAACCAAGCAAACAAACAAACAAACAAAAAACAATAAAAATAATCCAAGGAAAAATAGTTACAAATTGACCTAATTATTTTCAAAGGCTACCAAAACTTGCAATAATGATGGTGGTGACACATTATCAAATGAAATCATCTTTACTGCCAGACCAATGTAAAGAGCAATTTCCCGGGGTTTGGAGGGGGAAGGCAGATTATGCTCTGTCTGCTGGCTCATTCTTTTTTGTTTGTTTGTTTGTTTGTTTTTTCGAGACAGGGTTTCTCTGTATCGCCCTGGCTGTCCTGGAACTCACTTTGTAGACCAGGATAGCCTTGAACTCAGAAATCGGACTGCCTCTGCCTCCCAAGTGCCGGGATTAAAGGTCTGTGCCACCACACCCGGCCTGCTGGCTCATTCTTATCCATCACTGTCCTTCACAAAAGCCTGACACGCTCTACAGGATCCATCTTTCCTGTCCACTTGTTCCCTATTTGAGGTCTCTTCTTCCTTTCCCTTAATGCCCAAATCCTTTTCATCTGTCACAAGAACTGGCCTGAACCTGATCTATGTCTTCCAGCCTGATCTCTGTGGAACTTCTACACCTTCCTGGTGAATGTTTTTCAGAGTCCGCGATGATTTTTATCCATTTGTTTGTGGCTCTGATTTGGCATTCCTGAGTCCTAGGGATGCAGCAGCTGGCACTCCTTTGTGTCTCTCACAGCATGGAACAGAGTGATGGCCACACAGTCACAATACATTGAATGAAGCTGGGGGGGGGGTGATTCATAGTGGAAGATTTTTTGAAAGCCATTCTTCTCATTGGTGAACTCAGCGTGCTTGCACTTTTTCACAGTGAGTGAGAAAGGAGCCTTGGCATTGTCACCAGTTTTACAGAGGGAAGGCAAGGACAGACACTCTGCTGTGGAGGAACTGGCCATATGAAGTATCTATAGAGAATAGCTGCCTTGCCACAATTCACCCCAGGCCTCACAAAGGATTTTCTCCCATAATCTTCAAACTTGCTTCAATCCAACAAGGAGAGGAGGGACCCAGGCATGTTGCTGTGAAAAGCTCAGCACCAGATTGATCCATTGATCGGTGGCTTCCTACAAAGGCCACACTGATGAGGGCAGAGGATTCCCCACAGGAAAAACACACCGAATTCTTAGCTGTGGTGATTAGTATTGTACATGAGGCAGACTCTAGAATCATCTTGGAGATGAGCCTCCTCAGACCACACCTGGGGCTGGGGTTGTAGCTCGGTTGCCTTCTTTAGCAGGATTCCCTAACTGAAACCCTTTAGCTGGGTGACTGGAGAGGCCCCGTGCAGCAGCACTGTCTCTTTTCTGCTTATGGGCGCAATGTGATAGGCTGCTAAAAGATCCCTGTGCTTTGACTTGCCCCACATTGCATTCCCTAGCCCCCATAGGCTTGTTCTGAAGAATAAAAATTTAAAAGGCATGACCTCTACATTCAAGGGCCTTGGTCCCCTGCAGGTGACCGCACCTGGAACCTACCTATAAAAGCAATTCTTAAAATAACCACAGAAAGTCCCAATGCCCTCTGTGGAATGTCCCAATGCCCCAGGTGTGTTGCTCAGAGTAGTAAAGTGGAACATGACCTAACTGTTGCCCTCTGTGGAATGTCCCTGTGCTTTAAACATATTGTTTAATGTAACACCTCCTTTGTGGTTTCTACCTTTATAAGCCTGTCACAAATTCGGGTCAGGGTCGAACTCCTCTACCCCTGCGTGGCGTATGAGTTTCGACCCCAGCATGCTGACCTGAGCTCAATAAACTTCCTTGTGTGGTTACAGCAAGTTCGGTTTTAGTGTCTCACTGGGTGTGTGCTATTCCAAGACTTGAGTGAGGGTCTCCCTCCGAGGGGTCTTTCAGTTCAAACATTTGTGTCTATAGGGGCCATACGTAAGCATGACATAATGTACAACACATTTAGTCCAAGTTCAAAGCTTTTTGTAGTCTATAGCAGTCTCAACAATGTTTAAAGTCCAAAGTTCAAAGTCTCTTCTTAAATTCGTCTGATCACTTAACTGTAATTTCCACAGCAAGACAGGAATCCAGCTCGGCAATCTCCAAACCCCGCATCTCCGTCTGATTTCACAGCCATCTTCTGATCGCCAACTCCTTTTTCATCTCTCTTGACGGCACCAAACTGCTTTCTCCTGGGTTGATTCCATTTCCTGTTAGCAGCTTTCCTCAGTAGATAGCCCATGGCTCTGGCACCTCAAACATCTAGCGGTCTCCAAGGCAACTTCAATATTAAAATTTCTTGTTTCAATGTCTTGGATCCGCACATGATAGTCTGGACTCCTCCAAGTGACTGGCGTTCCTTCTCCAACTGTGTCCTCTATAGCACTCTAAGCTCAGGATGATCCACTCCACTGCTGCGGCTGTTCTTGGTGGTCTTTCTATGGTACTGTCATCTCCAATACAATGGGGTCTTCCATTACAATGAGGCATCCCCAATAGCCTTTCATAGGCTCTCTTCATGATGCCAAGCATCAACTTCTTTGCATGACCCCTTCATTCCAGTGTTGTTAACTCCAACTGGGACTGCACCTTAACCAATGGCTTCCGATGGCCTCTCACAGTGCGTAGCCTCAGCTGTTCTTCCTGACTCCTTCATGTCTTTAAAAACCTGTATCACCTGGGTGCCTCTTACCAAGTACAGATGCACCACAACATAAAACCTTGGCTATCTCTGGAAAACAGCTTCTTTGTACTCGCAGAAAACACTTCCCAGAAGATTTTAACTCAGTGATGCTGGTCTCTTCTTAATCACCACAAAATTTCTAGCTCTTAACAACCATCATCAATTGTCCCAGTAGTTTCTTCTATTCTTCACACTAAAGTCAGAGCTAAATGACTGAAACTGCTGGTTTCTGCTGCTTCCTCGGGCTGGAACATGTTCCTCCCCCATTTTTCTATTGCTTTATCAATGCTGGGATTAAAGGTGTGTACCACCACACCTAGACTTAAGCTTTTATTCAACTAGAGCTTGCTCTGCCCAAGACTGGCCTTGAACTTGTTTTATTTTTATCTTTTTTATTTTAATTTATGCTTGGCCTTATCTCCTGGAATTAAAGGCTTGTACCACCATGCCTGAATCTAAATGTAGCTTGGTAGAATCTTACTTCCCAAATCCCACTCCCTTAATTTGTTATCTTCTTGAACACAAGATTCAGGTCCATTCCACTTCCTGGTACCCTCTTAATACGCAAACCATATATATATATATATATATATATATATATATATATATATATATATATATGGTATATATATATAAATTACTCTTTAAAATTACTCTTCATGAGATTTAACCAGAGAACTGAACTAAGTGTATGATGGGCTTCCTTTGTCAAAACAATTTATCTGAGTCTCACCTTAGCCTCAGGCAAAAAGTAGCCACATTCTTCACCAGAATACTTCAAAAACAGTCGCTAGGCAACATACTGAAAGTTTCCACTGAAACATGTTGGGCCAGACCTGCACAATTCAAATCACTCTCAGTAACAAAGTCTTCCATATTCCTACTAGCATGGCCCATTTAGCATCGTTTAAATAATTCTGCTTTCTGAAGTCCACAAATCCACATTCTTCAAAAAAAAAGCATGGTCAGCCATATCACAACAATACGGCTCTCCCAGATCCAACTTCTGTCTTAGTTGTACTGCCTGGTTTGTGTCAAACTGGAGTTATCACAGAGAAAGGAGTTTCAGTTGGAGAAGTGCCTCCACGAGATCCAGGGAAGGTCTCTGGTGGGTGGTACCATCCTTGGGCTGGTCGTCTTGGGTTCTATAAGAGAGCAGGCTGAGCAAGCCAGGGAAAGCAAGCCAGTAAGAAACATCCCTCCATGGTCTCTGCATCAGCTCCTGCTTCCTGACCTGCTTGAGTTCCAGTCCTGACTTCCTTTGGTGATGAACAGCAGTATGGAAGTGTAAGCTGAATAAACCCTTTCCTCCCCAACTTGCTTCTTGTTGATGATGTTTGTGCAGAAATAGAAACCCCTTTGCTATTAAAAGATACCATGACCAAGGCAAGTCTTATAAATGATAACATTTAATTGAGGTTGGCTTACAGGTCCAGAGGTTCAGTCCATTATCTTCAAGACTGGAACACGGCAGCATCCAGGCAGGCATGGTACAGGAAGTGAGAGTTCTAGATCTTCATCTGAAGGCTGATAGCAGAATGTTGGCTTCCATGCAGCTAGGATGAGTGTTTTAAGCCCACACCTGCAGTTACACACCCACTCCAACAGGGCCATACCTTCTATAGTGCTACTCCCTGGGTCAAACATATACAAACCATCATAGGCATGTACCCAAAAGATGCTTTATCCTACTACAAAAGCTCAATCTAGTCTATTCATGTAGCCAGAAATTGGAAACAGACTAGGTATCCATCAATGTTAGAATTGATAAAGAAAATGTGGTACAAGAAAACAACAGAGTATTGCTGGCAATTAAAAAAAAAAAAAAAAAAAGCATGAAATACTGAGGTAAGTGGCTGGCCCTAGAAAAATATTTATACGGTTGAGGTAACCCAGATCCAAAAAGACAAATATGGTAATATGGCACATATATTATCTGGTAAATCTTTGATAAAAGTATAATTCATATAAGCCCCAGAGGTTAGATATAGAGTACAATACAGACTGGAGGGGAGAAGGGAATGTGGGTCTCCCTAGGAAGGGAAAATAAAATAGATAGTTAAGAATGGAATGGAGGGAATGGGGGAATGTAAGGTGAGTATCAAAAGGAATATATGGAAGGAGAGCAAAAAACTAAGGGCCATTTGATGGGTTATGTGGAAACATAATAGAGTAGAAGCTTTCTGAAATGCATACATGTCGAATGTTGAAGTGTGTGCACCAAATAACAGGGGGGAGAGAGCACCAACTCAACATCTCTCCTCACAAAACAAAGCCTCCAGGTCCAGGAATCAGTTACATCAATTAATTTAATTAAGACATTTCCCTGCAGACATGTGTACAGGTCAACCTAATATTGGCAATCCCTCTTTGAACCTCTCTTCCCAGGGGATCCTACATTTTGTCAAGCTCACAATTGAAGCTAACCAACCCAGGGAATTGGGGCAGAAAGAAACCAGTGTGGCCTGAGAGGGACCAACAGCAAAAAGACACAGGAAAAAAAAAATCAGGGATCAAGACAAATTGTGTACGAGAATGGAATTTTCAAAGAATAAAAGACAATAAAAACATAAAAGAAAGATCATGGTACATAGAAATTAATTCCTACTTGTATGTTGTTGTTTCAGAAATGTGTATAACAAAGCAAGAAGAGGATAGGAAAAATGGTAGATAGACATAGTTGTAGAACCCAAACTTCTCTAGATAAATTGAACCAATAAGGTTGAGAATGTATTATAAAAAGGGATCAAGAAGACTGGCTTATTTGATACAGTCTGGGTAGCTCAATGCTTAGCTCCCACAGAGTACAGACAGAGAGAGCTCGGGAGTTGCTCTGTTCTTGATACTGGATGACGCTGAAGTCTCAGGCTGACCACCAAAGACCCAGGGAATTCCTGCAGAACTTGTGGTCTTCTGTGCACTTCGGGATACCGAAGAAGCTCAGTTCAGGAATTAGCAAAAACTGGTGAACAGAGGAGAGATGATGGATAGATATACTCACCACAGGAAGCCAAGGCAGGCAGCCAGAGAGCACCCGCTTTCTCCTTGGAACTCCTTCCCGCTGGGCTTCAATATGGTGCTCCCCATTCTGCAAGGATGTCCCTCGCTTAGTTTACTCTACCTGGAAATGACCCCACAGGTACGCCCAGCGGCCTATCTCGTATCTCTTAATTGATTCCACATCCAATGTGGTTGGCAATGAAGGCTAACCATTCATACGGATCTCGTTCTCTCTCCTTCAGCATTCCATGTCTAGGGGCTTCCCAGAGACACTGGAGCACATGGAGCCACTAGAGAAAGGAGATGCTGTCCCACATCCACCCCCCCTTTGGGGTGTTTAGGTGATCCCTTGTGAAACTGCATTATGTCCTTCCCTTGGCCACAGTGTCCTTCATTTTCCACTCACAAATGTCCAGCCTCTGTTCTTGTTTACAAAAGACAAAGGAAATTAATTGCTAGGACATAAAAGCAGAGAGGATCTGCTAGTAGTATGTGAGGTTTTCTCTCATCTGCCTTTCTCTGCTCACTGCCCTGTCCTGGGCCAGTGTTCTGGGACATTTGATAAATGAGCCCAGTTTCCTTGGAGAAACTGGTTTTTTTTTCATCACTAAAAGCAATGTTTCAAGATGTTGTTGCTAGCCTTCCTGACCAGTTCTGCTTCATTTAATCCCATTAGCTTGAAGTCAGAGAGAGCAAGAGAATTGGGGAAACATTTTGGTTTGATTTTTGTTTTGTTTTATTTTGTTTTTTCTTTCCTTTATTTATTTTACTTTTTTTTTTTT
>NC_034607.1:25748594-25784208 GCF_900095145.1 Mus pahari | reverse complement strand
AAAAAAAAAAAAAAAAGAAAGTTCCAAACTTGGTGGCCAGGGCCAGACGGCATCATAAGCCCCCCACAGGTGACTCCGGCCTCTCCCATAGTGGTGGGATCAAGTGCATGCCACCACTGCCTAGCTAAGAAAAACAAAAGTCTAAAGCACTAACCAAAAAAAAAAAAAAAAAAAAGGATAGCTTCAAACTCAAAGAGATCCACCTGCCTCTTCTTCCCAGATAGTAAGATTAAAGGGAGTGCTGGTGAAAGATTGTAGTTTTCTATTTTTGTTTGTTTCAATTAAACTTGTCCTCTGGAGAAGCAGGATGAATAGGTTCCCAGGGTCTTGGTCCAGCATGAGAACCTGGAAGTGTTACAGCTTTTAGAAGAAAAGCAAGGATGTTTAGGCAGGCAGTGCTAACATCAAGGGCAGTAGAGGTGGTGGTGGCATTGGCAGACCCAGTGGGAAAGTTGGCAATGGCAAACTCCAATGATGAACGCTTCAGGGGAGAGAACTCTCCCCCAAGTGTTAAAGTTCAGTAAAACAATCACTCTCAGATGACCCTTGGTGAAATAACTTGTGCACTTTATTCCATGTGGATGGCAACATAATAATCACTGAGGAGTAGGATGGGATTTAGGGGTAGGTGTTTCTTACTGGCTGCGTTTGAGATGTCAGTGATGCTCTACTTGCATGGGGAAGGACTCTAGGTATTTTTCCCTATGTGACTGATTGTCATATTCCATTCATAGGGCATCATGGTTACATGTTCCAGAGCAAGTAGAGGTAGGCATGGAATGATTCTCAATGTTCTCAATTATGAGATTCACGGGGTCTGGGTTCACTCGACCTTAACATTTTTTCTGTCTGGTGGCATGATACACTTGCCCCACATAAACTTGTACAGATGTCAATACAAAAAACTCAGTTCTCAACTCAAAGAAGTTAAGAGATAGATTATTCTGGAGTTAAATTGAGTGGCCATGGCCTGGAACACAGATGAAGTTACCCTGAACACTGCGGTGTTCTAACAAAGTAACAAGTTCATAAAGCTTCAGGGTAGAGGAACAAAGAGTCTTAAGTGAAGGGACTTTTCAAAGATAATAGAAAAACCAGGAAAGTGTGTTACAGCCAAGGTGGGGGAAATCTCTGCTAATGGCTTCAAATGCTAGTTGGTGACATAGGTGGAACCTACTGGTATGTTAAAGTTTCATCTTTTCATTACGAGGATGTTAGACATGGAAGTAGACAAGGAATGGCTAGTGATAAATGGCCAAGATGAATGGTAACTTGTTTCTGGACCTGCAGCATTCCATACCCTCCACAATTATTAAAAAAACCCTGACTAATTGTCAATCTTCTGAAGGTATTGTGGGCAATGAAACTCTGGGGACTTTCATTCGCTCTGACTAGTAGTAAAAAATAAATTAAATAAAATAAAAAATAAAAAAAAACCACAAATGTATAAAGGCAGAGAAGAAAACATATGCTTTCTTCAAAAGCTTCATCTTCCTTCTGTTTCCTCACTGCCCAGAGTCAAATGCTTGTGGGACACTCAGATTGTTCTGCCAAGCACCTGCAGGAAAAGCCAAAATTATCAGACTGTGACAAGAGAACAGGGAATAAAGGGAAAAGCATCAGTGCTAATATATGAAAGAATCTACTTGGCAGAAAGGCTAGAGGGCTCCCCTTCCCTGGGGTTATATATAATAAAATAAAGCATGCTCAGATTCCACCCTGCCATCATGGGAAAAAGGGGTCCTTGTGAATGGCCTGTTCACCAAGGATTTTGAGCCTTAAATCTACCCCAGGTCTCTATCCCACGTCTACTCTCAGGAGTCATTTCCTTTTTCTTAATAAAGTGTCTCTATTTCTATCATTGTCCGCGTGTCCCAAAGTCATTCATTCCAGAACACTGAAACCCACAGATCTCAGCGGGTTCTTTTTACCTGTAGCAAGGCCATGTCCTCAAGTAAGCAGCTGCTTCAGAAACAAAAGTATGTGAACACAATCTGGCTGTGATAACTCTTACCCCTTTGATAGCCTTGACTCTGCTGATCTGACCGAGTAGGCAATATCTCCTCCTTCCTTCACTATGCTGTGTGCCCTATCCAGAAGTCGCATGCTATGTCATAGAGGCTGAAGTTCCCCCAGTGAGTAGCTGTGCCTTGCGATAACCCACAAACAAGCTTCTAAGAAAGTAGAGCCCCAGAGAGCCCCATAGGGCTCCTTAACTAGAGATTGGGAAGCATTTCTGCTGGGAAGGGAATCATTGTCTCATTTCCTCAGTGCTGAGGATGATACCAGCACGTAAGGGGGCAAGGTTCTGTGGGCAGTTAGGAAGTAGAAGCACACCCAAGGGAGAAAAGGCACTCCTATTAATTTTCAAGCTTGTGAGCAAACCAGCAGAGGGCTCTTGAGGTGTCCTCTAACTTAGGATAGATTTTCATATACCAACCGTTCACAATCTCCTTGGTGGTGCATCTGTTGCTTGTAGCTTATAGGTTTCTATACGGTTATCACCATTTTCTTTTAATCTTCATTTTTGAAATATACTTTCTAAAATGTAACTGCATCTGAAAGTCCTAAATTCTCTGATTTCTAAGTACTTTTCCCCATTGATCATTGATCCCATTGATGCAATTAATTAATTTTTTTTTTTTTTTTTTACAGACAGAAAGGCAGGTCCATAACATCTTTTCACATGGCTGCTGTAAGAAAAGACGAAGACTATAGAGTAACTACAGAGTAGATTTGGAGTAAATGTTAGTTGTTTTTTTGTTTTTGTTTTTTTTTTTTCCTTCACATGCTCCTGGCCTTGACTGGAGAGAAGCAATCATTCTAAAGTCAACATTACTCTCACAGGGTCTTCCCAGCAAGCATCTGCTTGAATTCTTCAGCATTTAGTAGATAAAATGAAGGCATCAGAAACATCAAGACTTAGCAGAACCTTGGCTCCCATTCTTGCTAGAAGTAGGACTCAGAGCATGTTAATATACCATGCATGTCTTTGCTAGTCTTCCTACTGCTATGAAGAGACACTGTGGTAAAGGTAACTCGTATAAGGGAAATCATTAGATATTTTCTTTATTTACATTTCAAATGTTATCCCCATTCCTAGTTTCTTCTCTGAAAATCCCCTATCCTCTCTCCCTCCTCCCCCTGCTCCCCACCCCACCCACTCCCTACTCCTGGCCCAGGCATTCCACTATACTGGGGCATAGAACCTTTACAGGACCAAGGGCCTCTCCTCCCATTGATGACTACTAGGCCATCCTCTGCTACATATACAGCGAGAGCCATGAGTCCCTCTATGTGCTTTCTTTGATTGGTGGTTTAGTCCCAGGGAGCTCTGGGGTTACTGGTTAGTTCATGGTTTTGTGCCTCCTAGGGGACTGCACATCCCTTCAGCTCCTTGGTTACTTTCTCTAGCTCCTGCATTGGGGACCCTGTGCTCTGTCTAGTGGATGACTGTGAGCATCCATTTCTCTATTAGTCAAGCACTGGCAGGAGATAGCTGTATCAGGCTCCTGTCAGCAAGCTCTTGCTGGTATCTGCAATAGTGTCTGGGTTTCATGGTTGTTTATGGGATGGATCCCCAGGTGGGGTAGTTTCTGGTTGGTCATTCCTTCAGTTTCTGCTCTGAGCGTTGTCTCTGTAACTCCTTCCATGGGTATTTTGTTCCCCCTTCTAAGAAGGAATGAAGTATCTACACTTTGGTCTTCCTTCTTGAGTTTCATGTATTTTGCAAATTGTATCTTGGGTATTCTGAGCTCCTGGGCTAATATCCACTTATCAGTGAGTGCATATCATGCGTGTTATTTTGTGATTGGGTTACCTCACTTAGGATGATACCCTCCAGATTCATCCATTTGTCTAAGAATTTCATGATTTCATTGTTTTTAATAGCTGAGTAATACACCATTGTGTAAATGTACCACATTTTCTGTATCCATTCCTCTGTTCAAGGACATCGGGATTCTTTCCAGCTTCTGGCTATTGTAAATAATGTTGCCATGAACATAGTGGAGCATGTGTCCTTATTACAAGTTGGAGAATCTTCTGGGTATGTGCCCAGGAGAGGTATTTCTGGATCTTCTCATAGTACTATGTCCAATTTTCTGAGAAAATTCCAAACTGATTTCCAGAGTGGTTGTACCAGTTTGCAATCCTACCAGCAATGGAGGAATGTTCCTCTTTCTCCACATCCTTACCTGCATCTGCTGTTACCTGAGTTTTTGATCTTAGCCATTATGACTGGTGTGAGGTAGAATCTCAGGGCTGTTCTGATTTGCATTTCCCTGATGATTAGGGATGTTGAACATTTTTTTAGGTTCTTCTCAACCATTAGGTATTTCTCAGATGAGAATTCTTTGTTTGGCTCTGTACCCCAGTGTTTAATAGGATTGTTTTGCTTTCCGGAGTCCAACTTCTTGAGTTCTTTATATATATATATATATATATATATATATATATATATATATATATATATATATATATATATATATATATATATATATATTGTATATTACACCCCTTTTGGATTTAATTTTGGTAAAGATCTTTTCCCAATCTCTTGGTTGCCGTTTTGTCTTTTTGACAGTGTCCTTTGCCTTACAGAAGCTTTGCAATTTTATGAATTCCCATTTGTCGATTCTTGATCTTACAGCACAAGCCATTGGTGTTCTGTTAAGGAATTTTTCCCCCTGTGGCAATATCTTCAGGGCTCGTCCCCACTTTCTCCTCTATAGGTTTCAGTGTCTCTGGTTTTAAGTGGAGTTCCTTCATCCACTTAGAGTTGTACTTTTTACAAGGAGATAAGAATGGATCAATTCGCATTATTCTACACGCTAACAGCCAGTTGGACCAGCACCATTTGTTGAAAATGCTATCTTCTTTCCACTGGATCATCTTAGTTCCTTTGTCAAAGATCAAGTGACCATAGGTGTGTGGGTTTATTTCTGGGTCTTCAATTCTATTCCATTGATATATCTGTCTGTCACTGTACCAGTACCATGCAGTTTTTATCACAGTCTCTGTAGTACAGCTTGAGGTACTACATGGTAGTTCCACCAGAGGTTCTATTGTTGAGAATAGTTTGTGCTATTCTAGGTTTTTTGTTATTCCAGATGAATTTGCAATTTTCCCTTTCTAATTCTGTGAAGAATTGAGTTGGAATTTTGATGGGAATTGCAGAGGGAAATCATTTAACTGGGGATGGCTTACTTGTTCACAGGTCTAGTCCATAATCTTCCTGGCAAGAAGCATGGTATTGTACAAACAGTCATGGTGCTAGAGAAGGAGATAAGAGTTCTATATCTGAATAGGCAGGAAACAGAAACAGAGAGAGACAACGAGCCTGCCTTGAGCATTTCAGACCTCAAAGCCTATCATCAGGGACAAACTTTCTCCAACAATGCCACAACTACTCCAACAAGGCAACACCTCCTAACAATGCCACTCCCTAGTGACCAAGCATTCAAATCTGAGTGAATGTGTATATGTATGTGTACATGTGTGCATGTATGAATTGTGTATATATGTATATATGTATTCATGTGTGGATGGGTGTATGAATGTGTATATAGATCGATGTATATGTGTATGTATGCATGTATATGTATATATTTGTATATGTATCTGTGTTAATGTGTGAGTGCATATATGTGTGTGAGTGTATGTAATCTAAGTCTGTGTACATATGTATATGTGTACATGTGTACATTTTTTATGTATATAAATTGCATATATATGTATCTATAAATGTATATACCAATGTGTATATGTGTATGTATGTATGTGTATGTATACATGTACAAATATTTGTGTAAATATGCATGAGTACATACATATATGCATGTGGATATGTGGATATATCTATGTGAAGGTATGTTTATGTGATTGTATGTATGAGTGTATATGTGGATGTGTATATGTAGATGTGTATATGGATATGTGGATATGTGTATGTATGGATGAGTGTATATGTATTATGAGACCCAGCGTAAGAGAGCTCATCAATTTTGATCATCAGCCTGATTGGATATGGAATCAACTAAACATCACACCTCTGGGAGCATCTGTGAGGTCATTTCCAGAAAGGACTAGCAGATAATGAGGAAACCCTTTACTTACATGAGTACCATGTTTTTCAGTCTTCTATGCTGATTGTGACTCTACAGGATTCCTCTACCCCTTAAGCCTCAAATGGGGACATATTCATCAGCTCAACAGCCACTTGATTCTCATCCTTTCTGTGCTGTTAGATTGTTCAAGATGTATTGTGTGAGCCAACCTAATAACTCTCCTTTTGATATACATTTACCCAATCATTTCTATTCCTCTAGAGGTCCTAAGTGTGCTGTCTGTCAAGTGCTGGTCTTTAGTATTTTAGTATCTAAAGGTGACTGAGTAAAGGGCCAACTCTCACCCAGTGTCCTGCATAGACAGAAGTTATGCTAAGAATTGAATTATCATTATTCACTTGTTTTCCAGAAGAGAATGTTCCAAATTCTGATCTAGGAATTCTCCTAATCCAAAAGCAAGCTTTGCCATTTGAAAGCAAGGCCCCTAGGGACATATAATTGAAAAGTTAATGTCATTTATTCATAAGGTCACTGAACATAGGTCATAAATGTGATTTATGCCTAGAGTTCAGCCAAGAGTCTCTGGACAGTACACTTCACCATCACAGGTAGGCAGAAATGGTATCTCCTACGTAACTGTCCCTTCACCTCAGAGCACCAAAGTCAGTGTCAGATATTAAGAGACTCTGTGACATCTAGAGAGTACTCTTATTTCTAAGCCTCAACTTTCTCCTCTGTAAATTGGCTGTACCCTCAATTCTGCTCAAGTAGTGGGTGTACCACACATGGTTGATTTAGATCAGCCATTCAGGTAATAGCAGGCAGAGCATGAGAATAGAAAATGGATGAAAGGAAGCTGAGCAGAAGGTTTATTTGGTAAAGTGATTGCTACAGTGGCATAAGGAGTACTTTGATTCCCTAGAATTCATATTAAAATTAAAATTTATCATAGTGAAGATGCTTGTATTCACAGTGTTGAGGAAAGGGAGACAGAATTGTCCCTAAGGCTCTCTGGCCAGTCAATCCAGCATAATTGGAAAGCCCACATCAGTGAGAGACCTAGTCTCCAAAGATCAAGATGTGTAGTAACTGAGAAAATCACAAAAACTGACTTCCAGCCATACACATGCATACATATACAGACATACACACAGGGAAATTTATACACGAACAAAAAAAGATGAAGTGCAACTCTTACATTTTGTTTTGAGACTAATTCCTGCTGAAACTGAAGAAGATATCCAGTCTCAGTTCTCAGAACTCCATCACACTTGACGCCTCTCTCCAGCTGCGCCCTCAGCACCGATACTCAGTGTGAGTGGGAACTCTGACCGCTCCACTCTCCCACAATGAGATGGGTCCCTCCTGTCAGAACACAGAAACATTTTCTCAGTGAGCTTTGATGAGGAGCACTCATGTTGCCTCAAGTTGTTTCCATGACAACTTCAAGTTCAGGACGGCCTTCTCAGAGGTATGGGAGGCTCTATTAGCCATTAGGCTGGCATTTTTCAGAGACAAACCTCTAAACTTGTCAAGTAAGCTGCTGCTCCCTTTAAATGACTGTGAGTCTGTCTCTAACTTTGCTTTTTTATTTCAGATCATATTACCAGAGCCTGAGCCCCGGCAGTGTGAACAAATCTGTTTCAGCCACCCTGGCCACCCTGCTGAAGAGGTCAATTGAACAAGTGTTAGTGAAAACAGAGAAAACAGCCCATTCGGTCTGGCCACATTAGGAAGAACAACAAAGACCCAGTGACCCTCACATCCATCTCAGGGTTCAGATAGGAGGTTCAGATTTAAGCAGAGGGCAAGGCATGTACAAAGCTAAGCAGCCTTGTTTAAGGTGTGGGCCTGCCCATCAATATTTCTGGCTGCAGTCTCCCTGGAGGTGGCCTGACAGTCTTTCAGAACTCTGTGAAAGCTCTTCCCAGAAACAAGCTTCTCCTCTCGCTGACACAGAGAGCTCATCTTTTTCCTGTTCCTAATGTAAGAGATTCCTTAGGAAATTCTAGATAGCACAAGGGAATGTCAGTATTCTGTCTTTAGGAGGCCATCATTCTGGCCAGAATAGTGTAAGAGCACCTGGAGAAACTTTCAAGAATTTATCTAAAATGGCAGAGTCACCCTGACACAGACTTTTAGCAAAAAGCCTAAAATATACTTACTAAAACAGAGGTTCATCACTCTTTTTTTTTTCTTTAGAGTTAAACACTTGCTTCTATGGCTGGAGGCACAAAGATGGGATTCCAGTCATTGCACTAAAGATATGACTGATCATAACTCCCTTCTGGTTCCTCGGAAGAACCAGAATCAAAGCTTTATCAAGAAGATCACACCTTGATGGAGAATGCTTGATTTTGTCTCTTGCCCATCTGCCAAGGTTCTTTATCTCTTTGTACTTAAATCTCTTGTGAGTACCTCAAAGACAGACATAGGATGACTTCCCTCTTCCCACTATACCCATGATCAATTCTTCTGTTTCCCCTCTGAGACAGTTTCTTACTATGTGACCCTGATTCAAGTGAAGTTTTCTGTATAGATGAAGCTGTCTGTAAAGTCACCATACTCTTTCTGAGTCTGCTTCCTGGGTGCTGGCATTGCAGGCTTCTATTATCAAGCTTGGCCTGACTCTCCTTTCTCTGGTTTCCATCATAACTTATCTTTAATTGGCAGATTGGAACAAATGGTAAAGCCTAGTTTTTGACACTTCCAGAATAGGAGCTTTTGCCTGAAAGTAGGATTCAACCCCACCTCTGTATGTGATAATGAGTTTACCATGTATTTTCCCTCATGAAAGTCCCCCTGCTTTGGTTGGTGAGGGAGGCACAACTTAATCCAATCCTTACTTGCTGCAAGTAGTAAGGCTGTCTTCAAAATTACCTACTAATGTGTTTTGTTCCCAACAAGATTTTAGTTTCTGTGAAGTCCACGTCACAGGGGTGACTCCTCATAACCAGGAAATGTTTCCTGTCCTTCATTCACTAGGCCACTCTGATGGTTAGTTTTAATTACTGACAGAATGTTGAATCATCTAGAAAAAGTTTCAATGAGCTATTGTCAAGATATACATGATATGCCTATAGTATATTATCATGATTATATTAATTAAAGTAAAAAGAATCTCCCACTTTGAGTAGCACAAATCACTAGGCAGGGAATCCTGAACTGAATAAGATGGAGAAGGTGACCTGAACACAGGCATTCATGTATGTCTTTCTCCCATTCCTAAATATGTGAACAATTGCCTTAAGTTCACACTTTCTGTGACTTCCCTGAAGTGATGTAGGAACGGAGATCTCGGAGAAAAGAAACCAAACAAATAAGCAAACAACAATAACAATAACAAAGAACCCAAAACCCTTCCTTTAGTTGCTTTCATTTTATCACAACAGAAATGAAATAATGACTGTCACCAGATTGTCACCATGCACATATGAACCAAAAGGACAGAAATTTGAAGCATCAGGCATGCTCACTACCTCCTTCTCCTTAGGGCTGAACTGAACAGAATGAATGCTTTGACTCTGACCCTGAGAACACTTTGTGCCTGGCTTCTGCTTGATGGAATGGTGTGAAGTTCCACCTCTAACAGTTGCCACAAGATTGCCTATAGTTTTCCCCTATGCTCCTGTCCTACCCTCACCATCTATTCATATCCACAGATCTTGAGACTGTTAACTATCCAAGCACCATGAAACAGTTGGTCAGCACACCACAAAACGAATGATGCCCATTGCTGGTATGGGTATTATAGCCTGCCCCTCCTCGGCCAGCTTCTTTATCTATTTTCCATCCTTTCTTTCTATTATTATTTTTTTAAATGACCTCAGCCTGCTCACACATGTGTAGTGTGGCTGATCTCAACTTTCCTGCACTTCTGGGACTCTAGGAGCAGATGATGTCTGTTCTCAGTAGCTCCAGGGACCTTGATGCTTGCATCCTACCAGACCCAATTATAGCCCTCTCTAAACATACCAGAAATTTCATTTGACAATGAAGGCCTCTTCATTCTGATTTGAGCTTTGAATGTGTACATGATCCTCCCAAGTGTTTGGTCCCCCAAAACATTTGATTTCCCCAAGCTCTTAGCTCTCACAGCCTAAGTAGAGTGAAGTTATATGTGCCTCACAGAATTGCCAGCGACTAAGACAGTGTAAGCTCTGAGCACATAATGGCTCCCGTATCCCAATCAAAGTTCTTCCATCCCTGCTCACTTGAACTCACCACAACAGAAAGCACCATGCTTTATTCTGCAATTCAAAGTAGGCCTTTAAACAGATTTATCTGGTTAACAAAACACTGTGATTATTCCTACTGAATTGCTGATCAACAAGACTCAAGGAAACAAAGGAAAATGTCCTTATTTGCAGGGATGGAGACTGAAGCCACATGTGGTTTGTCATAAAGCACAATTGATGGCATAATCTAGGTTCAGGCCTTTTGGTTGGCAATTAGTAACCCATGTGGGATAGTTTGTCTTGTCAAATTGAAACAATTGATAATTACTTGGGAATGAAGTCTCAGTGAAGTTTTATCTGCCCTATGTCAGTACACGAACATGTATCTATGAGACTGCCATGATTGATACTTGATGTGGAGAGACCCACTTGCTGTAGGTAAATCCATTTCTTAGGCAGCAAATCCTGGACAGGAGAAGATAAGCTGAAAATAAGCATGAATTCATTCATAAGCATGAATACATGAATTTGTTGCTCTGTGTTCTTGACTGTGAATGTGAAATGACTAGCTGCTTCATGTTCCTGTACCTTGACTTCCCTGCAGTGATGGACTGCAAGTCTACAAGTTGGAATAATGAGCTAAATAAAATCTTTCTCCTTTAAGTTGCTCTTATCAAGGTATTTTATCAAGGACACTGATGATGAAACTAATAAATACCATGCTAAAATGTCAAGTGCAAAAGCACTTACATTCAATGATTTTTCTTCTGAGTTTTCCCTGGAAACACATTTGTGTATATGTAGAAAGAGACAAATATGAAAATGTTCCATAAATCACAGTTTATAACAAGACTAAGAGTTCTGAGGCTTGAAGAACGCTCACTGGGGAAGAGCACTTGCAAGCATGAGAACATGAGTTAGAATCCACAACACTATAGCAAAGGCATGGTCATACAAACCTCTAACCTTAATAATATTGGAGCCAGAAACAGGAGGACTGTTGGAGCTTGCTTGCTAGCTACCATGCTAGCTACAGGTTCAATGAGACAGCCAATCTCAACAGAATATCAGTATCCTCCACTAGCATTCACAAACATATGAAGAGGTATGCATACCTACACACACATACATAAACACACAAACATATACATATACCTCATATATATCACATACACATTGCATACATTGACCACATAAACATACATATATACCACATATGCTCACCACATACATATACATATATACTACTTATACTCACCACATACATATGTATATACACCTCACACATACACCACATACTCATGCCCACACATTACACATATATACGTATACCTTACACACATGTACACACACTACACACAGATATACATATGCACATTTCATTTACATGCCAATATATAGGAATCTGGATAAATAACCAGTGATGCTTCTATGCTATACTAGGTTCTGATGAAAAAGAAATCAAGTAAGTGTTGCTAGAATGGTATAAAAGACCTTAACAATGGTTTTAAGTAAAAAAATAAAGCTTTAAGACAATGCATGTGGAATAATCATACTCAAGACTGAGAACACACAAGCATAGAAACAGGGTTCAGATCTCAGAACCCACAAAAATGCCAGCGGTGCATCTGAAATTCTTGTATTCTGAAGGAAAGATGGTTAATATGGGGATCAAATGAAATATCCCAGCTCAATGAATAAGCAATGGAGAAAGAGTCTTGACATCAATCCCAGGCCTCCAAATGCATATGCTGGCACTTGAATACTCACCAAACATATACACCATACACACATATACATACAGAAATGATTTAAAAAGAAAAAGTAATCACACTCATACATAAAGAAAATAAACCCTTTTTCTATGGATAAATTATGTCAGTATTCAAATGTGGGTCCATGTTCTGAACTGCCTTTTGGGTACTGGGCACAGCTGCTAGGGAAGCAAAATTTAGGGGGTACTTGTCTGGGTTTGCCCTGCTGGTGTCTGGTGTCGGGTGCTAGTCTTTAGGGAAGCACTGAGACACTGTTCAGGGGGTGGGAGAACAAAGTCTAAGATGTGGCAGGCAGAAGTTAGGGTTCCCTTTCTCCTAGGCATGTGGTTGCCATTGCAGTGCCACACAGTAGAGTTGGGAATGAAAGATCAGGAGTCCACAGGCCTGCTAAGAAGCAGGTATATTTGGGAGCCTGCAGGCTGAGCATGATGATGAACCCAGAGTTGGGGAAATAGGGAACTTCAGCTTAGCTCATTGGCAAAGGTCCTTAGCTGAGCACAGGTTCTCTGGAAGCACAGAGAGGCCTTCTATAGGAGACTTAAGCTATAGGCCTGTAGGAAAAGGCCTTGTCCATGTGCCCCATGATGGTGTTGATGGAAGAGACAGTCCATGTTAATCCATACTGTTTATTGAGTGCTTGTTGAGGAAAATGGATGCAAACCAACTTCTCAGGGTTGACCAGAGGTTGACCATATTTTTTTCAGGGAGGAATGTCATGGAAAGAAAGCTTATTGGCTAAAGCCTCAGGGCCTCTAGATCTTTCATTAGCATGAAGAATTCTGTTTTGGGCTACATGACCACAGGTAACATTTCCTATGTTGAGAGTGTGACACGTGTCCCAGGCCAGGAATCTGGCAGGGAACAGGGAACCACTTAGCTTCTCTGGTAGGTACCTGGATGCCAGAGACTCTAAACCCACTCAAGCATACCAAGATTCCTGGCATTGTTGATTGTCCCACATTCAACTATATAAGTAAAAGGTATGAAGAGTGATGGAGCAGTCACAACAGTGGCAATGTTTTTTAAAAGAAAGTAGTTTTTCATGTGACATTTAGACAGACATTAGATATATTTCAATTTTAGTTTCAATGATAATACATTTACTACCTACTTTCACTGTTAAAAATATTTAGTAGTGTTAAATCATCCTATGTTTGGAGAAACTTCTGTATCATTATTTTACAAGCAACAATATTAAAGCTGTACACAAAAAAGATTCTTAGCATCTGGGGAACTGTCTCTGAATCTGTGGATGTTTGCTGCACAAACATGATGACCTGAGTTTTATCCCCAGACATACATTTTAAAAGTATGTATGGTTGCACACCCCTAAAATCTCACCACTTTGGAAACAGAGAGAAAGATTCCAAGGTGTTGTGGGCAGCCATTCTAACTGTGTTAACAAACTTCTCATTCATAGGTAAATTGAAAAAAATAAAAGATTAGTCAAGGAAGCACCTATTGAATGTTTACCTGGGGAGATGTGACACAAACATCTATCTACCCCAGAGAGGGGACCAAGAACAGACAAAAAAAAAAAAAAATTCTATCTGTCTAGGCTCCATCCCACAGTTACCCACCTCTGCTCTCTCTTGCTTTCTTGCTCTCATTCTGTCCTCTCCCCCTTCCTCCTCCCTACCCATTCCCCTCCCCCTCTCTCTTCAATGCTCATGGTTGCCCTCTACTCTTCTATTTTCTCTCTCTCTCTCTCTCTCTCTCTCTCTCTCTCTCTCATCGACTTTCTCTGTCTCTACTACCTTCTCAACTCCCTTCCCATGCTTTGAATAAACTCTATTTTATTCTATACCATCATGGGACTGGTCCCTCAGGGGGAAGGCATACCTCAGCACGGGGCTGCAGAGGCATCCCCTTCTCCCACACCTGACTATACATCCACCAAACATGTTCCTTCTCTCTTTAGTCCAATTCCAAAAATCATAATCTATTGGGGCAACATACAGGGGTGGCATTAGGGATTGAAAGACACAAAGCAGGTGCCTCCTAGAAAAGCCCACCCCAGCCTCAATGACAGCTCATGTTGCTCCCTGAGTGACTAGCCCACAGTTTGAGAGGTCAGAGACTCTTCTACAGGAGTCTCAGCTAATCAAAATTAAACATCACATTTTCCTAGCCTAAAAAATTGCAAGAATAAAGAAGAAAAGATAAACTCGCAGGCAGAGTGGTCAACTACAACATGTTCCTACAGAGAATGGAGCTGCCCATTTTTAAGGTGTGTTTTTCACTTTAATTAAACTAATCAAACCAATTTCTCACAGATGTGCCTCGTGGCTTTCCACCTGGATGATTTCAAATCCTGTCAAGTTGACTGTCTACTGCTGTGAAGAGACACCATGATCAAGTCAACTATTATACGAGAAGCATTTAATTAGAGCTTGCTTATGGTTTCAGAGGTTCGCTCCACTATTATCATGATAGGGATCATGGAGGCACGCAGGCCAGTGTTGGAACAGCGGATGAGATCTACTTCTTCATCCATATGCAGGGAAATAGTTTCTGGACTTGGCATGGCCTTTGAAACCCCAAATGTTCACCCACTGTGCAACACTTCTTCCAACAAAGCCACAACTCCTAACCCCTTTAATTTTTCAAATAGATCCAGTCACTGGTAACTAAGCATTCAAACATATGAGCACACACATACATATATATATATATATATATATATATATATATATATATATATATATTCCAAAATACCCTTACTCACAAAGACCACAGAGACCACCATCGCTGCAAAATGCATGAGGACTTTTATTGATCCAACATGTTGGGGACTCCCCTCTCAGCATGCAGGCCAGAGGAGAGATCCAGAACTAAGAAAGAACACACTTTTTATTTCTTTGTACGGGCAGATATGAGCAACAGGGCAGCTGTCTTATTTTCATTGGTGCAGCAAGTAACCTTTCCAGGCATTGGTTGGTTTCTATAGTGACTACCTCTGGCCTAGCGACTCACTTTGCTTGCCCCCATGGTGGGTTACCATGATTTGATCAGCAAAGCAAGAGTACATTTTGAACTTACGGGTCAGCTATTGATATGCCAGAAAACTTTGTCAGCAAGTTTAAGGCAGTGTGTGGTTTATCTCGGAATTCAATCTGAGGCAGGGTTTCCAAGGACTGTTATCTGTGTTATAGCTAAGTTTTGAGAACAGCTAATCATGCTCCGGCAGCTATGGTCATCATGACCTCTTAGTCAGTCCTCTCAGATGGGGAAGGGGCCGGGTGGTATTGAACTATTGACCTTGCTTACATTGGCAGGGAAAGGGAAAAATTCCTCAAGCAGCAGGGGGAAGGGAAAAAGCTTCTGCAAACAGCTTTGGTGCACATTAGCCAAGCTAAAAACTATATTTCTTCATTCCAAATGAAAAGGACCGGCTTCAGTGGAAAGATAAATTGTGAGAAGTGGAAACTTAGAGGTCTGGTGCACAGAGATACAGCAGAACAGCAGTGAAGGAAGGGCCTCGTGTTCCCTGTCATCCCCAAAGTCTGTCCTGCATCATCCAAGCCTGGTGGGAATTCTAGAAATCTAGGTCATCCAGGTACCTGAAGCATAAAAATGTAAAAAAAGACGCAGACACTAGAAAATTCTAATGGGGATTCTTAACGAAAGGGAAGTTCAGAAGAGCAGCAGGAGAGGTGCCACAATATAAGCCATTATTAATTGCAAATGAGTGGAGAGGCTTGAGGGGCTGAGAGGTGTGTGAGGTTATTTATCCCAGAGCTCGTGGAAGGAAGCACATTGAGGAGGGCCAAGTGAATAAGATAAATGCAGGACCTCGAGGGAGACTGACCTGGAAAAAGTTCACCTCGTGTTACTTTTTCTTTCTATGTTTTATTATCAGGGTATTATCCTGGTTTCATTTCTGTTCCTGTGATAAAATAACCAGACCCCCCCAAAAAATCTTAAGAAAGAAAGGTATTAATTTGTGATCACAACTCCAGCTGACTTAATCACAAGTTGGGCAGGAGCCGGAGAGAGATGAGCACGTCCCATCCGGCCAAGAGCCGAGAGACATGAGTGTCTGTGTGTTGATCTGCTCGTGCTTGGCTCCATTTCTCCACACTTCAGGGTAGCCAGGATAGGTAATGGTGCTGCCCACAGTAGGATAGGTTCTTCTCCATCAATAAACTATCAAGGCCATCTACCAAAGCCATGTTCATAGGCCAACCCAATATAAAACAAATCATCATCATCATCATCAACAACAAAACTCTCCAATGAGAATTCATCTATTCCCAAGCAAACCTAGGCTACATGATTTTTACAAAGCTAAACATTACAGGTGCATAGTGAGGAAGGGTTTTTAAGATTTACTTCTTTATTTTTAATTACGTGTATGAATACAGCTACTCACAGAGATGAGATGATTTCATCAGACACTCTGGCACTGGAGTTACTGTTATAACCAGGCCTCTGGGGCGCCAGGAGAACTCCTAGAATTGCCGACCCAATGTAATATAACAAAGAGCCTTTATTGGAGTCAGACCCGGATTGCAAACCTTCCCTACTGCGCGGGTTAGGGGCTGGGAGTATTTTTTATACACATATGTGCATAAGCAGGGATCCTAGGGCTTTGGAGTTATGTGATGGGGAGGTGACAAGGAAAACCATCCCTCAAACTCGATACTGTTTGTTCAGACAGTAGGGCAGAATGGTGTAGCTGGGATGGGGACTCCTCTGACCTAGGAAGTAACTTTTTGGTGCTGTCAGGAACTCAGAAGTTTTTACAAACTGGCCACAGCAGTCTGGGAACACTTAACTGCCCCTCTCTCGTGGCGCGAAAGTGGGGCACTTATCTTTTCAAGGATGGGTGGTCTTTGTTTTTCCTCAAGGACAGGAGCCATTTGCACCAAGGAAGTACTGGTTATCTATCAGGGAGGATTCTAGGCTCGGATATGTATTCCAGAAAGCCGCTATGTGTTGCTCTGGGATTGCGATACTCTTGCGCCAGGTTGCACTAGGTTGCACCAGGCTCTCTCCGTTTGCCCACTCCAAAGACCAGAGGCATTTCTTCTCTAAAAAAGTGGGAATGGGAGAGGAGCTCTGTGCCAGCGGTGAGAAAGCTCAGAGGCAGGCTTCCAGAGTCTTTTCATTATAAGAGGGTGTGAGCAACAGACCATGGTGCTGAGAACTGAACCTGGGTTCCGTGCAAAAAAACAGTATGCACTGTTAATTTCGGAGCTATCTCTCCCGTCTCGTAGTGGCCAATTTCATACAGGCATTTGCACTCAAGTATGCTATGTACATTGTTTTCACTACCATTTTCCTTGCCCCCTTCTCACTTCCAGTTATAGTCTAGCTTGTCTCCACGGGATCTCTCTGTTATCTCCCCGTAACTGTCTTTCACCTCCTAGCTGAGTTGGCAAAGCCCACATACTCTGGCTTCCTGCTGCACTTCTTCAATTTCCCCCAATGACTTAAATCAGAGCAACACATGATATTCTATCTAGTTCGTTGAGTACAATTAAACCTGAAAGGTTTTGATCCACTAATAATTGCATGGTAGATTTGGGGAGAAGGCACGATGGCAAAGTGCTTGCCACACAAGCATGAAGAAGTGAGTTCCAAGGTTCAGACCAGTGAAATACATGTCTCAAAAAGCAAGATGGCTAGTGAGTTAAACAGGTAACGTGCTTGTAAGCCTTTACTTTGTGCTGAGCTAGCCTAATGTACCAGCATGCAGGGAATGCCAGGAATACCCGTGGCCCCAGCTATTTCTAGAGCTGCTGCAGTCTCTTAATCTGCCCCTTAAATAAGATAAAATTCCCCACATTTTGAAGCTGCAGAAAGAGATTTTGAGTGATTAAAATGTTTGTAGAAATTCACTATAGGCGTAAATGTTGAGTTGTGTTATAACCACAGATCTGTGTGACCCTCAGAAAACAATTTTCTTCCATGTTATTACACTGCCCTGCACCCACAGCCCAGCAAACCTCATCTTCTGATTCTGCTTTAAAAAAAAAATCAGCAAAAATAGCATTTATTCTGGCACTAGTGCTATTGTTTTGGACCAAATGGTGTGTCAGGGACTCCCTTTGAGTTACAGTTAAATTTAAGAAAAAAAAATTTCAAGGATTGATTAATGTTTGCATTTCATCATCATGAACAATTAGGTCTGTATTAGTGAGGTTGCGTCAGGCTCTGCTGCAGTAACATTTCACTCTGAAGTCTCACTGGTTTCACAAAAATATCATCTAATCTGTGAAACTCATCCACACCATTGTCTCACACAAGTCAATGGAGGCTTCATTCTACTAGTTTCTAAACGTCTAAATTGACAGATGCTGTCACCATAAATGCATCATCCTAAACAATGGCTTTTTCATCATCTAGATAGGAAAAGAACAAGGATAGCGTGTTCATTACTGAAAAATTAATCTCAACTTAAATGCAGGACAGTATACTGAAACATATACAATACACACCTGGATGTGTGTGTGTGTGTGTGTGTGTGTGTGTGTGTGTGTAGTGTGTGAGCTCATGTTCATGCAACAGCATACATATGCATGTGTATCTGTCCAGAGGACAACCTTGCCTCCCTCAGGTGTCATTCTTCCTGTTTGTTTTTTTATATGGGGGATGGTGAGGGTATGTACTATTTTTTTGATTGAGGCAAGTTCTCCCTGTGTAGCTTGGAATCAGTATGTAGTCCAGTCTTACCTTGAATTCTCAGAAACCAGCCTTCCTCTGCCTCCTAAGTCCTGGTCTTAAAGTCCTATGCCACCACACCAAGCATCCATCCTTTTTTCTGAGTCATTGTAACTCCCTGCCCTGGAGCCGACCAAGTAGGCTAGGCCAGCAGTCTCTCAAGCTCTGGGATGCATCTGCCTTTGCTTCTTTAGGACTAGGATTACAGGCACATGTAAGCGAATCAGCATTATACTAGTTCTTGGGATCAAATCTAAGAATTCACTGTTGGCAAGCAAACACATTTCTGACTGATCTGTTCCCCAGCCCAAGAACTCACGGCTACTGGGTAAGCAATAAATTCTCAGTTAGGTTCAGAACAGCAGGCTAAATGACAGAGCTGTGCCTTAAATATACTGTACATCTCCCGAATGTCCCTGTATTACTATTGGATCTAGATTAAAAAAAAATTCCTCTTAACCCAACAGAAATTCTGATCCTTACATGTTAAGGTTGCAAAAGAGTTCAAATTCCCCTACTAACCTCAATCTTGAACTTCCTTTATACTCCAGAAGCCTCTCAGATATATAGTACTATCCTCTCCTTTATAGGTTTCTCATAGCTCTCTGGGCCACCACTAATTGATAACCTGTATTGTCTCTATAGTCCAAGGTTTTTATAGTGCTTATCTTTTGGTCCTTGTTTATATATCATCACATTATAACAACAATTTGCTGCTACAATTTTTTTAAAAAGGTAAGGAAATGAGTTCAAAGGGTGGGAGCAATGACTTAATGGATAAGCATACTTGCTACACAGTCATAAAGTCCAGAGTTCCAATCCCAGCATCCAAACAGTAATGACAGTTATGAGAAGGTTAGCCAGGAGGATCACTGAAGCATATGGGTTGTAGCCTATGGAGGGAGAACATGAGGCCCAGGATTATAGAGAGACCCTACCTCAAACAGGTAAGTGGAGATTACTAAAGGATCATAGCAACACCCTCTTCTGGCCTTTGAGTACACTGGCACATACATATATCTGATCACACACAAATAAAATAAATTAATTAAAAAATGACTCTCAAAAAAAAGAAGAAGTTTACAACATAAAAATGGGTATGCCAAGAATAGTATTATATAAAACTGCACCCATGCAGGGAGTTTGTGTGGATGTTTGGAATAAGTGCAATGCAGTTTTTGATCTAACATATTTTCCCAGGAAACCAAGAAAGAGTGAAACAGGTGGACCACAAGCCAAAAGTATATCCCAAAAGATAAAATTTAACCAAGATGAGGCAATATGGAACATACCTGTAATCTCAGGACTCTGGAGAATGACAAGTTTAAAGCCACCTGGTTAAATATAAATATTCTATCTCAAAACAAACAAAAATCTAGCCAAATGTTCAGAGGAAATTCAACTTCTTTTGAATCTATCCAGAAAGGATACATCAGGAAAAAAAGGCAAACAAACAAGTTTAAATGAACCTCCAAAAGTAAATGGCATATTTCGAATGCTCTGTGAGCCTCTTTGAGATTTGTGGAAGCATGGGATGTTGTTAGCTGTAATTAAGAAACCCGATCTAAGGGAAAAGGGCAATTCTTCCCCCAATAAATGCATGGAGGCTGTTGTTGAAATTATTTACTTCCTGTCAGCCCCTCGGGCCAGCCCTAGGCCACCTTAGGCACAAACTTGGTGGACTGCCCCATGGTCCCCAGAGAACTCTCCATTCAGTGGAAAGAAGACAGCAACTTCACACAAATGGTGCTGGGTCAACTGGTGGTGAGCATGTAGAAGAATGTGAATCGATCTACTCTTATCTCCTTGTACAAAGCTCAAGTCTAAGTGGATCAAAGAACTCCATATAAAACTTGAGGCACTGAAACTTATAGAGGAGAAAGTGGGGATGACCCTTGAAGATATGGCCACAGGGGAAAGATTCCTGAACAGAACAACAGTGGCTTGTTCTGTAAGATCAAGAATGGACAAATGGGAGCTCATAAAATTGCAAACTTTCTGTAAGGCAAAGGACACTGTCAATAAGAAAAAATGGCAACCTTCTTTACTAATTCAAATCTAATAGGGGCTAATATCCAATATATATAAAGAACTTAAGAAGTTCAACTCCAGAAAATCAAATAACCCTATTAAAAATGGGGTACAGAGCTAAACAAAGAATTCTCAACTGAGAAATAATGAATGGCTGAGAAACACCTGAAAAAATGTTCAACATCCTTAATCAAATCAAAATGCAAATCAAAACAACCCTGAAATTCTACCTCACACCAGCCAGAATGGCTAAGATCAAAAACTTAGGTGACAGCAGATGCTGGAGAGGATGTAGAGAAAGAGGAAAACTCCTCCATTGCTGGTGGGACTGCAACCTGGTACAACTACTCTGGAAATCAGTTTGGTGGTTCCTCTTAAAATTGGACATAATACTACCAGAAGATCCAGCAATACCACTCCTCGGCATATACCCAGAAGATGCTCTACCATGTAGTAAGGACACATGCTCCACTATGTTCATAGCAACCTTATTTACAATAGCCAAAGGCTGGAAAGAACCCAAATGTCCCTCAACAGAGGAATGGATACAGAAAATGTGGTACATTTACACAATGGAGTACTACTCAGTTATTAAAATCAATGAATTTATGAAATTCTTAGGCAAATGGATGGATCTGGAGGATATCATCCTGAGTGAGGTAACCCAATCACCAAAGAACACACATGAGATGCACTCACTGATAAGTGGATATTAGCCCAGAAACTCAGAATCCTTTTTAGAAGGGGGAACAAATTACCCATGGAAAGAGTTACAGAGTCAAAGTTTGGAGCAGAGATTGAAGGAATGACCATCCAGAGACTGCCCCACTTGGAAATCCATCCCATAAACAACCATCAAACACAGACACTATGGCAGATGCCAACAAGAGCCTGATGACAGGTACCTGATATAGCTCTTTCCTGAGGGCCTTTGTCAGTGCCTGGCAAATACTGAAGTAGATGCTCATTCATTGGACGGAGTACAAGGTCCCCAATGAAGGATCTAGAAAAGGTTCCCAAGGATCTGAAGGGGTCTGAAGCCCCATAGGAGGAATATCAATATGAACTAACTAGTACCTCCAGAGCTCCTTGGAACTAAGTCAGCAATCAAAGAAAACACATGTGACTCTAGCTGTATATGTAGCTAAGGATGACCTAGTCGGTCATCAATGAGAGGAGAGGCCCTAGGTCCTGTGAAGGTTCTATGCCCCAGTATAGGGGAATGTCAGGACTGGGAATGGGAGTGGGTGGGTTGGGGAGCAGGGGGAATGGGAAGGGGATAGGGGATTTTTGGAGGGGGAACAAGGAAAGGGGATAACATTTGAAATATAAATAAAGAAAATATCTAATTTTTAAAAAGGAAAAAAATAAAAGAATTAATTTGGGGGCAGGATCATAGGGGCTATATGGAGACTCCAGATCTTGGTGGCCTGTACTTAGCATTACATTAGACAATAAAAGACAAAAACTCAACAGCCTCTATAACAGGCTGGGGATACAGCTTGGTCACTAAAGATTTTTCTTGCAAGCATTAGGATTTGAGTTGTCTTGGTAACAGTGCTGGGCATTTTGGCAAATAGTTGTAATCTGAGCACTGGGGAGACAAAAAACAGAAGAACACCAGGTGCTCATTATGATCCAAAGTAAGCACTTCTTTCTTTAGGTTGCTTTTGAGAGGCATTTTGTCACAACAGTAACACAATGAACAGTGTGCCCCTTTTCAGGTAGGCTTTTCCTACCTACACAGGGCATTAACTTGGAACTTGGGCACACGGTACCACCTCTAATCTTCAGAACTCTGAGAAAATAAACATGACTTTTTACCTGAAACTGGCCAAGGCTTGCCATGAAACAGATCTCCCTTGGCTCAAAATGCTGCAACTTGTACCGTTTAGGGAACGGTATATGCTTTGTAAATGTGGCTTTGGAAGTTGTGTTTGGCTGCCCACTTTCACTGCTCACAAATGACCCACGGGACTCCAAAATATGGACACACCTGCCTTCATCCATTTGAGCTTGTCAATTTTAAAGGCTGGTGTGTGATGGCTGTTGAAGTGTACTACTGACTCCAGTCCACAGCAGCCACAGTGTAGGCATCCTTGGCTTGACAACCGCAACTTTAAGAGTCGGGAGTGTGGTGAGGATAACCTGATACATGCCTGCCCATTACTCTCTCCAATTACTCCCATTTCTCCTAATTCGCTCCCTCTTAAATTTATGGTCTCATTTTGCGGAGGATCACAACTCCTCATGATAAAAATTTTAAAGAGAAATTGTCAGTAAAAAGCATGCATGGCTTTCATTAAAAGAATTAGCTAAAGAGAGTGGACATGCTTGTCTTTTAGAAGGACAAAGCAGAGGGGCCTATGACCACAGTGCTCCCCTACCTTTTATACATTTGTATGTATGTATGTATGTATGTTGTATATAAGTATGTATGTATATATGTATGAATGTATATAAGTATGTGTGTATGTATGAATGTATATAAGTATGTATGTATGTATGTGTTTGTGTATATGTATATATGTATATATGTATGTATATATGTATGTGTTTGTGTGTATGTATGCATGTACTATGTATAGAGCTATAAATACAACTTTCAGATTCTGGTCAGCGTTACTCATCTGTATGTGAATCTCGGGCTGACCATTTGCTGTTAGATAACCAATCATCAGGGGCCTGATTCCTAGGAAAGACCACATCTCCCACTTTTAGCATTCTTTAGGTGACTATAGTTCCCTGTCTAGCGGGGGGGGGGACCCCTGGGAGACTTCCCCTTTCCACATTTGTATGGCTATTAGTGTTGGAGTTCTTTAGGCAAACCATTCTGCTGAGATATCATGAACGTAGCTTCCCTGTCGTTTGTAGGAGATACTCGATGCAGACTTCCTGGTTCTCTGGCTCATACCATCTCTTTACTCCTCTTCCTCAATGCTCCTGAGCCTTAGGTATAGAAGTTCTGTTACTGTCCCCTCCTGAGCTGGGTTCTCTATAATCAGTTGTCCCCTACATATTTCCTGACTGTATTCTAAATACTTATCTTTATATCTACAGACAAATGTAGGTCTCACCCTTGCCCTCAGAAAAGGCACTTTTTATTGTAATAGATATAGGCCGTTACAAAAAAATCGTAACTTGTCAAGGTAAAACTTTTCTAAAATGAAAATCAGTTAAAAAAAAAACATAAAAATTTCATTGATAAAATTTGCTGAAGAGGGCGGAAGTGTTTGTTGATGAAGAAAATAATGTGGGATGGGGGGGGGGGCTGTGGTCACACTGCTGGACTACCTTTCCTGTCTGTCTACATCTCTGTAAGTGGTGTTTATGCACATACATACAAAAAAATAAGAATTCATTGACAAGGCTCTTACAAGTTTCCATGATCCAAGGATGGTAAAATTCCCTATTATTGATTCCCAGTATTTGCTAAGCTCCTAGAGACCTCAGTCTTAATGTTCTAGGGTGTCTCCAAGTCACAGAAAATCAAAAGTCCTGTGCCAAACAGACACAAAACAACCCATTCTGTTAACTCTTTTCTTCAGTAACACAAGTCACAAGCCCCTTTGGGATGAAATAGGTCTGATTTGTGACTTAGGAAATCAATATTTTATTTCATATTCACCAGTCATTCACCACATACTGGCAAGAAGCACCTTCCAGGGAGTGTCTCAGGATCTTCTCCCAGAGCTCAGACTGTTAAATATTTCATGTGTGGGGGATATCAATCTGGCCTAGGGAGCATGGAAAAGCGATATTCTATTGTAGGCAAAAAGGGGAACACAACACAAGCAGAACCTACCACACAGTTCTTCCAGGAAGTTTCTGAATCCAAATCTTGCGCTCCCCCAGCATGGAAGCTTTTCTACAAAGGGAAACTGAACCAGGAGTACTCTTAGCACTGCCCCTTATTTCCCAGAATCCGACCAGAATCATCATCACTATCTGACCTCAGGAGAAACAGCTGAAGACTGGCTGAAGGTAGGGATTTGGGGACACATTTGTAATCACAACATTGAGGAGGATCAGTTTGCCTGATCTAAACTTCCAGGGTGAGCCTACACAATGAAAGTCATCACAAAAATATGGGGTGGCAACAGTTGCCATAAACTTAATTCCTGAGTCTTTATGTGGACACTGGCTTGTATCTTCCTTCAGTTAATATTTAGTGGTAATCAGGTCATGTTGTAGATGCACATAGAACAAGTATTCCTTTGTGGTTTTTATTGTGGGAGACTTTTCCTGGGGATGAATAGCACAAACATGTTGGCTTACTCCAGATATTGAACCAACAACAGACCTAGGTAGCAAATGTCCCCAAGTCCAACTTGATGAATCAGCACCATCTATGGGGTTACTGACAGGAGTGTGAGTGGGGGATAACGTACTGGAGCAGGGATGCTTCAAATGTAGTTGCCGAATGGCCAGCCCTGAGAGCATACATATAAATAACATTAAATGGACTGAGCAGGTTATATTTAGAAATATGTATGAGTAATGGAATATGGAAGGGCTTGAAGTGAGAAAAAAGGAAGAGGGGAAGTGATGCAATCATAATCACAATGGTAAAAACCCCACCCCAACATGAAGGAGAAAAGAAAAACATCAAGCTTTGACATTAACTAAACAGGATTAGCATGCTTACTTCAGAAATACTGCATTATGTGGGAATGAAAAACTGTATAAGGAACTCTTTTCTAATCTGAGGTGACAAAGCCAAACCTGAATTACTGATTCTTGCTTGTGGACACCTGCTTGTGCAGTCGTGAGCATTGACAAGTCCTGTTTGCTAAAATGTAAAACTATCCTAACTGAAAACCTGCAGATCTCAACTTCTGAAAACCTTGCTCAGCTCTGAGGGAGGGGAAAAAAAAAATACTCCACTGGGGCAGTGATCAAAAGGCCACTCTGGGATGATCAATGGTCACGGAGACAAGATTATAGCAAGGCCAGCCCTTTCTTAAGCTGTGAAATATTTCTGATGAGGCTTTGCCTCTTTGGGCAATAGCATCAATTGCTACAACTATATGCTAATTAAAAAGATTTTTTTTTCCTTTTGGTTCCTAGCACTGAGTATTTCTTGTTAGAGAGGTGAAACTCCTTCAAAAACAGAAGTGGTGACTTATGGAGACTGCAAATCTGGAATGCTCTCTTTGATGGGCAGCCAACTGAATGTCAGGGAGTTCCATTCAGCTAGTCCTTCTCTTTCTCAAGCAGTTGTTTTCTGCATCTATAACTTTGAAGTGGCTACTCCTGAACCCTGTAACTCAGAACTTTCTCAAAAACATGAACTTTGTTTACCCCTGAGTTTGGTGAGCCTTTCCTGCTTCCTTGAGTGAATGTTTCAACCCAGAGGAAATTGTTATCCCACAGTATTTTTTTTCTTTTACTATTTGTTTTGAGATTATAATTACATTATTTCACCTTTTCCTTTTTCACCCCAAAACCTTTCCATATTTTAAAATTCATTGTTATTTTATATATATATATATATATATATATGAGAGAGAGAGAGAGAGAGAGAGAGAGAGAGAGAGAGAGAGAGAGAGAGAGAGATCTCCATTACAGTCAGAAAAACAGGAGCAAAGAGAGGTAAATAACATGTGCCTGGCAAGGTGGCACATGCTGATAATGCTAGCACTTGGAAATGGTAAGCAGAAGGAACAGGAATCCAGGGAATTGAAAAGGGATAAGAGACAAGAGAGAAACTTGCATAAGATACTGGCCACAGAGGTCAGGGTTACTAGAGGGCTTAGTAAGACAGTATCGGGCAACCACACAGAGCCTTTGGCTAAAGGTCAATGTGTTTACTGTAAAGAAAAAGGACACTGGGTGAGAGACTGCCCCAAGAAGAAGAGGGGCAATGATGGTTCTCTGAAGCTAGAAAAGAGACTGTGTTTCATATTCCCCTACAGACCAGTTCAAGACAAGTTAGAGAGTTCCTGGGCATTGTGGGCTTTTGAAGATTATGCATTCCATGTTCTGCTGAATTAGCAGCCCCACCCTCACAAGTAACCTGCCCCCCTCAGCAGATGCAGAACCCCCACTCTGACCCTGGTTTTTAAATAGGTTGAAGATTGTCAGGCTTCTAGGTGGGATTTTCATTTTTAAGAATAAGTGCCGTTGTGATGGTTGATTTCAGTTGGCAACTTGATGGAATCTACAATCACCTGAGAGACGGGCCACTGGGCATACCTGTGAAAGAGTATCTTAATTAGGTTAATTAAGATGGGACGATATACCCACTGGGTAGGACCCTTTCCTGGGATGAGTCCTAGACTGTATACATACAGGAAGAAGCAAGCTAAACACTAGCCCAGTATCTCTTCCTAATGCTGGACAAGATGTGACCAACCTGTCTCTGCATCCTAAGGATAAACATGATATAATCAACTATTTCAGGCTGCTGCCGCCTTGTCATCCCCACTATGATGGACTGTTCCTGCAACTGTGAGCCGAAGGAAACACCTTCCCTTCATGTGCTATCATCTCACCAGCCTTATCCATTATTTTCTTCATACCAGTTATTAGGACAGTTTAAAATAGAAACCTCAGAGCAGTTTTAATTTGCATTTCTCTGACAGCTAAAGATGTTCGGCACTTTATGGTCACTTGTGTTTCTCTTTTGAAGAACTATATGTTTGGATCATTGGCACATTTATTGTTTGGATCGTGTGTGTGTGTGTGTGTGTGTGTGTGAGAGAGAGAGAGAGAGAGAGAGAGAGAGAGAGAGAGAGAGAGAGAGGAGAGAGAGAGAAAGAGAGGAGAGAGGGAGGGGGAGGGAGAGGGAGAGAGAACTTTTACAGTTCTTTATATATCCTAGACATTAATCCCTTGTCTGAAGTATAGCTATAGTGTTAACACCTCTTACCCAAAGAGACCTGCCACTATTGTGTCTGCCCTTAATGCCATCAGTCATTTCTCACACATCAAGGACAATCTCAGTTCTTTCCCTTCCTGAGTCTCTTTTGTCTCAAACAAACAGCCACCCAACAAGGGCTTTTTCTAGGTCATAAGTTTTCACTGACGATCTCTATGGACCAGGACCTGGGACAGACAGAATCAGAAACAGTAGTCCTTGCCTTTGAGGAGTTCACAGTCTAGCAGGAAAAGCACAAAAACCATCGTTAGTAAGTTATATTTTCCTCATTGTTTTACTCTTTGCATTCTCCCACTGACTGTAAGCTTCATAAGAAAGTAGGTCTGTTCTGCTCCTGTAGTCATTCACATCATACACTAGGTAAAAATAGTCACTAAATGATGGAATTCAAATGCTATGTGACCACCTCATTCATATAGAGCCAAACAAGATCCATAACCGACAACTGATTATGTCATTTCAAAAAAAAAAAAAAAAAAAAGGAATGTAATTGCTTATAGTGGCACATTTCTGTAATTCCAGCATTCGGGAAGGTGAAGCAGGAGAATGGCTATGAGTCAGAGGAAACCTGTCCACACAGTGAGTTCCAGACCTGCCTAGGCTACAAATGGATACCCTGTCTCAAATAATAAGTATGAATACATACATATGCACATGCATGCAAATTAGGAAAAGGTGCTTGGGAGAAAAATTAAACAGATAGACTGGATGAGGGGGTGATAGCCTCTTTCTACCAAGCTGTCATTTATCTTCTCCAAGCCCTATCTCCTTAGATTAACTACAAGCTATCTTGGCTCCAGTTCATCTGTCTTTCTGACCTAGAAATTGAATGAGATCCACCTGGACACATGAAGTACTAAAATAACTGCTGTTAGGTAATGCCAAGTTCAAAAACATAGTGGCAAAACAATGATTTATCTCCTACTCATGTATTTATACACAGAAAACCCATACACTAGTTACAGAAGTGACTTTTCTCTGTCTTTCTGTTTCAGGCTGGATGCTGCCACTCCCAGGTGGACTACCTACCAGGTCTGTTGATGTTTTACCTCACTATCCATGAACTCCAAACAGAGAAGTTGCTTCATGCTAGCACCCTGAATCAGCCCACAGACTAAGGCTCTCCTCCCCATTTTCTGGCTGGGTATGGTAGATTTCGGACACATTGTTGATATATAAATGCAGGATGCAGCCTGACTCAGCTCAGGAGACACTCACATCTTTTGTTCTTCCTGATTACAGCAGCCTCTGGGACAGCTAAGATGGCCCCGAACTGGGCATAGAACTAGGGGTCAATATTAACGAGGTGGTCTGCAAACCCCAGTAGCAAAGGCAGTAAATGCTGCAGTGCCTCCCTTTCTCTCTGGCCTTGCACTTGGCCTGTCTTCCTGCTGTAATTAGATCATTGGAGACCTGGCCAATAAAAGCAAGATTGATTCAGGTTTCCTTAGGCACCCCGGGTGTTTCTAAGGACTGAGGCTTGCTGCTTCAGTTTAAATAAGGGCTCTGTTCTGGGTTGTAATAAGGAAAGAGCACCAGGACCCACTTCCTTCTAATGGGAGTTCACTTATGCCCCTTTGTGAAATGGAACCTTTTTGTTCCTTTTCTGAACTGGAATGTAATTCCTATTTTGCCGTTTAAAAATCCTATTGCTGGGGCTGGGGCTGTAGCTCTGTTTAAGAGTGACTACTTAGCATGCCTGAAGTCCGGATTCCATCATCACCACTTAAACTAGGCATCATGGTATATGCCTACAAACCCAGTAGCCTGGAGGAAGAAGTAGAAACGTTTAGTAATAGATGGGAGAGTTGGTGCATCTGTGAAACAGATTTGCAGATCTTGGAGGGGGTATGGATTCAACTTTCAGCACCATGGTGGCTGCTCACAACCATCTCTTCCAGGGGATCTTCTGGCTTTCACAGGTAATGTACTTACATGCACATACACAGACACACATACATACATACAATTAAAAATACATATTTTTAATGACTATTGCTCCATATATATATATATATATATATATATATATATATATATATATTTCTATAACTATATAGATGAAGAAGGCATAATCTATTGTGTGGTTTTGTTTGTTGGATGCCTTTAAAAGAGATAAACTAGCTAAAAGAAGAAACATCACTGTTTTCCAAGAATGGTGTTTCCAACATTTGCTCCTGGTTCAAAGGAGAGGGAAACACAGAGTGCTAAGCCAGTGGGCTTGCAGTGAGAAATGGGAACCAGTTTGTTGTTTTTATTTTTTGTGTATATAAAGGACAAACGGGTTCTAGCTTACAGCATATGGTCTCCCAGATGGTAAAGAGGTCAGTAAATTAAATAAAACATCTTGGAGGTTTATTTACTTAGGCTTGGGCATGTGTATATACACTTCTGTGTGTGCACCTGTTCATGATTGTGAGTGTATGTGTATGCACATATGTGTATGTAGGTATGTGAATCTGTGCATGCCTATGAGAGTGTGTGCACATATGTGTGCCTAAGTATGCATCTGTGCATGCCTGTGGGAGTGAGTGTGTGTATGCATGTATGTGTGTGCAAGCGTGTGTACGCCTTTGGAGATCAGAAGGGTGTGCAAAGTATCTTCTTCTATCACACTCCTTAGAGCCCTTTGGGCAGGGACTCTCCTTAAACCTGGGTCTTGCTTTTTTTTTTAAGAAGGCTTGCAGACAGCAAGTCTCAGCTATTCCCCTGCCTAAGGTCCCTCAGAGCAAAGTGTTACAAGTGTATACAGGATGCCTAATTGGTTACCTGGGTGACAATATTCAAATTATGCTCCTCATGGCTTCACAGTTAGCACATTTAACCACTGAAGTACCTTTCCAGATCCATGTTTTGTATATTTTACTTAAAAACTCCAAAGAGGAGGGTTGTAAGATAAATCAGTGTATAAAGACACTTGCCACCAAACCTAATGATTTGAATTTAATCCCAGAGGCAACACAGTGAAGAGAGAGAAATGGGTCTTGCAAGTTGTCTGCTGACCTCCACATCTACATTGTGGCTCACACACACAAAAATATGTAAATAAATGTAAAAACGTTTCAGTTTAAAGTGCAAGGAAGGATAGCCTTCTAAACATTTTGAGCATTGCAACCTCCTAGATTGGTAGGAAACAGTAGGGTTTGAGGCCAAATGCTTATATTTTGAAGACAATTTTGTGATGGTTAATCTTAATTGTCAGTCTGGCAAGATTTGTCATCAACTAAGAGCTGTCTCCTGGAGGGTCTGTGAGGTCGTTGGAAGAAACAATTAGCTGAGAGAAGACTCTCCCTCAGAGTGGGCAGCACCTATGTGCAGGAAGCTGGAATAAAAGAAGTTCAGGATTACCTGCCTGCTTTCAACTCTTGCCACTGAGTGAGTCTGTTTTGCCACTGCTGCTGCTGATCTTAAAGCTGCTGTTACCACTGCTGCTGCCTTTGATGCTGTAGCCACAGATGATGATGAGGAGGAGGATGATAAGGATGAATAGGAGGAAACCGCTGCTGCTACTGATGATGGTGATGACTATGATGATAATGATGGAAGAAGGGGAGGAGGAGGAGTAGGAGGAGGAGGAGGAGGAGGAGGAGGAAGAGGAGGAGGAGGAGGAAGAGAAGGAGGAGGAGATGATCTTGGATTCCAATTCTTTTGGTCTTCCAACATGAATTGAGGACCAACAACTCCCCAGGATTCTCCAGGCCTGCAGCAGCAGGTTGGGACTGCAAAGAGCATATAGCATCATGGATTGAGCAACTACAATGTTCTCAGCATCTCCAGTGTGCAGACGGCTAATGTTGGATGACCTAGGCCACATCATGTAAGCCATTTTAGTGAGCTAGGTAGATAGATAGGTAGGTAGGTAGGTAGATTGATTGATTGATTGATTGATTGATAGACAGATAACAGTTTTTAAATTGATGAGCTCCAGGGAACAAACATAGGTTCTTGTGAATTCAAGGCAAGCATGTGGCCAAATGAAACATGTCCGAGTCCCACTATTGATCTTCTTTCTGTACTAAGTCTTCTAGATATGCATTCCATTTTACATATATCATTCATTCATCTCACTTCAGATGCTAATTTTCATGCAATATTTGAATTTCATGAAATGTATTCTTCAAAAGCATAATCGCATACACAGTTGAAAAGTGTCCTAAGCATACAGAAAGGTCTTCCAAAACAGAACAGAGTAACACAGAAAATGATTTTTCTCCAATAAATGCAGTCATGTGACAGAAGAAGTTCTTTTTAGGTTGATATATGTTGTAGCAAATACTTGTCAGTTTTACAGCATATCCCTTCAACTTAAGTAGCACATATGCTTCTCTTTTCATCCTTCCTTCCTTCCTTCCTTCCTTCCTTCCTTCCTTCCTTCCTTCCTTCCTTCCTTCCTTTCTTTCTTTCCTTCTTCTTTCTTCCTTCCTTTCTCTCTCTCTCTCTCTCTCTTTCTTTTTCTTTCTTTCTATCTTTCTTCCTGTCTACGTTCCCTCCTTCTTTCCTCTTTCATTGCTCTCTCATTTCTAGGTCTAACTATATAAACCAGGATTACCTAGACCTTATGATCCTCCTGCCTCCGCCTCTCCAGGATTACATCACAAACTCAGCTTCACTTATTTTTAAAAGGATGTTTATTTTTGTGTCAGGCCCCTCTGCCTACACTCCAAGCTGTTTCTGCCCCTCCTACTACCCTAAAATTGATACGACTGGTATTCCCACACTCCATCCCTGCTTCACACACTCCCCAGCAGAGATTTCTGCTCACACTGATGATCATCGTGAAGAAGGTAAGAAAGAGAAAAAACTATGTCACCATAGTTTTTTTGCCAGTTGTCCTGGCAACAGGTGAGACGCGCAGAGACGGGGTGGTAGGCTTTGGTGAGCTGGGTACATGATCCCAGAGAGCTTGGGTCACGAGGCACCGTGGTGTCCAAACTGCAGGAAGGTAAAAAAGAGCAGCTGAGAAGGTGAACAAAGCACTGATGCTTGATGTTACACTAGCTTGTGGTGGCTAGCTTCGCACTTCAAAGTAAGCTTCTTTAAAGTAAGTAGCTACTTTGACCCAGCAATTTAAATTTCAAGCATTTATCCAGCTATGCAATTGCAACCAAATTCAGTGTGGAGGCCCTAGTTAACACTTACCTCAAAGAAACAAGTTGGAAAAAGCATTTCTGAGATGTTTGCTTGGCTTTTAATGATGTTTGGATAATTCTAACAAGTTTTCGTTTGTTTATTTGTTTTTGTATACCTATGAATGTGGTGTGTGTGTGTATATGCGTGCTCATATATATAGGCCATATGGTGTGGGTGCACATGTGGATATGGATGAGAATGGATACCAATATCTTAGAGATTCATACTAAAATATTTATAAGAAAATGGTATCTTAAATTTACATTTAATCCAGTAGGATGGGAGAATAAAAAATTTAGTAAAAATGAGGGATGGTCAAGTGGGAGTTCATCAGCTTGTCTCTACTGTTAGATATGGTGGAACTTTGCTCCCACCATATCACAAGGACATGTGCTCCACTATGTTCATAGCAGCTTTATTTGTACTGTCCAGAAGCTGGAAACAACCCAGATATCCCTCAGCCATTCTTAATGTACCTTGCAACAAATAGATTTCTCTTTCCACAGATGAATAAAACTTTATAATACAAAAAAAAAAAAAGAGTTCCAAATAGAGCTAGGAATAGGTCCAAAGAATATATTCATACCAACATGAGAAACAAAGTAAACATATAATAAAGAACCTTTTTCAAGTTAGGGCATATTTTTATTGCAGAATATTTGATGTAGCCTTTGAAAAACTGTAACTGTTATAGAAAATGATGCATATAATATTATGTACAATATTAGAAAAAAAGCCTAGAAAAATTTTGTGAAACAGGCTAAGAGATCGAAGGCTCAGCAGTTAAACTTTCTAGCTGCCCTTTCAAAAGACCTGAGTTCAGTTTCTGCATCCATAGCTGATGGCTCAAAATAGATTTTAACTGAACCCCCATAGGATTTGACACCCTTTTCTGGCCTCCATAGGTACATGCATGTTTCCACTTCCATTTAAAACTAAACATATAAAAACCTATAGATGTGACTTAAGGTTAAGAATGTTTGCTTCACATTCATATCAGAGTTTGGATTCCATTACTCCTGCCTCCCACATCCCCACACATAAACTTTATATGTCAGGAGGACTTCTAAGGTTTGCTGACCTTTAGCCCAGCCAAGAAGTGGAAGGTGGAATAGGAGGAGGACTTGCATAATGGGGTACTGAAATGAGAGGAAGAGATGATATTAGGTGTAAAATGAATAAATAAATAAATAAATTTAATAATGAAAAAGGCATCTATATGGAATATGACATATGGTTCATAGATAAATTAAGGGTGATTTCCTGTTCTTTATTTAAACATATAAAAGACAACTGTCTTTCTTTATAAGTTACTTTTGTTTATATCAGATTTTAATATCAAATTTTATCTATACAATTTAAAGAAATTGAATCAAAAGTCTGGAGGATTCTGTAGTCAACAAGATATATTGCCCATGCAATGCATTTTATTTTGTCTCAGCCATCCTCAGAGCTGTTCTCAAATAGCAGGATCAGGGTACATACATTACCTGTCTTGTTGATGTTGCCAATCTCCCTTATTTTGTCCATAGCCAAGATCTTCAGTGGCTCTTCACTGGTAAAATTTTATTTTGGATAATTTGGATATAATATATAACTTTTTGTTTCATGGTGAAACAAATGTAAAATCTCCTCCCCATCCTAATGTAACTCCTTTCTTCCATTTGTGGAATTAGGACTTTTGTAAGCTAATCTAATTCAGCAGTCAATTTTAAAATCCAATATATCTTAGCAGTTGTCCTAATTGTCTCATTAACGTTTATAAAATTAACAGAGTACATTTTAAACCATCGTTGGGATATACCATATGCCTTTATGTTCTATTAGCATTTTCTTCCAAGTTCTGTTACATCTTTTTATAATGGCTGGTCATGTAAGACTGTAAGTATATCTTGAATAGACTTCATGTCATAATGTCCCTAGAATTGTTGTATTTTAATGGACATATATGTCTGAGCATCATCACAAAGCTGAGATAAGATTCCATGGTGGTTATGCTTCATTGTTACTTATCTGCAATTGGAACTACCTAGAAGCCTGGTGGAGGAGGTAAACCACAACAGTGTGTGTCTATACCTGTTTCTAGAGAGAATCAACTAAAGAGGTATGACCAACCACTTTCCTGCTCTTGAAATATCCCATAAGCTAAGAGTGGTTTTGGATTTTTCACATTAATCTATGTGTAAAACACACATATGATTAAATATATACATAAATGTAATATATATATATATATATATATATAATCCAACCAGGATTAAAATCCAACCAGGTGTTGTTGAGGTGCCTATTCTCAGTGTCGGAAGCAGGTGAATTCTATGAGTTCAAGGCTTGCTTGTTCCACATAGTAAGTTCCAGGGCAGCCAAAGACACACATTGTCATCTTTGCCACCCCTCCAAAAGTAATGCCCCAAACCATCTTGCATTTTGACCGCACAGCCTATAAAGTTCCTCCCTGACTTTTATAGCAGAAACCCTGGGCAATGGGCAAGGATAAATTAGTTAGTAAATGTTTGTCACACAAATATGATGATTGCCTAGAACCAACATCAAAAATCTGTGCACAGTGACACATATGAGCAATTCCAGTACTGGGGAGTGTGACAGAGACAGGAGAATCCATATCATTTACTGGCAAGCCAATTTAGAAAGATGGTCCAGATTTAGTGATGTTCCTGACTCAAAAATAAGGTGGAGGGTATTGTAGATGTCTCAGGGATTGTTTGCTCTGAAAGCATAACAACAAGAGTTCACTCCTCAGAATCGACAATGGAAGAAGAACCAAGTTCCATAATTGTTCTCTGACCTCCTCATGTGCCAACCATGCAAATCCCTACACACACACACACACACACACACACACACACACACACACACACA
>NC_034607.1:25745155-25748549 GCF_900095145.1 Mus pahari | reverse complement strand
GAGAGAGAGAGAGAGAGAGAGAGAGAGAGAGAGAGAGAGAGAGAGAGAGAGATAATAATGATAAAACATTTTAAACTAAATATAAAGTAAAGTAAGGTAGTGATTGAGTAAGCCACCTGACATTAATCTTTGGCCTTTACATGTATGCCCACATACACATCAAAACACACACACACACATTCACACAAACACAGACACATACACACACAATAAAACAAAACACAGTGAACTATGAATGGTAGTGTCTTTGTCTGACACAAGTTTGAATGTTAGTAAAATACTTTGATGCTAATTGTAAGATTTTGCTGTGACCTTCTGTTGGCTACATTACATAATTTGTTAAAGATGGGTGATTAATTATTTAGGGTAAAACTGTCACAATGATTATAATTTACTCTAAATACTTCAATAAAGCAGATGAGGCAAACAGGGAAGAATGTTAAAGATTAAGTTGGGATGATGTATCTCTTCTTACCATTTGCATGATCATATGTGTAAAAATCTACAATTAGATTATGAAATCAATGTTCCTCTTTAATTTTCCACCCTCCGCAGCTAATCTGTTATCTAAACCACACTCTGTCTTTACACTCTGAGTTGCTTTTCAAATCCCCTTTCTCCATTACTAACACCACTCTTTGCTAAGCCCTCATCCCAGACTGTATAGCCAGAGAGATCAGTTTCTAAAGATTTTATTTTAGTTTCATTGTATTTGTGTACATGACTACAGGTGCCTGCAGAGACTGGAAGAACATGTTGTCTAACCTAGAGCTGGAGTTACAGGTGGTAATGGCCCACCCCATGTGATTGTGGATACCAAGCTCATAGCCACTGCAAGAACACTGGCAACTACTGAACAATCTCTCCATGCCTAGTGAGGATTACTTCCAGTGGAGGGAAAAACCCACAGCAGCAGCTTAAGTAAGGGCTTCTGCACAGCAATGACACAGTAGATCCCCAAACTCAAATGTGGTGAAGTCACTCTTGTGGGTGTAATGGGATCTAGAATCACAATAGAAGGAAACCTCTGGGCATTTCCATGAAGGAATTTCTATATGAGATAAATTTAAATGGAAGGACCCATTGCAACATAGGTGGCATCATTCATTAGGTTGGGGCCCTGGAGTAAATAAAATGGAGAAAGTGAGCTGAGTGCTAATGGTCATTACACTCTGCTTTCTAATGTCAGCAGCACGTGCTTTTGATCATTGAGTCGTCTTTCCAGCCACTTCTTGCATTTATATTTAAAGTTTTTAAATTCATATTATTAATTTATCTACATAAATGTGTAGGTACATGTGTGTGAAGGTTAGAGAGCGACTCTGGGTACTCACTTCTTTACTGACCAACATTGCGTGATCCAGGAAATGAATTCAGGTTGTCAGTTATTAATTTATACAAAATTCTTGCTAGGATTTTCATGGGATTTTTTTGACTCTGTGAATCTATTTGGAGACAATAAATGTGCTTATAATATTATGTCTATGTATAACGTAGCTAACACTAGAGTTAGCTTTGGTCATGCCCCCTGGGACATCATTAGTTAAGAACCAAGTTGTGTGTCTTTTTAGCTTGGGGTTTCCCAAACCTACATGGATCAAGTAAACTTGAACCCAAAATTTGTGTGAAGGTAGGTTTTTGGTTATGAATTCCCAGGGAAGTGTCTGTTTATCTATGAATTGAGTTATCTATCTATCTATATATATATATATATATATATATATATATATGTATGTATATAAAGTGAAATTGTGCTGGTACACTCTTCTACATTCCCTTAGCTGTTAGGTTAATGAGATCAGAGGCTCCTCCTAATCCAAGCTTCAGCTGGGCTCCTCAGAGCTTCTTCGTGACTGGATGTTTTAATGGACTACTGGATCTACTTTTAGACTCCTCTGAATCAATTTATGAAGAATTTTCCATCTGAGATAGAAAACCAAGCTCACCCTGGATACCTAATCACATTTGTTTCAGCTGTTTTCTATTCATTTCCTGATCCTTCCCATTAGCCCAAGTCACCTCTTATCTCTATTGTGTTAAGAATTCCAATTTACCCAGAAAACTTTTGACCCAAAATTTGTCCTGTCTACAAGAAATGCATAGACAATGATGAAGCAGAGACTGGGGGAATGGCCATCCAAGACTAGATCCAACTTGAGACCAATTTCATGGGCAATTCCTGACAACTTGAGACCAATTTCAAGAACCAACTCCTGACAGTGATAATGTTACTCTGTTATGTTTGTAGAGGACATCTTTGCATTATTGTCCTCTGAAAGATTTCACCTAGCAGCTGATTGACACAGAATGGAGACCTATAACCAAATATGGATGGAGCTTGGGAATCTTATGAGTTGTGAGAAGAACTGAAGGCTCTGAAGGGGATAGGAATTCCAAGGAAGACTAGCCTATATTTGGGGGCACTTAGAGATTGAACCACCAACAAAAGAGCATTCACTGGTTGGACCTAGAACTCCTCCACAAATATACCAGGTCTACAGCTTCCTTTTCATGTGGCTCTCCCAACTACTGGAGTGTGGTCTATCCACAAAGCTGTTGCTTGTCTGTGGAATTCATTCCCCTAACTGGGCTCCCTTGTCTGGCCTTAGTGGGAGAGGATGCCTCTATCCTTGCTTTCTTTGCCAGGGTGGGGATTATCCAATGGTGCTTCGATGTGCTCATAGTAGCAGGTAATGAGGAATGGGGAGTAGACTGCATGTGTATGGATGTGGACCAAGAAGGGCCTCAGTGTTCAAGGATGTAAAGTGAAAAAATAAATTAAGTAACTAATGGAAAAAAAGAGGATTCCTGCAAAAGCCTGAGCCTATTGTAAACAGTCAATCATGGTCCAAAGAGTCACTCATGGGGCCCTACCCCTCTTTGCTGAACTATTGACCACTAATGGATTCTGCAGTAGGGGCAATCATTGCCTTCAGTGAACTGAGCAGTGACTCCACTAGGCTCTCCTGTACAGTTCCAAATCCATTGGCCCTAGAGACCATCCTGGTTAAAATCTGTGGGTCAAAAAGCAGAAGTAATATCTTGAATGTTTGAAAGGGAGGAGAGTGCATGCTATAAGAGGAGGAAGATAAGATAGAGTGGGATGGATGCAAACATATTGCATACATGAATGAAATTGTCAGAGGAAAAATGCAATCAATAAATTTGAGAGACTTTTTAAAAAGTAGATCTGTCCATGTAAGCTATGAAAAAGAAAGGACATTCCAAGATGATAGTATGTTCTATCTGTGTTTCTGTGTTATATTACTCATGAAAACCAGTGACCTATATACAAGAATGCCCAAGAACATTGTTGACTTTAAAATAAACACAATGAAGCTAGAATCGTGTGGGTCCGTGAGCTGAAGACCAGCTGTTCTAGCTAAGAAATTTC
>NC_034607.1:25735141-25744849 GCF_900095145.1 Mus pahari | reverse complement strand
AAGGGAAGGGAAGGGAAGGGAAGGGAAGGGAAGGGAAGGGAAGGGAAGAAAGAAAGGAAAGAAGACAATTTGTAACACCAGCTCCAGAGGATTCAATGGACTCTTCTGAGCCCACATATACAAGGGTGTGCACATACTTGTGCACATATATGTGTGCATATAGACATACACACATGTATGCATGCATAGAAAGAAAGAAAGAAAGAAAGAAAGAAAGAAAGAAAGAAAGAAAGAAAGAAAGAAAGAAAGAAATTAAGAAAGAAAGAAAGAAAGAAAGAAAGAAAGAAAGAAAGAAAGAAAGAAATGTTAAAAACATGAACACCAAGAAATGCTGGATCACTAAAATGAGCACCTCTTTCAATCACAATGGAGTCATATAGACATACATGGTACTTCTCCGAAACCAAAGCACTCATATTAACATTTCCTGTGACATCTTGGTCATGAGGACAGGGAAATAAGTGCTATGAGAATTGGGGCTTGATGCTCACAGAGAGTGAAATCTAACAATGAAGGTATGAGCTTGGAAATATTGACCTCTCACAGACTAAGCTGATAAAAATAAAATCAAAGACCGTGTGTAACCTCTGACACTTGTTCAAAAGACCCAGTCACTACAGCTATCATTAGAAACACTCACTAAAATAACACTTTTCCTTAAAAAATGTAAAGAAAAGGAGGAGGTGTGGGACAATGGACCTTCCAATAAACTTGATAAGATAGAGTCGGTCTGATACCCTGGAAACTTGGATACACACTTGAGATGGTAGGCACCTCCATGCTCCCTGTCATATTCCTGGACTGGAACACACACACATGCCACACACCCCACTTGGTCACATAGCTCAAAACAAAGTTCTCCATGCTAATGAGGTACCTAGAGGACCTGAGGGTTTAGCCAATAAGGTCCTCTTCCTGGACATTCCTTGCTGCCAAAAGTATTTAATTGCTGGTCCAACCAGAGAACTTGGTATGCAGTCATTTTTTTTTCTCAAGATGAACAACCAATAAACAGTTTGGAACCCAGGACTGTCTCTTTCAGCAAGAACCACCATGGAGTATATTGAGAAGGTCTTTGTCTACAGAGCCACAACTTAAGTCCCCTGTAGAAGGCCCATCTGTACCCTTAGCCAGCCTTGCCAACTTCATTGATGAGCTAAGCCAGAGTTCCCATTCCTGCTGGTCCTGGCCTTTTTGCAATCTTCAGCTCACAGACCCATAAATCTGTTCTCAATTCCACAAGACTCAGCGGCACCTGAATATCTAGGAGTTTGGGAGTATGAAGTCCTGGTCTCATATTGACCTTCCATTCCTGACTTTGGTGAGTGGTTCTTGAGGCCTGGGAGTCACAGAACCCCAGCTTTGGCTCCCTATTTTACACTACATCTTCCCACACACAGAGTGATGTCTTGGCACTTCTCTAAAGCTCAGCACATGATGATGGCAGTATAGGGAGATGCAGTAAAGAGCTCCCCAAGTTTTGTCTCCCAAATGACCATGCCCAGAGGCATGGGGAGGAACATGAACCAACAGCTCACAGTCAACTGTGACACTGCCTCTCTGTCCTAGGTGACTTAGCAGACAAGTCCTAGAAGATTTGATCCCCACAAACACTGGCACCTCTACTTATGACAAAGTTCCACAGTCACCACAAAGTTAGAAGCCAGTTGTGGTGGCAATAGCTTTGGATTCATACAATAGCTTCATTTCAGAAAAGAAAATCTCAATGTTACTCACCTAATTCTTAGACACCAGGCTGCTATAGGACAGTCATGTCCTGAGAAAGAAGACACTGTTGGAAAAAAATACTGCTACAGAGGACAAAATCCTTTGTATATCCTGTTCCTCAGATATAGGTATCTCACTACAGTATCAAGCCCCTACCCTCAACTAGGGACCAGGGAGATGTCCCATTTTATTCAGTGCTTACCATTCCCTGATGATCTGAGTGTAAATTCCTAACACCCATGAAAAGCCAGTTGTGATGCCTGTAACTGTAACAAAAAAAAATCTGATTGGACAGAAACATGGGATCATAGAATCTGGCTGACCAAGCAGCCTTTACAATCACTGTGCAAATCCTCATGAAAAATAACCATAATATGTTTTCTCTTGAATGGGCAATATAGATTTAAATATTATAGCATGTATGCAAAAGTTGAAGGTAAACTTTGCAAGAGGAATGAAGGTGTTTAAAGGTGGGGGGAGGAAAAGAGCACGTAATAGCAATGAGGGTTAGGATACTGGCAAGAGACTCCATGACCAAGGCAACTCTTATAAAACATTTAAATGAGGTTGGCTTACAGTTTCAGCGTTTCAGTCCATTATTGTCCTGGCAGGGAGCCTGGCAGCCTGCAGGCAGACAGTGCTAAGAGAAGCAGCTGATTGCTCTAAGTCTCAGTCAGCAGGCAACCAGGAGAGACTGTCATCAACAGGCAGCCAGGAGGAGTTTCTCATGCTACACCAGGTGGAGCCTGGGCACAGGAAACCTCAAAGCTGACCACATAGTGACACAATTCCTCCACTGAAGTCACACCTACGCTAAGGAGTCCACAACTTAATAGTGCCATTCCAAGTGGTCGCAGCATTCAAACATATGAATGCCAGTTGCATAGGTCTGCATACTGGGACGCAGTCGGGGAGGGAATCCTTATCCTAGAGAAAGACCCAAGAGTTGCAACTCCCCCAGGGGAGGCCAGAGCAAGGCAGGTAGGAGTAGATGGGACACACATCTGGCAGCAAGGAGTCAGAGGCAGGGCCACGAGTGGCTGCAGTCAAATGTGCACCTGGCTGGTTGGGCTAGGACGATGTCCAGCAATGAAAGCTTCCGGAGAGATTACTCTTCCTCCGGAGTGTTACAGCTAAATAAAGCAGGCACTCGCAGACCGTCGTTGGTGACATAACGTGTACACTTTATTTCTTGTGGATAGGACCTTATAAATATTTGGGTGTAAGGTGAGATCTAGAGGCAGATGCTTTCTATTGGCTGGGTCTGAGATGTTAGGGATGCCTCCTCTGCATCTGGAATGATTTCAGGTCATCACTGATTGTCACAGTCCCCTCAATGGGGTTTAATGTTTATGCGTTCCAGGACAGGAACCTGGTCTGGAGTAGGTGTAAACTCTCACCGTTCTCAATTATGAGAATTGCCTGGATTCCTGAATCTGCTGGACTTTACCAGTTTTCTGTCTGGTGGCATGACCCACTGCCCCACACACGGGTCCACAGGGGCTATGCCTATTTTCAAATGACCACATTGGGGAGGAAACAACAACAAAAGCAATTCACAAGTTACCTCTCACTGACAGGATGTAAATTTAATTAGAAGTCAAAGGGTGGCCAGGGAGATGACTAAGCAGGTAATGACGATGTCTGCCAAGCCTGAAAACCTGTGTTAAATCCCAGGTCCCAGATGAGGAAGGAGAGAACCAACCCGTTAAGTTTTTCTCTTATCTCCACACATGTACTGAGTGTTCTCCCCAATGTCAAAAAAATAAAAAATAAATAAAAGAAAAAAGAAAAGAAAAAGAAAAAGAAAAAAGCAGAAAAGAAGCAGGTGATCTGGCATGAGTTCAGGGGGAGGGTTAGTGTGGATGAACATGAATGGAGTACAATAATGTGTGTATGAAAATGTCACAGCAAACATTGCAAAACCCATCTGGGGGGTGCAATATATAAACGTACAAAAGACAGGGCCAGCAAGATAGCTCAAAGAAGAAAGGTACTTAGAGCAAGCCTAATTATCTGGGTTTAATCCCAATGACTCACATGGAAAAAAGGAAAGAACTAACTCCTATAAGTTGTACTCTAATTGCCACACCCTTGAGAAAGCATGAACATGGATGCATACACACACACACACACACACACACACACACACACACACACAAATAATAAATAAATAAATAAATAAATAAATAAATAAATAAATAAATAAATAAATAAATAAATGCAGTATAAATCCTTACTGGATTTCAAATAAATGATATTACAATACAACGAGCTAAAAATAATAAACTAAAATTAATAAGCTGAATAACAAAAATGATATAAATAAACTAGAAACAAAAGATCAATGAAAAACTTCTTGAGTTTTTCTTTTTTAAGGATAAGCATAACTAAAAATCTTTACCCTATCTAACTATGAGTATGGTATATGGTATTATTTATTTTTTAATTATAGACATAATTGCAAATTTTGCCATAGCTAAAGAAGGGAGCATGGGAGGCATAGAAAGAGAGGAGAGAAATAGAAATACAAGAGTTCATTAATGAAGATTACAAACAAATATTTAGCAGGAAACTGAAAAAACCAGGAGAAAACAGAGTAATTCCCAGATATGTGTGATCTAGCAAAACTGAACCAAATAAACACAAAACATTGAAACAATAAGAATAAATGAATATTAGCCCCCAAATGTAGAGTACCCAAGATTTAATTCACAGACCATATGAAGCCTAAGAAAAAGGAAAACCAAAATGTGGAGGCTTCAATGCTTTTTAGAAGGGTGAACAAAATACTCACAGGAGGAAATATGGAGACAAAGTGTGGAGCAGAGACTGAAAGGAAGGCCACCCAGAGACTGCCCTGCCTGGGGATTCATCCCATATACAGTCACCAAACCCAGACGTTATGGTGAATGCTGGGAAGTGCTTCCTGATGGAAGCCTGATATGGCTGCCTCCTGAGAGGCTCTGCCAGAGCTGGACAAATACAGAGGCAGAAGCTTGAAGCCAAACATTGGACTGAGCTCAGGAATCCCAGACGGAGGAGCTAGAAAAGGAAATGAAGGAGCTGAGATTTGCAGCCCCATGAAGGGAGCAACAGTGCCAATAGGCCTGAACCCCCCATGAGAGCTACCTGCGACTGAACCACCAACCAAAGGATACATATGTAGCGACCCATGGTGTTGGCCACATATGTAGCAGAGGATGGCTTTGTTGGACATCAGTGGGAGGAGAGGCCCTTGGGCCTGAGGGTATTCAATGCCCCAGTGTAGGGGAATGCCAAGGTGGGAGGATGGGAGTGGATGGGTGGGGAGCACCCTCATAGAGACAGGGGAAGGGGGATGGGATAGGAGGTTTCCAAAGGGGAGACCTGGAAAGGGGAAAACATTTGAAATGTAAAAAAAGAAAATATCCAATAAAATTTTTAAAAAATTAAATGAGTAATAAAGTCTTTCAGGAAAGAATAGTCTATGGCCTAAAGGCATGGCTGCAGAACTCTACAAACATTTGAAGAAGAAACATTGCCAATTCTTCTCTATCCGTTCAAAAGGTTTTAAAAAGAAGTGAACTGCCAAAATTGTCTGACAGGGCTAGTATTATTATGATTACAAAGCTACGTAATGACACAAGAAAATGGGGAATTGTGGGCCGGGGGATTTGGCTCAGCAGTTAACAAGCGGTTGGTACCTAGGCAGAGCACCTGAGTTTGTTTCCAGCATCCATGTTGGCTAGCTCATAATCACCTCTTCCGCCAGTGCCAAATCACCTATACACTTACACACACACACACACACACACACACACACACACACACACACACACACATATATTCTTACACATATAATCTAACATGTGTAAGAATAAATGAATATTAGCCCCCAAATATAGAGTACCTAAGATTCAATTCACAGACCATATGAAGCCTAAGAAAAAGGAAAACCAAAATGTGGAGACTTCAGTGCTTTTTAGAAGGGTGAACAAAATACTCACAGGAGGAAATATGGAGACAAAGTGTGGAGCAGAGACTGAAAGAAAGGCAACCTAATCTAACATGTGAGAAAAATTATATATCATGGTCAAGTAATTTAAATCAACACACATAATACAATAAAAGCAATAAAAGCAGTATTTAAGATAGGACACACAAGCAAAACCTACATGATTGTCTTGCAGGAAAATCATCTAGTTAAATTCAACATGCTTCCATGAAAACAAACAAACAAACAAACAAAACAAATCAAAACAAACTCAACAAATCAGGCATTGGAGGAGTGGTCTCTAACACAAGAAAGGTTACATATGACAATCCTTGCTATCAAGACACAGGAAAGTTAGCTAAGCATTCACCACTAAGATCCTGAACAAACACAAAGATATCCACTTTTATCACTCCTAGTTAACACATACTGAACACCTTATACGGGACACGTAGACAATAGAAATAACAAACATTCAGATTTATGGGATAACTGAAGACTGGACACTGATTCAGAGGGTAGCACACTTGCCCTGAGCACATGAGTAACTGTAAATGCCACTTCATTTCTTCAGATGAAGTAATGATAGCTGAACCCAAGCTGTCTGAATACATGGCTTGAGCTAAGCCCAGACAATTTCCTTCTCTGTTCTATCGCTAGGCCTAGGCCTAGAAGCTACAAGCCTAGGCAAAATTCAATCCGACTAATCCAATTAGCTTCTCTTGGCTTTTGACTGAGTTGCTTTTCTGGCTTCATATTAACCTTGGCAATATATTCTAATTTTCTGATTTCTCATTTTTGGGCTTGTTCTGTCTTCACCTGTGTCTAGCTTGTTCTCTCTGCAAATCATCTTTGTAAAAATCTCCTGGTATAACTGCCAAACACATAAACACACCTGCCACACCATACCTGTCACAGTAAAGTAACTTGGAGAGGAGGTCAGTTGGCTTAGAGGGAGGCATGCTGGCAGGCTTGACAACTTGAGTTTGATCCTCATAACCCAAAGGATAGAAGGAGAGAACAAAATTCCACGGTTATCCTGACTCACCCCGTATCTGCTATGGTTTTTCTCATATACACAATAAGTAAATATTTGAAAGCTTACATGAAGGACCTGGTTTCTTGCTTTGTACTATTTGGCTATCATCTTTGCAGACCTGTTCTTTTCTTAGGAGAAAACAGGGGGTGGGGGTGGATCTAGAAGAGAGAGAAGATGAACGGGATAGCTGGGAGGGATGAAATGAGGTGAAAATGTGGGCGAGATGTATTGTATGAGAGAAGAATCTTATTTTAATTTAAAAAGCACAAAGAAAATTTTAAAATAAATAAGCTGTCTTTCACAAACATATGCACTTATGTACATCCATGCAAACACATGATGTGCACATATAAAATATTTCATTTTGACACTACAATACATTTTCTTTTGGATGAAGAGGTTTTATTTTTCAACTTGGACTAGTGTCACTTTGTCTCTCCAGCCAGCTGGAATGGAGTATAATCTCTAAGCTTCAAACCATGTTGAAGAAGGACAGTCTCTAGGGACCAGAGGTCACAGATGAGAGTAGAGATATAGGACTACAGAGCTAAGGAAGAGAGGGCAAAGGGCAGGCATGGTGGCATACAGCTTTGGTACCAGCACTGGGGAAACAAAACTGAAAATCTCTGTGCGTTCCAGACCAGCTATGGCTACAAGTGAGATTATCACACACACACACACACACACACACACACACACACACACACACACACACAATCAGTTATAGGTTAATAAGGTAAGCAGGCCCCCTAAGTGAAGCCTCTTTGGGATTCATATTTATGGCCTTCTCTCTATCTATACCCCACTGGCCCTGGTAGGGGAAATGCCACCCTGGAAACATGAGCATTCCATCCATGAACAGATCATATGTTAGTTTCAGATTTACCACTAGTACAATGATTCAGGGTAGGTTCACATTCTTCTCTACACCTTACTTCTACAAGTGGAGGAGAACTCTGTGAGGATGGACTAGGATGGGAGGGCTGCAATCTGGATATAAAGTGAATTAATTAATTTAAAAAGTGTGGAGTCGGTGGGTGTATATGTGTGCATTCACGTGGGTAATTTTTAGTAGATAACCCACTGTATTTCACAAGCATCTAACACAATGTCTAGATCAGCAATCAACTGTAAGAGTTCATAGTTCAATGAATTGTTATTATTGCTGCTGCTACCAAGTATGAGTAGTTTACTATTAGAAAGAACCACACCTTCACAGAAATCATTAAAGATCACACTTAAAGAAAGTATTTACTGTAAATTAGAAACAAGGTCCTACAAGACATGTTTCCACTTGCCAGAAAATTGTCACCATGACTCCTAGACTGACTAATGAAGGTCTTAATGCAGAATAAGGTACACATGCAGGCTGTGATAAACCACAGAAAAAAGTTCACTGTCAGAATGCAGACTCAGCTGTAGCCCAGAGCCCATACAGGGGAAAACTACACATCCATCCACTATTTTTGAACTAGAGAACAGAGGAGTTTTGAGATGAATCCCTCTCCAAGGGTCAGTCCACCTCTTTGAATAAGGTTCTGTCTTTTTATTTGTCTGTGCAATGTTGAACATAAAGAAAAATGCTAATACACATTGATCAATCTGAATATTTAGAATTTCCTCATTATACATTTTCTGTTTCCCTCCATAGGAAAACAGAAGCAGAGGGTTGGATATGTGATTTGATAGGTGGGGGATTTGCCTAATATACAACAAGCTCTGGGTTCTATCCCCAGTACTAAACACGCATAGGCACCAGTGGCACACAACTGTAATCACAGATGTTTTGGAGGTGGAGGGAAGTTCAAGGTCATCCTTGACTACATAGACAGTTGAGGAGAGACTGATCAAGAGATTTATAAATAGATAATCAATCCAGACAAGTTACTGGAAGAATTATTCTTCATTCTAATCCAAAGGAGAGATGGGTAGCCTCTCTGGGGGATTGGGACCAGGAAACTAGACCTTGATCTAATGGAAAGAGAAAACAGGAAATATGTGAGCAAAGACAGGCAGTCAGAATCCTGTTCCATTCTGTCAAAACTCTCACATAATGAGGCTGCTTTTAAGTGACCAGTCTAAACTGAAACCAGTTTGGTAGGGCAGGTAGATCTCTGTGCATTTGAGGCCACCCTGGTCTACATAATAAGTTTCAAGCTAGCCAAGTCTACCTAATGAGAACCTTCCTCAAAAATCTAATTTTTTAAATAAGAGACCCAATGTATTTCTAATATAATCCCAAATTTGGGGAACAATGGAGAGTGCGTTAAATGTTCATCTATAAATTTCCCAATTTGGTCCAGCCTATGTACTTCACACTGTCACCTTCTCATTTTCACAATGGATTGCAGGCACAGTGCCTATCTCAGAGAGCCTTGTGCCCAGAGTAAAACATAGAGCCACATGGAAAGTGAAGTTTAAGTGTCTTCATACTAAATGGTCTCCCTACCATTGAAAAACCATGACCTGGAATTGTGCCACCAAGCATCCATTGAGTGAGATGGCTCTGTCAGTAAAATGTTTGTCCTACAAGCACCTTACAAGAACCTTAGTTTGATCCCACAGAATCCATGGGTTAAAATTTTCAAGTGTGATAAGATACTGGTAATCACTCTGGGGATCACTGGCAAGTGTCTCCGACCTGGTAACTTCCAGTCTAGTAGAGATCCTATCTCAAAAAGCAAGGCAGGAGGCTGTGAGATGGTTCACCAGACAAAGGTACCTGCCAACAAGGCTGACAATCCTTAGGATCCACATGGTTGGAAGCTGAGAACTGCTCCTACAAGTTGTCCACTGATCACCATAAACAGGTCATGGTATGCATGTGTACAAAGACAATATGTAAAAAAAAAAAAGTTTTACAAAGTGTACAACTCTTGAGGAGAAATGTACTAGGGAACAACTGAATACTCTCTCTCTCTCTCTCTCTCTCTCTCTCTCTCTCTCTCTCTCTCTCTCTCTCTCT
>NC_034607.1:25733268-25735061 GCF_900095145.1 Mus pahari | reverse complement strand
TCTCTCTCTCTCTCTCCACACACACACACATACACACACACACACACACACACACACACACACAATTTATTGCTGGTTTTGAGTATTTAAAATGATAGTTCAGAACAGACATGGGCAGAGGAAAGTTGACCTGCCCCAGGCTCCAGAGAGAAGAAAGAGTTCTCTAAGCAGGAACATGCGACTGCTGATGGTTTGCTCTCTTGGCTGCAGCATTTACAGGGCTACAGATACAGAAAACCCTCAAGAGTGAGCCCCAGAAAAGGGTGTGAAGTCAGTGCCTAGAAATCAGCCAGCAAAGGGACAAGTAAGAGGATCAATAAAAGATTTTAATGAAACATCAACAGGAAGAGGAAGTGCTTAAATAAAACCTTGATCCATCTCTAGGATGTACTTAAGGAGCAACCATGTCTCATGAAAGTTGATGGTGTAGACAACAACCATGCCCTCCTCCAGGTCATCTTCAGAGACAGTGCCAGAGGAGGAAGTTCAGGTTCTAGACATAGCGACTAGCCTATAGAACATCCTTTTGTTGATTTGTGATTGTTGGGGCAAATGGAAGGCTGTCCCAAAGACACTGGCAAGGAACTCTTGCCTGGCTGTGGATGCAGACCTGGCGGGAACTGGGCCAGCAAGCAAGTCCAGGCTCTTCTGTGATATGCAAGCAGGCATATCACAGTGTTGTAGGCAGATAAGAATATGCATTGCTCAGCTACCTTCCCATGGAGATTCAGGTTGAAGTGCACTCACCATGTTCCATGTAAACCCAAGAAACCCAGGACTTACTCTACACTCCATACACTATTAGAGCTCTGATACAAACCCTCATCTTGGTGCAGGGGAAAGAACCCTACAATGTGGTCCACTCCAGAGAGAGAAATAAAGCCCTTATGCGTCAGGGTTCAAGCTACTGAATATCATTTTACATCTTGCCAACCTTGCCATGGTTCTAGCACTTTCAGTCACAGAGGAGGCAGTCCCCTATAAGACAGATGCCCCTCTAATGCATCTTAGATGAAAGAAAAAGCTGGTTACAAGTTCTTGCCTAGCTAAAGCTCTCCTCATCCAGTCAAGGAAATTCCCCATGTACTCCACCCCATCCCAAGCAGCAAAGAAATCTTTGAATCTGCTAATGCTGATAGGGAAACCCTTATCACTTCCTGTGACCTGAAGCCGCCTCACAGAAATCCATGCACAGGATGACAGGTAAGAACACGCACAGCACCTCTTCTTCCTCAGAATGAATGTGACCGTACTCTAGGTCATAACCCTCTCCTAATGCCTCCTGCTTCTAAGAGGAACAAAGTATCAGTGCAGAATACTTAACTCTCCAATCCCCAGCATCAGCAAAGTAAATCCAATGCATCATTACTCCATCTGTTGCTAGGATAAACACCGGTTGAATATTTTCTACCTTTCTTCAGTGAGTTGGGCTCATCAAAGTGCCCTGTGTACCCTAATGACTGTTACCCCTCCTATCAGCAAGGTATGCTTCTCCATCCACCTGGACTTATAAACCTGGGCATGCATCTGCTCCCGGCAGATTGGCTGGTGTCTCGGGAAGACAGAAGGATGGATAGAACACAGAAGAGAGCTTGGAGGGGATGCAACTTATCCAGCCTTCTTTCCTAACAAATAAGGACCCTTGAGTTTGAGGAGAAACAGCAGATCATGGGACTTATAATCAAGAAAGGCATGAAGATAAACCAACAAACAACTCAAAAAGAAACCAAAAAAGAACAGAGAGAAAAAGTGGAGGAGAGAGGGGGCAAGAGGGAGAGGGAGAGGGAAGAGGG
>NC_034607.1:25724107-25732105 GCF_900095145.1 Mus pahari | reverse complement strand
CACACACACACACACACACACACACACAGAGGCATGGATGCATACATGTTTCCAGACCTCATCCTCATGCCTTACTGAACTACAGGCAAAATTATTCTTAAAAAGAAGATATGAAAATGGATTGAGAGGAAGATATGTTGGGAGCAATATAGAACTAATTGGAGAAGGAAATGTGGATTGGTTATCATAATTCACTGTATAAATCTATGAAATTCGAGAGAGAGAGAGAGAGAGAGAGAGAGAGAGAGGGAGAGAGAGAGAGAGAGAGAGAGCCTCAACCAGGCACTGAGGTATGGTACTGTTAATACAGTCAAAAGCTAGAGGCAGGTAGACACTGTGAGTTCAAGGTCAGTTACCCAGGGAATTAGGCCAACCAGAGTTAAGTAGTTAGATCCTTGTTTTTTAAAAATTAATTAATTAGTTAATTAATTAATTAAGCTAAAATAAAAAAGAAATAAAAAAACGCACCCAAACTTCTCATCTCCTATCAAAGCTGTCGGTGTCAGCAGTGAGGTCAGACTGTTGTAAAAACAATGTGTGAAGGTGGACTATTTTCTCATCCTTTTAGCTAATATGCCAGGTATGAAATTCTTAAAAAAAAAAAAAAAAAGGTAAGGAACAGATTGCTTTGCTTTATAGGTAAGTGCTGCCCTTTCCTGCCTGGTGCTGCTTTGGCATTCATTCCCTCGGTGCCAACTCCCTAAAGATTTCCATTTTCTTTATTGCTTTGCTATCATCCTCCAAAAAGTCATATTTGTCTCTGCCCATGCTGGCTGAAAGTAAAGACTTGACTTTTATTAACACTACGAGCATGGCATATTTCTCCACAGAGCACCTGAGTGCTGAATCTCATAACCAGAATGTCACTCAACCTTTTGCCCCCCACCCCCACCCCCGTAAGGCATCACTGACATAGCCCTGAAAGAGGCCAGAAGCAACCTGGAGGTAAGACACACCTACTGATAACGAGGGTGCAGAGTTGTGTGTGATATCACAAGGAGCATGCACAGGGAAGGGCACCCTGGTATCCAGTAAGTTCCACCAAGCTGAGACCATCAACTAAACCTAATTCCATTCCATTCTTTCCATCCCATCCCATCCCATCCCATCCCATCCCATCCCATTCCATTCCATTCCATCCCATCTCATCCCATCACACCCCATCCCATCCCATCCCATCCCATCCCATCCCATCCCATCCCATCCCATCCCATCACACCCCATCCCATCCCATGGATTCTATTCCATTCCAGCCAACCATAATAAGACATGTGTGATGGTTAGTGTTAATTATCAGCTTGGTGGACTGTAGAATCTTTCAGGAGGTGAGCATCTGGACAAAATGGATTATCTTAATTATCTTGAATGATGTGGGAAGACTCATCTTAATTGTGGGTGAGACCGCCGTCCTTTGAGCCAGGTATCCTCAACTGTATGAAGTAGAGAAATTGAGCACTAATTTTTTTTTTTTTTTTTTTTTTTTTGGTAAATGTAGGTTCAGCTGCTTCAAGCTCTTGCCACTTTGCTTTCGGCACCATGTTGTGCTGTTCTATGAATTATAATAAAAAATAAACATTTTTGGTGTGTGTGTGTGTGTGTGTGTGTGTGTGTGTGTGTGTTGCTTTTGTGGGGTATTTTATTGCTGTAACAGGAAAATAAACTTTAAAAATTATTCTGCTATGGACGTCAGAGGTCCTGTTCAGTTGCTTCTACTAGGCTGAAATGTGAGTAACCAACACACACACACACACACACACACACACACACACACACACACACATCTTTTAAAAAAGGCCTGAGCTGAGGTATTCTCAGGAGACTCATCCCTTGAAGAGAAGAAGGCTGGGCTCCTGACCAGTGATGGCCTTTTCCGTGCTCTGCAGAAAAGAGGAGCTGGGGTGAAAGGAAGAAAGAAGTAAAAAGACAAAAGAAAGGCTCCTAGAACTGAAAGACACTCCCAGAACTCTGAAGGGAACCCTCCCACAAGCCATGGTTGGCAGACAAGCCCCTATAGTACTGGGGAAATGGTGGATGCTGTGCCTGCTTTGCTCTCTCCACTAGTTCTTGCCATTTGTCTTACTTAATGAATACTAATGATTCACTTCCATCATGCCAGTCCCAGCAGCTGAGTCCTTTCTCCTCTGCCTCCGTGGGGGCAGGAGGAAGAGGAGTCTGGTATGTTGTACGGTTCCCAGGCCTCCTTTACCGAGAACCACTCTGAATAGACTAACCTTGAGTGGCTAAGTTCTGTTGAGAAGATGACACTGGAGCCTAGGGATGAATGTGAGGTAACAGCTAGGAGAATAAAGACAGAAGATGCTACAGAAAAGAGGCCATGGCCATCAGGGCCAGACTCAGGGAGAATATGGGAATTGTCCTAACATGCTGTCTCTGGGACTAGAGACAGTAATGTCTTGCTTAAGAAGTCTGGACTGAAAACACCCCCCTCCCAACACACACCTCTGCAGGGCTAACCTGGGACTAGACAGCCTCTTGCCTCTGCCTTCTGGAGTTGAAGACAGCCAGCTGCCTGACACAGAAAAAGGGTTGTTATGTCCTTTCTTTTGGTATCATTCTGCTTGTTGACTTGCTTTTACTATTTGATTGTTTTATGTTTGTTTTTTGTTTTTTTTTTTTTATTTTGTTTCCTTTTTCTTCCCCATTAATATCATGTTTGTTATAATTTTGAACATCATGTGGCTTCAGAAGGACCACATCAGACCAAATAGTTCCACAAGTGGTTTATTGGGAGATCAAGAGGCATGGTGGTGGTGAAAAAAGAGCGGGGGTGAAGAGAGAAAGAGAGAGAGAGAGAGAGAGAGAGAGAGAGAGAGAGAGAGAGAGAGAGAGATGGTTTGTATATTCTTGGACCAGGGAGTGGCACCATCTGGAGGTCTGGCCTTGTTGGAATAGGTGTGACCTGGTTGGAATAGGTGTGTCACTGGGGTATGGGCTTAAGACCCTCACCCTAGCTGCCTGGAAGTCAGTCTTCCACTAGCAGCCTTTGGATAAAGATGAACTCTCAGCTCCTCCTGCGCCATGACTGCCTAGGTACTGCCATGCTCCCACCTTGATGATAATGGACTGAACCTCTGAACCTGTAAGCCAGTCCCAATTAAATGTTGTTTTTATAAGACTTGCCTTGGTCATTGTGTCTGTTCACAGCAGTAAAACCCTAACTAAGACAATGGGTGATGACATAATCACAGGTCAAGATGGAAGGTGAGCCAAGTGGATTCTGGGAATATGGTGGCTCTTACCTTGGAAACAGGTGTTCGGATCTCACCTATTTGATGTCACAGGTTTTAGAGGTACTGATACCAGCATATCTCCCTTCTTGTTATTATAAAGAGAAGGAAAAAAAGGGGGGGAGCCAATGGTGGAAAGGGAACGAGGGCATCCTGTCTCTTAAGCTGCTTCCTGCTGTCCAGGAGTGTCGTGTCATCAATTTTGTGGTTTAGTTGACTTTCACCATCAGCATCCACTTGCTAAATGCTCATATCAGGTTCCTCTGTGGACAGTGGCTCTTCTGTGGGCAGTGGCTGGTAATCCTGTAACAGGAGCTGATTAATAATTTGGATAGAAATATTTTGTATTTGTCATTGAAGGAATGTAGAAACAAGATTAACGAGGCAGGGAGCAAATAATAACACCTGGAGGATGACTAGAAAAGGTGTTACAAAAGGGAGGATCCAATTCCATATAGGATTTTCAAAACTCCCAGAACTGGAGGTCTCATGTTCCTTGAAATTCTTTACATCTGACTATAGCTCCTGGATTTCATTTCTCACTATCCCAGATTGGTTGATGTAGAAACAGCATTCTTCTTGGAGGATCAGGAAAAGACCACCTTCTTTAGCTGTCAGGACATCTAGCCCCTTTCAGTTCTGAAGCACAACGGCTGCCAAAGAATCAATCTGTTTCTAGATAGTAAGCACAGTTTCAGTAATTTCTTGAAGACTGCTCTTAAACTGGAAAGTGAATGTATTATATTGGTTCATGGAAGTCATTACTCCTGCAACTCCAGTGCCAGCACCTATGGCTATTCCCGTAGGAACCAAGAGTGGCATAACCAGAACTGCATTCTTATGTTGGGCAGTTATCATATCTACAACTGGGATTGGCAGGATCTCATCCCTGGATTACTCCCAGTTCAGGGAAAAGGAGTGCCAGCGTGTAAACTCCTGACCAGCTGGCAGGTAGGCGATGATATGCCTGAGTGCCACAAAGAATTGATGTGTTCTGGACTGCAGGGCATTGTGGTAGAGATGATATGATATATAGAGGGTTATGGCTCTATTGCAGTCTAGGGGACTTAGTGTTCCTACAGGACGTGTCCCAGAGGTCTTAAAACAGTTTACTATGCCAAAGAGAGGTATAGAGGTAAGTCATGACAACATTGTAGTCAGGACAGCTGACAAAAGGGTGAGGTAAGGTTACTGGGCAGTATCACCAGAGACACTGTAAGTAACAATTGTGAGTTAATTCCACGAGGTACAAATAACCAGCAATCTTTAAAGCATCCAGGTTTGGTGATGATATTAAGGAGTTGATACGCCAAGGTCAAGGTCTGAAGCAAAAGGCAAAATGACAAGTTAGTGCCATTTATGAGGAGTGATGTCAAAGAGGTAAAGATCTCAGAGGAGTGTTTGATTACTTCTCCTACTTTTCTAATTTCTAGAGGTTGGGCAATTGAGACATATTTTCTCTGGATGTAGATAGTACTTACTGTGAACCCCGGTTGATTTTTACAGTAGAGCTTAACAACAACTCCTGTTTCCCACCTGGGATTCCATGGGTCTTGTACGTAGAAAGAGTGTCTTGGGGTATTGATAGAAGAAATGATTGGTCCATGATCCTAGCGTATGTGTCTGACAAGAACAATATGGGCAGACCCCATATTCATCTGGCCATTTTCTGCAATAATCTTTTGTCTGGTCAAAGAGAAAGCAAGTATAGAGTTCATAATATTTAGATGGGATAACAGGTACAGGGATGACAGCAATTTGGATCGGTTTTGGAATCTGGCTATGGAGCAGTTTCCTGACGCTATTTTGAAGGACTGTTTGTTATCTGTGGGGGTTTCTTGGATGAAAGGGCTTTCTCCAGATGAAAGGACTACCCAGGATGGAAATAAACAGCAGGGGAAAGATGAGACACTCATGTCTCATCAAGTGAGATCAAGCACAGCTGCCAGAGTGGACTTTCATTTTTTGGGATTGGGGACAAGGTGGGTGGTCTCAACAGAGTTTAACAGAGCACAGTCCTGTTAGAGTTGACGTGTATGAAGACGAGTCATTTTTAGATGGAGGAATTAAAGGTTTGAGGTGAGACAGATGGAGCCAATGAGAGAGTCCCTCGAGTTTAGCAGCTGTAGGGGGCACAAGGGTTACTTTAAAAGGCCCTGGCATTTAGGAGAATGGGGTGAGGGCCAATGGTCTGGAGGGGAGAGAAAGACCTGGTCTTCAATGTTGATAGGCAGTGGACAGGGGACAGTGTGTGGTCACAGTAGAAAGTGGTCAGCAAAGTTCCATAGGAGAGAACGTAGGTGGCAAAGTAATGGGGTGAGTCTGCGGGGGGAGGGGGGGAAGAGCATTGAGGTGAAAGACCAGAAGTTAGGACCAGACATCCATACATGTGTTCAAAGGGTGAGATGAGCTTGGTGAAAGCTCGTAACCTGAAAAGAGCCAGAGGTAGGAGTTTTACCCAATCAAGGTGAAGTTCCTGTGACAGCTTAACAAGAGTGGTTTTTAAAGAATGGTTGGTTCTTTCTATCATACCTGAAGATTGGAGGTGGTAGGAAATATGAAAATGTAAGGGGATGTCTAGGGCCTTAGATAGAATTTGAGAAACTTGGGAAGTAAATTCAGGACCGTTGTCTGATTGGAGAGAGGCGGGGACAGAAAAATGGGGGATGATCTCCGGGAGGAAGAGATCAGAGACTGAGCCCTTTTGTTAGCTGTAGGAAATGCCTTCACCCACCCTGAGAAGGTGTCCACCAGGACCAGGAAGACCTTGGCACGTCTATCAGTGGACATGTGGGTAAAGTTAAGTTGCCAGTCAGTTCCAGGAAGGTAGCCTCTAGACTGATGGGTAGGAAGAGGGGTGGTGCAATACCTTAATTTGGAGTCAGATATCTGACAGATTTTGCAAAAAGCAGTGATAGATTTTAAGAAATTTAAGTCCTCAGGAGTGGGCTGTAGGTGGGTCTTAACAAAATACGACAACGCTTGGCTGTTACAATGAAAGAGTTGGTGAAGATAGGACAGTGTTTGGCAGGTGTCAGGGGGTGAAGGTGGAGATGTAGGTTGTAACGTAAGAATGTCCTGGGGAGGATGAGACAAGTCTAAGCCCCTAAGGGCCGCAGCTCTATCTACCTCATCAGCTCAGTTGTTTCCCTTGGAGACAGTAGAGTCATCCATCTGGTGGGATCTACAGTGGACAATCCCAATAGCTGTCAGGAGATGGGAGGCCTTTAGCATGGGCATAATTTGGTTTGCAATAGTTATTGATCCTCCTTTTGTGTTGGAGTCCAGTAACTAGATGGCAACAGGAGAATGGTGTTGAGCAACAGAGTGGTTCTGGACATCCAAGACTCAGGGATCTGAGAAGCTGGTAAAGGAAGTAACATGGTAGTATCGGTAGGTTGGCTGGCTAGAAAAAAGAGCAGAGGAAACTGCTGGTGAGCTTATGTTTAGATGAATGGGGGGAGCAAAGGAAATGGAGGTTCCAGCCCAGCTAACAGATCCCTTCCCAATAAGGGATCAGGGCATGTGGGCACTACTGAAAAGGAACAGGTGAGGTACACCCCTAAAAATGCAACTAAGTAAAGTTGTCCTCCTACACTGCAAATAGGAAAATGAAGAGAAGTGGGTCCCCAAAACTCCGTCAGGACAAAGTAGTAGTAGCCCCAGTGTTCAAGAGGAAGGAGATGGGCGGCTGCCCACATACCAAGATATTTACCCAGGGCTTCCTGCTAGGGATGACACAATCACAGGTCAAAGTGGGAGGTGAGCCAAGTGGATTTGGGGAATATGGTGGCTCTTGGAAATAGGTGTTCAGGTCCCACCTATGTGATGTCATGGGTTTCCAGAGATCCTGATACCAAACGTTCTACAGAGGAGTAAATGCTTCAGAGCTTTGGAACAAGCCAGAACGCAGGGCAATTGTTTGTATTTACTGCCCTCTTTTGGCCATTTTGGAGAAGTCAAGATAGCAGAGGTAAGGCTTCTAGTCTCCACTAGGGAAAATTCATAATGTGGGAATGGAGAGGAAGGAGAGAAAGAATGAGGAATGGAAGGAAGAAGAGAATGTAAGAAAGAAAGAAAGTGGAGAGCAGGGGAGTCTTCTGAAATTTCGTTTCTGAAATTTTAAAACAGCAAGATGGTTAAGTAAATAAAGGGACTTTGTGTTATTATTGGCTTACACCACACAGTAGAGTGCTATCCTGTGACGTATCTGCACAGAGATGCTGAGAACCCGATAGTGTCTCAGTTCACGAGGCTGCTGTCTCAACAACATTCCTACATCAGATAACCTAATCAAGAAAGCTCTTCATGGGTGTGTCTCATATCTCTTTAGTTGATACCAGATCCAGTCAAGCATATACCCATGATTAACCCTCACATACCTATTAGCGAGTTTAAAACAAAACTAAGAGGGGGGGAAAAACCCCAAAACATCAAAACTGTGGCTCTGATGAGTGTTTTCCAATGACCTGTGCTATAGTTCCGATCACCAGTTCTTGGCACTGTCAAAAGATAGCAGACACTTTAAGAGAGACTGACTAGAGACCATAAAGATGATTCTGCAGTTGAAAGCATTGGTTGTTTTCTCACAGGACCCAGGTCCCCAGCCCCCATATGGTGACTCTCAGCCCACCGAAATGGAGTCTGTCCCAGTGGATCTACTACCTTCTTTTGGCTCCCTCAGGTGTCAAATATACTTGGAGGCAAAACACCAATACATATAAAATAAGAAAGAGAGTGTGTGTGTGTG
>NC_034607.1:25721881-25723122 GCF_900095145.1 Mus pahari | reverse complement strand
AGAGAGAGAGAGAGAGAGAGAGAGAGAGAGAGAGAGAGAGAGAGAGAAACCAAAGCATTTCAACTTTCATAGTCACAGAACAATTCTGTTCAAATCTACACATAGAAAATGTTCTATGTTGGGAAGTGTTCACATTCCATGCAGGTTTCTTTTATAATTACTATAATTACTGTTTGATTATGAGTTCAGAAAAAAAACTTGATTTTAATCATGTTCCATTTGCCTCAGGTGACTATCTCTGAACAAGGAAGATTATTACAGATTGTAGAGTATAAGTCAGCTGCCATTTGGATATAGTGGGGAGTAGTGGCCCCAGTGTGAGGACTATGTTTGAATTGCATATTTTCTTCTTCATTTCATTCCTGATAGTTTGAAACCGTTCTCAGTGATTAGCCTGACAATTGATAATTACGATTAATGCCCTGTGAAAGATACACTGAAGAGAATGGAACAATGTATTTTGATATTCAGTAAGAATTCACTGAATTCCTAACTATTCATTGGAGTGAGGAGTTACTAAGCACCTGGAAGCCCACCTTAACATACCACTAAGTAATTGTGGTTTTCAAAACAAAACAAAAATTAAAGTTCAAGATTACTTGTTGGTATGGAATGAATAGCTATCAAGTCTTTCTTTCTTTTTTTTTTTAAATCATAATGACATAGTAAATGTAATTATTGAAAATTTGGGGGAAACAGACAATTAAAATATTTACTTAGAGGGACAGTGAGAGAGCTCAGTGATTAAACACAACAGGTGTAAACCTACAGACCTGAAGTCAATCCCCAGAACCTACACAGTGTAAAAAGAGAAGTAATCCCTTTAAATTGTCCCTTGATCATCACAGGTACCATGACACATGAAGATGAATGGACATATCCAAACATCATGTACATCAAACAAACCTAAAGACTTTAAATTGTTTAAGAGAGTCTATCAACAGCTTTACAGTGATATAAATCAGTTATCTATAAAATGAGTTGTGATGTTTAAACATCAAATCTGGTTCTATTTTCTATACAGGTGTCTGGACATTACTCAGTGTGAGCAATGTGTTGATAGAAAATAATGCTATTATATTTAGACAGCGGTAACCCTTCACCAAGATGGCTGAGACAATACAAATCATGAAGTGGAGACTTCTAGAGAAATGATCCACTGACACCAAATGTGTGGATGGGTTTTGTCTTAGTCAGGGTTTCTGTTCCTGCACAAACATCATGACCAAGAAGCAAGTTGG
>NC_034607.1:25714962-25721703 GCF_900095145.1 Mus pahari | reverse complement strand
TTACAGCTGGATCTCATGTAGGCATTTCCTCAACTAAAGCTCCTTTCTCTGTGATAACTCCAGCTGTGTCAAGTTGATATAAAACTAGCCAGTACAGGTTTCTTTTCCATAGGAGATCCAAGTGGAATAAGCAATGCTGACATAAATAGGTATAAATATATACATTATTGCTCATATATAATTTGCATCTCAGAAGCTAACTTCTGAATAAACTCACCGTTTCTAATCCTTTCTGAACTGAGGCTGGCTGATTCAACTCAGCTATTATGCCTCAAACTCCTCTCCAAGCTGACTGATTTAGGCTTCTCACTGATCTGCTCTGCTGAGGCTCAAACTAACTGTGGAAATTTGATCTAATCATCTACGTCCTTCTTACTCTCTAGCTTCAACTCCCTCTGCTTGAAATCATAAACAAACTCAACTCTACTGCACTACACTCACTGCAGAGGGATTAAAAGTGTGTATTACGGGGTGGTCTGTATTCCACCGGGATTACAGAGAACTAGAAGGCCCCCCAATCTGATCAGAGCAGTCACGTTGCTAGAATAAAACTCTTCCACCCCTCCCCCCTTTCTATTTAAGCCAAAAATCATACAGTTTAATGATTAAAAAAAAAAAAGACAACAATCAATCACACACTCTTAACTATATAAACGTCCTTATGAAGATCCATTTATGCCATGATCCTTATCCCATAATCTTAACAATCCAAATGTCCTTACACAAATCCATCGATGTGATGATTCTTTAATAACTCCACTCCTGATCATCTGTCTTCCAGCAAATGTCGATTTCAACCTCAAGGTTTTCCAGTCTGATATCTGGTGAACGGTCTTCCCTTCTTCAGCTGGTTTGTTGCACTGTCCCCATGCAATGGGGATAAGCCTCCAGTGTTACTGTCTTTGTATGTCTCTTCTTTTCTACAGTAATGCCTTTCATATGGATGTTTCTATTTCTTGGATCAGATCTTTATCAATTTTGACAGAACACATAGTTTTTCATCACCTGTGGGAATATAGACAAGAGTTATTTCCCAACACAAAACATTCCCTGGCTCCCATTCTGACGTTAAAACATCTTCAATTTATATACTTTCACTTGTTCATGTCTCATTAGTGTTCAAAAAACTTAAAGTTAGTAAAGCATTATTTACTCTATTTCTGAAAGTTCTCATTACCACTTTCTGTGTATTAAGCATCTCCTTTTAATATATGCAAAACATTTCACCCCTGTTTTTCTACATAACACAGAAGTGTTAACTCTGGAAAGAGCTCCTCACATTATGGTACTTATGACAAATGGCAGCTGCATCATGTAAATTCAGTCCAATGCCAGGCCAGAGATGGCATTCAGGTCTTTCATAAATGGCTGAGCTACCAGAATCTGGTCGATCGATATTCCGTTTTTGTTCAGGGTCAGGAAAGATCTTTAGCAGTACCTCCCTTAGCTTATTTGTCTCTGCAGAAGATCTCCATGCTGGCATAGGAAGGTTTTGCTGCCCACTGGGAAGGGTAGCCAGAGGTGTGAAGTGGGGCTGATGAGAAAGCCAGGGACTTGAAGAGGCTCTCTGGATCTCAGCAGGAGGCTGGGGGTGCTGTGGCTCCAGAAGTCAGGATCAAATGTCCCCACACTTGGCAGGTCATTGATTTGAGGAAGCTGCATGTCTCTAGGAAGGACCTCATTTTGAAGAAATTATTCTAGGCCAGAGGGTTATCAAAAACCATAAATATGTACCCCATGAAGATGTACTGCAGTAGTCTTTTTGTAATAATTTCTCTCCAGGCCACTGATTCAGTCATATACTTTTTGAAGTTTTCATTTGTTACGATTATACCCCCAGTCTTCTAGGCTAAGTGTAGTAGGAACCTGACAACATTAGGAGCTTTTGGGCAGCCATTTTGGGGGTCACATTCCTTCTTACCTGCATTTTGGATGATTTTCCTTCTGCAGCTCTAAATCTGATCCATTTCCCTCAGAATCGTAGTGAATCTCTGCCTCCTTTCTTCACTTCCTAGCCCCTGTAAATCTAAAAGTCCTGCCCTGTCTCCCTCTGACCAGCCATTGGCTATACAGCAATTCTTTTTCTTATGTTTTTTTTTTATTAGATATTTTCTTTATTTACATTTCAAATGCTATCCCAAAAGTTCCCTATACCCTCCCCTGCCCCTGCTTCCCTACTCACCCACTCCCACTTCTTGGCTCTGGCATTCCCCTATGCTGGGTCATATAAAGTTTGCAAGACCAAGGGGCCTCTATTCCCAATGATGGCCGATTAGGCCATCTTCTGCAACATATGCAACTAGAGACACAAGCTCAGGGGGTACTGGTTACTTCATATTGTTGTTCCACCTATAGGGTTGCAGGCCCCTTCAGCTCCTTGGGTACTTTCTCTAGCTCCTCCACTGGGGGCCCTGTGCTCCATCCAATAGCTGACTGTGAGCAACCACTTCCTCTCACAAGAGGCCACTATATCAGGGTCCCTTCAGCAGAATCTTGCTGGCATGTGCAATAATATTTGGGTTTGATAGCTGATGATGGGATGGATCCCCGGATGGGGTAGTACTATGGGAGGATCCAGCAATACCTCTTCTGGGCATATACCCAGAAGATCTTCCAACTAGTAATAAGGACACATGCTCCACTATGTTCAGAGCAGCCTTATTTATAATAGCCAGAAGCTGGAAAGAACCCAGATGTCCCTCAATAGAGGAATGGATACAGAAAATGTGGTACATGTACACAATGGAGTACTACTCAGCTCTTAAAAACAATGAATTTATTAAGTTCTTGGGCAAATGGATGAATCTAGAGGATGTCATCCTTAGTGAGGTAACCCAATCACAAAATAAGTCACTAGATATGCACTCACTGATAAGCAGATATTAGCCTAGAAACTTAGAATACCCAAGATACATTTTGCAAAACACAAGAAAACCAAGAAGGATGACCATTGTGTGGATACTTCTTTCCTCCTTAGAATAAGGAACAAAATACTCATGAAAGGATATAGGTACAGAGACTATCCAGCAGTTCTTTATTACCAATCAGAACCAGCTGGAGTCAGGCTTCCTTTAGCCCATGTGTCAGACACAGCAAACAGATTTTTGTGTGTGTGTGGGGGGGGGGTAACACAATTAGGAAGACAACAACAGACACTACATAGGCTATCTCATTTTCTATTTCTACCTTAGCGAAGTGACTGGGTCAAATCAGTAGGACCATGATGAACATTCCCTGTGCCTTTGATTCTAAATAGTTAGTGACTCATGTTCTCAAAGAGACTCAAGAAGAGACAACTAAGCAAATTCGAGGAGAGAGGACAGCATTATAGTGGATGAAAGATAGCTAGAAAGTTGTTTTGGGAACTGAGGTGGTGTATGTTTATTCATGTGCATTTTACCCTGCTGCATGCTACTTCAAGCCATCAAGGTCTAGTTTATTGGTGAAGACCACTGAATTTTCAAAGTCCTTGAAATAAATGATTACACTAAATTAAGAGATGTGCTCATTATTTTCTAAATGATATGAATTTTCTCAAATAAGGGAGTCTTTAGGAAGATTATTATGTAATTTTTGGCATCAATAATTGCACATATATCTTTTGAATATACATACCATATAAATCAATGTGGTTTAAGATAAATATTTATGTGGATACAATATTCCTAGAGAAATATCAAATAAATGCCAGAATCTATTGTGAATGTTAATATTGGGAATTTGATAAGACCTAGAATTACTGAGAGACCATTTTCTGGGCATATCTGCTGAATACTAGTTTCTAGATTAGGTTAATGGAGGGAGAAAGAAGACCTTAATTTTGGACAACATGATTCCATGAGCTACAATGCTAGACTGAATGAAACCATGAGTAGAATTGAATACAGGCATTCATTTCCCCGTGTTTCCTGTCTGCAGATGTCATGTTACTAGTTCCTGCAACATCCTGGCTTTTTTGCTATACCTGCCATCTGTTTCTATGTGATATGTGCCATAACAGAATTCTTGAACTGTAATTCAAAATCATCTTTTCCCTACGTAACTTGTTTATGAGGTCAATTTGAGAAAAGTAACTGATAAATACAATTGAGTGAGGATTTTCAGAGGTGAAACTAGGAAAGGGGATAACATTTGAAATGTATATAAAGAAAATATCCAATAAAAAAAAAAGAGTGATATACCCGTATAGGCAAATGCATACGCAGACAGCATTAATGTAGTCACAAGTCTGCCTACCGACTCATCACAGCCAGGTTAAAATGGGTTTGGTAAATTTATGTTTAAGTAACCATGAAAACAACTTGACAAACAAGGACAGTTAGTTGCAAATGCATGCCTTTCTAGGAGCTAGATAGAAGCATCTTTATGTCAGACTCAGTAAGTGGTGCTTTTTGTAGTGGGAGAATTAGAAAGGATTAGAATGACAGAGCTTCTACAGACCTGTGTAACACTTCTGATAACCCTTAGGGTTGATTTGCTAAGGTGTTTGCATGCTGGCATAAATTAAATCAGAGAGGTGACTGGCCAGAAAGAAGAAGCCACGGGCTTTTACTTTAAAAAAAAAAAAAAAAAAAAAAAAGATTTATTTATTTATTATATGTAAGTACACTGTAGCTGTCTTCAGACACCCCAGTAGAGGGGGTCAGATCCCATTACAGAGGGTTGTGAGCCACCATGTGATTGCCGGGATTTGAACTCAGGACCTTCAGAAGAGCAGTCAGTGCTCTTAACCACTGAGCCATCTCTCCAGCCCCCATGGGCTTTTTATATCGCAGGACTCCACTGACAGATAAATCAGCATTTTGGTTGCTGAAGTGCTCTATGTCTTTCTGGAAAACAAAACAAAACAGTAAGTTAAAGCAAGAAATAAAAGTTTTTCTCATAGGAGGGCATTATTTATAAAGACAAAAACATTAACTGTAAATCAATGAATGTTGACTTAAGTAAGTAAATTCATTGCCCTTTGGTCAACCTGACTCAGAGGAGAGCAGAGTAAAGACCCTGTCTTAGAAACTCTTTGGCTTTGCCCTATTAAAGCAAAAATGTAAACAATGACCTCCCCAAAGTTACATTTCCTGAATGATGTTTTCGTTTCAGATTTTGCCAAGTACTAACCATGTCCAAAGCACAGCTGAATGGAAAAAAAGCTGAACCATAATATCAGGAGTGGATTCCAAGAAAGGGATTCTATTGAGGATCTCTGCTGAGGGGCTAATAGGGCTCTATGAGACTCAGGCAGGGGGAGTGGACTCTATAATTCAGTTTTAGCTGCTCCACTTAGAAGAGGTTTTTTTGTATCTCTTTTTCCCGGGTGTCTGACTGGGGTTTTGGTCAGATCCTCACACAGTAATTCCTGGACTTTTTATAGAGAAGGATAGTAAAAAACAAATGAAGCATGAATCAGTGTCCCTAACCATTTCTGGCTTCTGAAAAGAAAGAAACTGAAACAAACAAACAATCAAACAAACAGAACCATGCAAGCAAGCAAACATGATGATGGATGACACTACCAACTTCTGGCCAAGGATAAGAGTCAAGACTGCTCATTTGGGGGTGCGATACTCTCTTTAAAACTCTCTGACTGGCTCCTTTCTTTATTATTATTATTATTATTATTATTATTATTATTATTATTATTATTATTATTTTCTTTATTTACATTTCAAATGCTATCCCAAAAGTTCCTTATACCCCCCACCACCCCTGCTCCCCTACCCACCCACTCCCACTACTTGGCCCAGGCCTTCCCCTGTGCTGGGTCATATAAAGTTTGCAAGACCAAGGGGCCTCTCTTCCCAATGATGGCCGATTAGGCCATCTTCTGCTACATATGCAGCTACAGACACGAGCTCAGGGGGTACTGGTTAGTTCATATTGTTGTTGCACCTACAGGGTTGCAGCCCCCTTCAGCTCCTTGGGTACTTTCTCTAGCTCCTCCATTGGGGGCCCTGTGTTCCATCCAATAGCTGGCTGTGAGCATCCACTTCTGTGTTTGCCAGGCACTGGCATAGCCTCACAAGAGGCCGCTATATCAGGGTCCATTCAGTAGAATCTTGCTGGCATGTGCATTAGTGTCTGGGTTTGGTGGCTGATGATGAGATGGATCCCCGGATGGGGTAGTCTCTGAATAGTCCATCCTTTCATCTTAGCTCTAAATTTTGTCTCTGTATCTATATCCTTTTATGGGTATTTTTGTTCCTTATTCTAAGGAGGAATGAAGTATCTACACGATGGTCATCCTTCTTGGTTTTCTTGTGTTTTGCAAAATGTATCTTGGGTATTCTAAGTTTCTGGGCTAATATCTGCTTATCAGTGAGTGCATATCTAGTGACTTCTTTTGTGATTGGATTACCTCTCTGTACTGGCTAGTTTTGTGTCAACTTGACACAGCTGGAGTTATCACAGAGAAAGGAGCTTTAGTTGGGGAAGTGCCTCCATGAGATTCAGCTGTGGGGCATTTTCTCAGTGATCAAGGGGGAGAGGCCCCTTGTGGGTGGGACCATCTCTGGGCTGGTAGTCTTGGATTCTATAAGAAAGCAGGCTGAGCAAGCCAGGGAAAGCAAGCCAGTAAAGAACATCCCTCCATGGCTTCTGCATCAGCTCCTGCTTTCTGACCTGCTTGAGTTCCAGTCCTGACTTCTTTCAGTGATCAACAGCTGTATGGAAATGTAAACTGAATAAACCCTTTCCTCCACCAACTTGCTTCTTGGTCATGATGTTTGTGCAGGAATAGAAACCCTG
>NC_034607.1:25699197-25714956 GCF_900095145.1 Mus pahari | reverse complement strand
ANACTCACTAAGGATGATATCCTCCAGATACATCCATTTGCCCAAGAATTTCATAAATTCATTGTTTTTAATAGCTGAGTAATACTCCATTGTGTAAATTTACCACATTTTCTGTATCCATTCCTCTATTGAGGGACATCTGGGTTCTTTCCAGCTTCTGGCTACTATAAATAAGGCTGCTATGAACATAGTGGAGCATGTGTCCTTATTAGACTGGCTCCTTTCTTATGTTCTTGTCACAATCACTCAGTTCATCTGCTGGTAATCACATACACTGAGAGTTTAACAGGGTAACTGGGGCTGCAGTTTTGTCTGTTCAAGAATAATCATAGACTCTTCTGAACTGAAAAATTTTAGTACACCAATTTCATTTGACTTTTTCAGGAATAAATTCTTTTATAAGGCAAATATTTGGGATTTGAGAGTCAAAGAAGGATTCATATGTTGCCTTCCTCCTTCACAGACTAAGAAATTTAATTACAACAGGGCTTACTACCATGGGCCTAGTTTTACTTTGTGTAATCTTTAAATGAAGATTGGGTAAAGCCTGTATATGGAACAATATCAGTAAGTTGAAAAAGAAAAATGTTGTCCTTAAACAACCTACAAAATGTTGTCTATAACCTGATAATCCCCTATGTCAGCACCATTACTGAGCAGTTGAAACCTGCCTCTCTGATTGTAATCCGTGGGCATGGTCATAAAGATTTAGAAAGATCCCAGGTAGACTTTCAGCAGGGCAACAGCCTGAAGCCAGAAGCAGATGTGGCCTTCCACTTTAACCCTCGCTTCAAAAGGTCCAACTGCATTGTTTGTAACCCACTGACAAGTGAGAAATGGGCCTGGGAGTGGATCATGCCCTTCAGAAAAGGAAAGTCCTTTGAGATCGGGATCATGATGCTAAAGAACAGATTCCAGGTGGCTTTGAATGAAAAGCATATTCGGCTGCACACCCACAGGCGTAGCCCAGAGAAGATAGACACACTAGTCATCTAGTCAACTGCTAGTCCTTCATTTTCATGCAAATTTATTATGTTTATTCTTAAAAACTCATATGGGGTGGTGGGTGGACGTGGGGAATTTGTAGGGAGGCCAGGAGGCGCCAGAATTCCCCAGAGTAACTTTTCCATAAAGAAGGCATTACTGTGATGTTGAGGGATGAAAGACACTCAGGAAAAAAAAAAAAAGCTCATTAATATAAAATCTTATTTTCATTTCTATTTTTACACAAAGCTTTTAAGACTGATTTTGAGTAGATTCAGTCTTAGTTCTTAGATTCTGGTCTTTTTAAAAAGCTGCTGGAATTTATTAGGTTGTGGGACATTTCATTGTATATTCCTAAGTTCTATCTCTAAACTGCAAAATTCCTTTTTGCTTGTCCTAATTCTGCATAAAGTTTTATATTAAATTTTAAAAAAAGAATTTAATTACTCTGCCATTTTTTTTTTTTTTTTTTTTTTTTTTTTGCACACTGTGGGCTAGAAACAAGTCCAATGTGTCAGCAAGACGATGCACTCAGGGAAGACACATCATGGTTTACAAGAGTTTCACAAAGGAGTGGGATCTTTGAAGGAAAACTTTCAGAGAAAAATCATGATCCTTGCCAACAGCACAGACTTCAGCAAGAAATTGGCAGCTATCCTACTCCTCCTATGGGGACTTTTGTCATAATTATTCCAGTTATGGGCAAAGGGAGGGTTAATGTTACCGGACAAATTCTTAGGTGATTTTATGTCCTCTTTGAAAGGCAGAGAGGATTTTCTTGATGGGAGGAGACTCATCTTTACTATGAGTAGGACCATTCCTTGGGCAAGGGTTGCTGATTTTTACAAATTAGAGAAAGAAAGCTGAGAATTTGCATGTATTCATTCCTCTCTGATTTCCATTTGTGAGTGGCATGTGATCAGCTGCTTTCAAATCCTACTACATTGATTTCCTTACAAAAACATACCCTACCTTTGAACTGCAAGCCTGAAGAAACCTTTTCTTCCTATGTTCTTTGTGTTAGAGATAAGAGAAACTAAGACAGGAGGGTACACAGAACACTCTGAATTTAACACACTTAACAATCATTCTTCTTTAAAAGAACAATCTCTTTAATGCTCATCATCTTGAAGTCAATCATATAATAATCTCAGTGCATGGAAAGACCAATTAGAAATGTTCCTGCTTCCAAGACCCTCATTTTAGTCAAACACCTGCTAGTGAATAGTACCTCATTTTACTCTTAAATGTGCCTTCTATTCAAACACCTTTGAGACAGTGGTGAAAAAAAAAAAAAGAGGCAGATGAGATTACACATAAACATCAAGATTATTAATAAAGATTCATAAACCTTTAAATACATATCCATAATTTTATGAACACTTATAAATTTATTAGTAAGTAGCTACCCATATGAATGAATAAACATTGTTAATTTTCTTTTATATTAGCTTTGTCTGTGGCAGAAATAAAGGGATTTAAGAGAGTTAAGGTGTCAGTCCAACATGGAAGTTTGGGATCTGTCCAGAGTTCTACTGGTGTAGACGTTTGGGAGGAAAATATCATTTAAAGCTTTAAGCATATAACAATTGAATGCTTCATAACTGTAATGTGGTCTCTTGTTTCTCACCACAGCCAAGCTTTTCAAATGGTAAGAGTATTGACTGGTGCTTAGTTAAGTAAGGGATATGTCTTTGATTATGGGTATAATGTTAACTAATGGAGATCTTAGACTAGACCAACTTCTGAACTATGTACTCGTGCCAGGTACTACATTGTAAGAATGAAACCCCAGCTTCAACTTAACAACTCCATTTGCACTTACAGGAAAAGAAAGCAGGAATCCTGCTCAGGTCCTTGTCTATGGTAGCAACGCTGATACACAGTAAAACAGGATTCCACTAGCAGTTCCACAAACAAAATTTACTAGGGCACCAGCAATTATCCAGTTTATCCCTGAAGCCCCTTTTCATCAGTCATACAAATAAACTTGTTAGTCTCTTGTGTTTCCATGTTTTCCAGAACGTACTCATTGTCTTCGCTTAGTCAAAAACCTCACCTTTCATGCAGATCTTATTGGATAATGAATCCCATCCTGACATTCATTTTTATAGACTTTTCACACTATCACACTTCAGAGGTGTTTCACATTGTGTCTCATAAAACACAATGCTATGGTGACAGTTTCCAAGATAATTTGTCTTTCCTTATACCTTTGCCATTGTTACTAAACCAAGCAAATATTTAAACATTTTAATAGAAACAGCATAAAAAAGACAACATTCATTTGTGTATGTTAAGGGCTGCCTAAATGAATTATTAAGAACCATCCCCATAGACATATTTAAACTGAAGATAGATACTAAAGGAAGATAAATTTCAGAATATACATACATAGATTGGGCAAATAAGCCATAGGTTTATACTTTATTTGAAATATAATGGGAAATAATGAGAGTTGCCCAGTTCATATTTTCAGTAGGAGCAAATAGAGATACTGTGAGCAAGTAGGGATACCGAGGATTCAGGAATTAGCAAAGTCACTTATTGGCATAAAAGTCCAAAGGTAAAGTTAGCATCTTTTCCCATAGTTTCAGAAAATTCTGCAGGGCTACATGTGTTTCAAAAAACCATTACCACAACAGGGGGCCAGGGGATATGTAGCCCAGGAAAAGTGTTCAGTTCATGGATGGCTGGGATGCTGTGAGTGCACTCTCTGCACAGTGTCCTCTCTGTTCACTTTTTCACTGTAACAGAGTTAAGAGACATACACCTTAGGATAATGGAAAGGTGTAAATTAAGCACCACTAGTATCACTTCTCATTTTAAGAATAAGGTTTTGTAAATCTGCCTTGTAAGAACTTGCTCTAAAGTTAACTTTCTTGAAGAAGAAAAAAAAATATTTTGAGGATGTGAACCATTTGGATCCCTAATCAGCAGCTGTTTGACTCAATCTTGCTGTTATTGCTACCTCACCAAAAGGGTTGTCAAACATATGACTACATTACCTCTATTACACAGGTCATCTTGAATACTTCAGGAATGTCCCCAAAAATTCATGCAACGATCACAGCAAATTGGCTCACAAAGATATACACTCAGTGAGAGATGTTTTATATAGTTCATATATTGTTTTTTCCTGTCCTAAGCGTTGGTGAACTTTCAGTGATTCTGCTCCAATTTGACCATATGAACTTGAGGACAGACTACCAGGAATGCTGCTGAATACGACCAAAATTGGTCCAAACCATAAGCCACAATGGCTATAACTGGTCTGGAACATATACCCGAGATTGATGCAAACACCTCTTCCCATAGTATGTAAACATTCTTCTTGTGGTCACTGGGTGACACAGTTTGGAGACTCTGCTGGACTCCTGATATTGCAACTTTAGATAAGATTAATGCTTTTCTTTACTTTTTAGAAAATATTTATTTGTTTTTATTTTATATGCATTGATATTTGCCTGCATGTATGCCTGTGTGAAGGTGTTGAATATACTAGATTCAAACTGGAGGTTCAGACACCTATGAGGTGCTATGTAGATTCTGGGAATTAAACCCAGAACGTTGTAAGAGTAACCAATGGACTTATTTGCTGAGTCTTCCATAAAATACCCAGCAAAGACTTAGCATTGTCCTCCAAAAGTACTCTTAACACTAGAAAGCACTTGTTGCTGTTCCCAATAGTTTATTGTACCTTCTACCTCCTACTGCCAAACATCATAGGGGAAACTGTAGTGAGAATTCTGGAATTTAGTTTCTTTAAAAAACACAGAAATATTATAAGAATATGTTTGTGTTTTAATACCAGGTATCAGGCTATAGGGTTGCTTCCGGACAGCTTATTACGCTTTTCCTAGTACAGTGGCATGATTTTACCAGCTGCAGAAAGTTTCTGTGACTGTGTGACTTTTGGAATTCTGGGAAATTTTCAGAAGGTATATAAATGCTAGAGCCCCAATTGGTGGGTTATTGTTAGTTATTAGTTGTTGGTTGCAGTTTGGAAAGTAGTCTGTACAAAGAAGAAACAATGATAGGAATAAATTAGATATCCTTATGGCTAAGTTCAAACTTGACACAGGAATTTGGTTATCTCTGATCAACAGGAAATAGTCTAATGACAATGTGGCCTCCTTTTATATCCCTGACATTATTCAGGGATCTCTTTCCTTTCCTTTGTTTCCTTTTCTTCACTCTTATCTAGTGTTGGGGGATTAAAGAATAGAAGAAAAGAGGTGGAGAATGGTGGAATAAAGAAGAACCCACAAAGCAGCTGAGAATGTCTACAGGATGAAAGTTGCTGAAGATGAGCACTTGAGGTGCATCCTCTATGCACCCCTTTCTGTATGGGTAGAAGAAAAGACACCAGCAATTGGCTTGATAACTAGTCTTGTTCTCAGCTAATGGGATGCTGCCACAATCATTCAGGACAGATAGCCCCTCTCCTTGCTATAGTCAATCTTCTCTGTAATGTTCTATTAGATGCACTCATGTGTATAGAAACAATTCTAAATCCTGACTAGTCAAGTAGAAGATTAGATATCACAACGGTGCTGCGTATTGCACAAATGTATAGAAAAATGAAATAAGAAATTTAAAATGTTACAAATAAAAGAAGCATATTCTCTCACCTTTCATTATATACAAATATTTTATTAAATTGAAATATAATCATGTAATCTGCAATTTTTAAAATGTCATAAAAATTGATCACATATATTTTGTACATCTCTATTTTATATGTACATGCCACAGAAATCCACTGAATAATTATTTGTTTTGATTTATTATCTTTGTTGGTATATGTGGGCTGCAGCCAGTTCTCTTGCTTTCTTATGCTGTGTCATCAGGAAGGCTATACTATTCTTGCCACATACATTATTATAATGTCTGGGAGCAGTTATAGTTCTTCCTTCCTTCCTTCGTTCCTTCCTACCTCACTCTCTATCTCTCTTTCTCCCTCCCTTAGCCCATCCATTCATCCATCCAGCTATCCATTCTTCCCTTTTCCTCTTCTTGCTATAAAGTTATTCTTCAAACTCTCCATCATTATTTTTTAATATATACTTCAACAGATCTCAGTGCATATAGCAAGGATTATGGAATGGTAGCAAGGGCAGAGCATAGGGATAAAGGACATAATTCAGTTTCTTCAGATATTACCCTCCAAGTATGCTTACTTTCGTTATACCTCTAAATGTAAGAAAAGTGACTCATTTAGATGATTTCCTAGGGAGACAGTTTCTATGGGACCAGATATTTACTTTGTGTACATGTGGAGAGGGTGTGTTAGTCAGGGTTCTCTAGAGCAACAGAATTTGTATTGCCACGTATGTGTGTGTGTGTGTGTGTGTGTGTGTGTCTGTGTGGTATGCCTGTGTGTCTGTATGTGTGTCTGATGCTCCAATGTAGGGGACTGCCAGGGCAGGAAGACAGGAAAAGATGGTTGATTGGGGGAGCGCCCTCCTAGAGTCATGGGGAGGGGGTATGGGATAGGGGACTTCCGAAGGGGAGACCTGGAAAGGGCAAAACATTTGAAATGTATATAAGGAAAATATCCAATAAAAAAGGAAAAAAATAATCACTGTATTCAAGTTACTTGGAATTTGTGTAGTCAATGCAGAAAAATCCCATTTAAAGGAATATTCATAGATTATAACGGTGGATTTTATTTTCATAAGAAACAAAACGGTCACAAACATAGAGCCAGTATAATGTCAGGTGACTGAGCCCTCGCTGGCCTGCTCTGTCAAGAATACACTGGATGGGAAGATTGATGCAGATGCCTTTCTGAACAACACACCCGTCTTAAGGAGAAAAAGGTCAAGTTCTAAATATACATTGAAAAGCTACTTTGCCTTATTTTTTCTGACAAAAATTAGTCTGGAGAAGATTAGAGGGCAAAATTGAACTTGATTAATATAGGAGGTATAGGAAAGAATTGTGGGTTTTTATAGCCTTGGAAAACATTTCACATCAAGACGGAATAAGAAAATGAAACAATTTATGTAAAGTAACAAAAATTGTACATTATCTCGGAGATATGCTAAAATCTAATGGCGTGAAAATAAATCAAAACCAGCTTACCCAGTTTCTGCTTTTTTTAGAAGAAATTTGTCCCTGCTTCCGTGAGGAAGATATAAATTTGCTAACATGGAGGAAGGTAGAAGTCAGGAAAAAGGGTACTATACAACACATGGTTCTGAAAAAAAAATTCCCATAGATGCTTTTAGCCTTTGAACATTATTTAGAGGTACTTTGGATCCTAGACATAAAAGTATAAAATTAGGTAAGATATTGGAAGACACGGATAATGAAAGCAAGAAGAAAGAAGAAGCTGTTTCATCTCCACCTCCTATTTATGAGGTTTCAGACAAGGCAGGGAAGAATGATGAGCCAAGGGAAGAAATTGACTTGGAGGAAGATGTTGGCTGCTCCATGTCATAATGAGTATTGGTCTCCTTTTCGGAACTCTCTTAAGATATTGTTTTGCAAAGATATAGGCAAGGATATCCCGGAGACAGAAGAAAATGAAACAAAAATAATTGGCTTGGCTTATTGAAAGATTTGAGAAGATGCTTGGCAAAGAGAGCTCAGATATTGAGGATCCAAATGAGGAGGAGGAGGATGAAAAGAAAGCAAAAGAGAAGGTGACTGTAGAATGTTATTTACTTGCACTCAAGAGTAAAAAAAAAAAAGTGAAAAACTCTCTTAGACTTAATTCTAATGCTTTTTTTTTTTTAATCTCCCCTGCAGGCAGGTTAAAAACAGGCAGTGGATAGAAGAGAAGACATTCAGGGCTGTGCGTTCAATGCCCAGTTTTTGAAAAGCAAAACCAGCAGTGTAGTCTTCAATCATATCACGTTCCCATTCCTTTTAAACACCTAAGGGAATTAAAAACGGCCTGTGCTCAGTATGGCTATGTTGGTTGGCCTGCCAACTGAGTCTGTTCTGCGTGTGGATTGGAAACCGTTAGTTCCTGCAAGTTTGGGGGGAAAGAGATTGTCATACAAGATGAAATTTCATGAAAGATGTCAGCATACTGCTGAGCTCAATGCTAGAGCTAATAATCCTGTTACTTATGATATGTTTGCGGAGAGGGTACATATTCAGTTGGGCAGAATCAAAGATTATTTGACACTGGTGTTTATGCTTAGAGTGGTGTTGCTGGTCAAAGGACATGGAATGCTTTGCCTACTAAAGGAGATTTATCACAAGATATTTCTAAAATTCACGAGAGTGCTAATGAGACTTTTTAAGAAATATTTGATCATTTAATTAAGACTGCAGGAAGGGTTATTGGAGATGCTTCTGAAGGCCTGTTATTAGTTAAACAACTGGCCGACGAAAATGCTAACTCCACCTGCCAGGCTGTAATTAGACCTTATAAAAAAAAAGCCCGTTCTATTATGGATTATCTTAGATTATGTTCTGATATTGGTCCCCTTTGTGTCCAGGGTGTGGACACGGCCACTGAACTGCAGGGAAAACCTACGCAACAAGTTGTGTTTCAACAAACAGGAAAAGAAAAGAGGAGGTTTAATGGACCTCCTGGAAGTTCTTTCAGGTGTGGGCAGAGAGTGCATCAAGAGAGAAATCATTCAGATAGAATTAAGGAAACTAAAAATGAGGAAAAACAAAAACAGGTCTTTGTCCTAAATGCAAGAGAGGGACACATTGGGCTAATGAATGCAAGGCTAAGAGGAATAAATTAGGAAAAACTCTCCCTCAGGGAAATGGGAGAGCACACTAACCCCAGGCCCTGAGACAATGTTATGGGCCAATGCAGTTCATTCCTCAACAATTTAATTACTTTCACATTTTCACTTTACTTTCAGATCACATCCACAAAGTGAGTTTTTAAATAATTTATCCAAATTATATTTGTATTTTCATTTGAACAGAATTTTGAAACCTGTTTTGCTATGTGTTTTGAATATTATTGATTTAATTTACAAATTATCTATGCTTAATTTTTTTTAAAAAAATATTTATTTGTGTATCTATGTGTGCCTGGATGAGAGTATACCAAGTTTGTGCTTGTAGGCACATAACTTACAAGAGAGCATCAGATCCTTTGGATTTCTTGTTCTGGGTGGTTGAGTGCTCCTGGGTACTGGGAATCGTCCTCAGACTCTGGAGGATTAGGACGTGCTTGTATTTTCTGAATTCTTTAAAAACTGTTATTATATTAAATGATTTGTCTTTAGGATTTATTTTTGCCATTCACGTATGTCTCTGAGTGCTTGTGAGTGAGTGAGCATGTGTGTGTGTGTGTGTGTGTGTGTGTGTGTACATGTGTGTGTGTGTGTGTGTGTGTGTGTGTGTGTTTTAGTGCATATGTATCTATTTAAACAGGTTGGAGGATTGTGAAGGAATTTTAGAGAAAAATTTTCAGGAATTAGTTTTGTCCTTCTGTCTTATGCATGCCAGGGGTGGAACTTAGGTAGCCAAGCTTGTCAGCAAGCAGCTCTACTGATTCTACTCACTTCTTCCCTGATTTAGAATCATGTATTTCCTTGTATTACTATCCTTCATGATTTATTTTGATCTATTTATAGCATAATTTATTTAGTTTAATTTACTACTAGTAGTACTGCTACTCCTACTCCTACTCCTACTAATTTACTATTAATTTAATTTACTACTACTACTTCTACTACCAAGACGACTACTACCATTGACAACAACAACAATAATAATAATGTGTGATTGTGTGAGGCTAGTGGGCTTACCCAGGCCATGGTACACATGTGAAGTGTACCATGAAGACATAGCACACTTCAGCAAAGGGTTTGATGAAGTCCTCTCTTTCGTCCATCTTTCTGTGGGATATGGGAGTGGACACATGTCATTAAAATTGTGTAGTAATCACTTTTCACTGCCGAGCCACTGTGTTAGGATGATTTGCTTTTATTGTCTTCAGAGAGACAGGTTTCTCTTAACTCAGTTATTGTAATTTACTTTTACTCTATCGCAATTTAGCGAAAAAATGGAAATTGAAACATAATGTGTTCTACAAACAATAAAAAACTTAATGAGTTTAATAAATTAAAATCTATAACAATTTTACATTTCCACACAAACAATGAGGTAATACAAAGAGTTCTCACACACCCTTTATCCGTTCCATATCCTATTATCTTCTCATTGTTTTGCAACATCTGTGACAACCAAAGAACTATGAATGGAGCTTTAATAAGTAAAGGTCATACTTTTAACCACATTGTGGCTTTGTACAGAATTCTATCTAGTATGCCACTCGTCATGAAGTCTTTATGTCCCCCTAGGTTTCTTTTGACTGAGTCAGTTTCTTGGACTTTTGTTTTGGATGACATCAAGAGACTTGACTTTTCCTTATCAGAGTTGCTTTGTAGTATGTCCTTCTCTGGGAAAGGCTGTGTCTTAATTAACTAGGGTTTTACTGCTGTGAACAGACACCATGACCAAAGTAAGTCTTATAAATGACAATATTTAATTGGGGCTGGCTTACAGGCTCAGAGATTCAGTCCATTATCATCAAGGCAGAAACATCAGCATCCAGGCAGACATGGTACTGGATAAGCTGAGAGTTCTACATCTTCATCTGAAGGCTGCTAGCACAATACTGGCTTCCAGGAAGCTAGTAGTAGGTTATTAAAGACCATACCCAGAGTGACACACCCATTCCAACAAGTCCATATCTATTCCAACAAGGCCACACCTCCAAACAGTGCCACTCCCTGGTCCAAGCGTATACAAACCATCACAGGCTGTGATCTTTTTCTCAGAATTATAATGGAATTATTGTATCCTACAGAAGGTAGTTTAGGTAAAGTCCCATTTCCCAGTATTCTCTAGGAGGAGCATACTATCAACTTGATTAAAATTGTTGACATTGCCCTTGGGTACCTGGCTGAGAGAGTGTTTGCTGGGCCTTTTGCATCACACTTCATAACTTTTGGGAAGAATGTCATTAATAACAACACATGCATAATGGGGTTTCTCTTAATAATTATTATTTTTTCAGATTAAAATCCAAATTATCAGTAATTGTCTTTATTAATGTTTTTGTCTATGTAGATGTGTGCATGTATGTGCATGCTTTGTGTGTGAATTGCACATGTGGGTACAGTTAGATATGTGTATGTGTACGTATATGTATATGGCAGCCAGAAGTCAACCTTGACTGTTGTAATTCAAACCCTATTCATCTTGCTTTTTTTTTTTTTTTTTTTTTTTTTTTTTTTTATTTTTTTTTTTTATTTGGATCTTCTGTAGCTTCAAATTTGCTAAATGGGCTAGTCTGAATAGACNCAGTTAGATATGTGTATGTGTACGTATATGTATATGGCAGCCAGAAGTCAACCTTGACTGTTGTAATTCAAACCCTATTCATCTTGCTTTTTTTCTTTTTTTTTTTTTTTTTTTTTTTTTTTTTTTTTTTTGAATAGGATCTTCTTCTTTTTCAAATTTGCTAAATGGGCTAGTCTGAATAGACAATAGGCTTAGGTGTTATCCTATCTCCATCATCCTCCCACTATTTGAATCTTAAGTCTGTGTGATCACACCAAGCTTTTCTCCAGGGGTTCTGGGAATCAAATTCTGCTCCCTATACTTTGAAAGGAAGTGTTTACTCATTGAGTTTGATCATCTCTCTAGCTCCATTTTTCCCATTTATTGCACATTTTCACACTGCAGTAATGAAATATATACTCAGTTACTCCAGTTTCTTGAAATTGTGGAATGTTTTTCATCACCCATTGTAAGGAATAATTAGGAAAGATGTTCTGTACCCTCTTAGATAAATTCTCTACTATGAGGTCATAAAGTTTCACATGGACATGGGACAAATGTTAATCATTTGTCATTACTTCCTTTTGCATAGCTGGATTATTAGAAATCATTTCTTTATGGTGAAAAACTTGAACAAAAATGGAATATTGCATTTAAAATGCAAATGAGACCCTGGAGACCCTCAACTGTGTTTTCTGCTCTCTCAGGTGCAGGTGCCTGCTCTCAGGATCCTCCCTGAACTAGGTTTCTTCCTTTCATCAAAATCAGTGTGAGCATGTGTCTTGTCTTTCATTCTATAATTTTCACAGGTTTATGTTTCATAGGTTATAGTTTTGCTATTTAAAATGCCTCTCAGACAAAACACTGAAGCAGAGAACAACTCTGAGATGTTTAAAGAAATTTTGAAACAAAACTACACCAGAAACAAAATTGTGTGGGATCTTTTACCTAAATGTTGGTGTGTGACTAAAAGGAACCTAGCCTAGTGTTTTCCTAGGAGCCATGCATTCACTGATTCAGTGACCACGACAATTTGATTGTACATGACATGATTAATGAGCTTCCTCTCCTTCCACTTCCCATTAATGACCTACAATCACCTCTGTCTTTAAAATTCTAAACATGTGTGTCCAGTTTGGCATGTGTGTGAAGGTATGTTTCAACATATGCATGTACATGTCGAGGCCAGAGAACAATATTAGATGCCATTGTTTGTACACATTCCAGCCTCTTTTCATATGGCTTAACTATGGCTTATGTATGTGTTATTTTGTGTGTACATCTTTGCCTGTGTGTGTGTGTGTGTGTGTGTGTGTGTGTGTGTGTGTGCAGGTAAGTGCTCACTATGGATTATGTGGAGTTCAGAAGGAAATGCAGGGTGTTGGTCTCTACTTTTCACCTTTTTTGAGACAGGGTCTCTTGCTGGTTACCTCTGATCACATGAGGGTAGTTAGCTGGAGAGCTTCCAGGGACTTTTTTGACTCACTCTCACACATAATTCTGGCAGAGCACTGAGATTTTAGACTTCATTTGGCTTTATGTAAGTTCACTTTTGAAGATCTGATTCTGAGCACCATACCTGCATAGCTAGAGCTCTGTTAACGATCACATTTTCACCGTTTTCTATCTCTCTATTGTAGGACCATGAAAGCCAGCCTGGTTCCTGGTTGAGCTAAGGCTAGAAATAAACCCTTGTGGTCCTAAAGGGACAGTAGACATTTTGCCTGACTCCCAGACACCAGACTCCTGGCATGAGGCCACGGCCCTCCATAGATTTGTGGCCATCAGTCACATAGGGGCATAGCCCCCAAACCCTCCACAGGTAGAAGACTTGACCTTAACCTCAAGATAGATCTCCATTTTAATGAGGTACCTGAAGGCCAGGAGAACTTAAACTCTCCTTCCCAGACACTCCTCCCTGCAGAAGGTAATTAACCTCAGGCCAGCCCTGAGAAGTGGGATACGGTTTTACTCATCCACTTTCAGCCATGAGAATAAATGTCTTAAAACTATGGACTACTGCATCTTTTCACCGGGATCTGCCGTGGGGAGCCGTGGAGGCCTTTGCCTATAGGGTCGCTGTCCAATCTCCTGTAGAAGGCCTCTCTGAGCTCCTAGCCATGGCCTCTACCAACACAAGCCAAACCCAAGCCAGCCTCCCACTGACAAGCCAAGGACTCTCTCCCTATGGGACCAGCCTGAGAACCCTCCCTTTTCCCCTCAGTCCAGGGCTAGATCCAGCCAGCAGCCCCCCTACTCCACTTTCAGCACTCATGGCATCCAGTGGTACCTGGATGCCCAAGAGCCTGAGAATCAAATGGCCCTGGCCTCCCTGAAGCCAGGGGACCTCTGAGCCAGCTCCGGCAGTTCCACACCTCAGACCGAGCTTCCACACACCAGGAGCAATGCTCTGCCTCTCTTCCCTGCAGGCTGACACCCACGCAAGGATAGCACGTGATAAAGCACAGTCTAACTTCCCACATCCTGCCTCCCCAAGCAGCCGAGCCTTGTGGTGGAGCAGACTAGCGACCCCATAGCCCTACACTCTGTTATGGTTGTAGCGTATTTTCCATGTTCCCAACTTCTGGCCAAAACTTCCTCAAGTTCCTGTTAGCTATCATGGAATTTCTCACCTTACAACCCCAAGTAGATTGATGTACTTCATTGTTCTGATGTTAACCCTTCCACATAGTTCAAGTAATCTTAGGATTAAATTATATCAGCAGTATTTCTACTGCTCTCTCTCACTAGATGGCAATTTTTTTTTATATGATGTTGCATCTCTTTGGACCCTCGATACTAATCCAGGAGTCTAATATGCAACGGGATCTTAATAAAAAGCAATTTATTATTTTTTCAAATAGATCATACAAGTAGCAAATGGATTCTAGAAGTAGATCAAGTAGCTCTGTTCTTGGAGAAAAGAAGTCAAAGCCATTAAAGGAACTGGCATAATGGCATTTCACTAATACTTTCCGTGGTCCTTGAGCTCTGAAGCAGCCTCCATGCTTCCTATTTTACTCATCAGTAGCGAGCCACAGCATCTGACAGCATCAGCTTTCCATTCCTCAAGGAAATGTTAGACATCAATAAGGAAACCCATCTGTAGCTTCTGGTCACTGAGCCTATCTCCTGGAAACCTCCGTTTGACTCGAGCTACAGTCCTGAGGGTTCCCTTTGAATATCAGAAAGTGACAGATGGACTGAAATATAAGACAGCTCCTTAAATATTGATTTCTTCTCTGTGACAAGGATCTGCTTGAAAAAAAAAATAATAAATCACTGCGGAAGACGGCCTTTGCATACTCTGAGTCTCTACTCGCAAAGTTTCCGGAAAATAGTCAGAGATAATTTGCCCCGAGATGTTGAATCGTGTTCAACCAGATGAGCTACCAAAAGAGTTCCTACAAAATAGCCACTGTGTTTCTAAATGCGCTTTATCAATGGCAAAAAGCCATGGTTCACATCTGCAGTACTGAAAAAACGGCCGTAGCAATACACACCTGTAATCTCTGCACTGAGTACATAAAGGCAGGAGGGTCAGAAATTCAGGATTTTCTTCTGAAACGTAGTGAGTTTTGAAGCTGTGCTACAGACTTTTACAAATAAGTGAAAGATAAACATTTACTCTTTTCTTGAAGCAAATTAAAATATTTCAAGTACAAGTGAATGATGGTATTAGTGTTGAAATCCACTCTCATACTAATAAAACGAACCAATTTATTAAGCATAGGACTTCAGTGTTCATTATTATAAAATATGACAGCCCCAGATTTAACATTTTTAAGTAATAAAGAACAGGTTCCAAGATGTCCAGGTACAAAACCAATGCATTTCCAATTTGTCCAATTTAAACAGGATTTAATTCTAAAATGTCAAACTGTAATATTTCTATGGTTGATATCAAGCAGTAGTGCCTCTAATTCTGCATACTTTTAGGATCACGTCTCCTTCTTTTTAACATGAAGCCTCTCAGAAACAGTGGTAACTTAACACAAGGCTAACCTTGGCTTATGAGCAATTCAACAGAGCTCCATCAGCTTAGACTGTGGCTGTAACTTCCTCCTCCTCCATACACATGGAAAGCCCAATCAAGTCTACATCATCTAAATGTAGATGTGCCACTTGGCTTTGGTCTCTGGTCACAGAATGTCCTTATCAATTTCCTTTAGATTCTTGTAAAGTAATTGGTAGTAATAAATTGATGCTTTGATTTATGTTCATATCCTAGCTTAAGTGAGTGATGAATGTTTTATATTTGAAATATTAAACATTCCTAGAAATTTAATATTTGGGTGATTGCCTTTCATTCAGCTCTTTTATAATTGGAAATTTAAACATTTTTTAACAGTTTCTGAGTTCTCAATTTGTAGAATTTCTTTGCTCTTTTTCTATTTCTACCGCTTCCTCTAATCCATCATACTTTTATTTTAATTGGAAAGTTTTAAATAATATATTATATAGAAACACACACACACACACACACACACACACACA
>NC_034607.1:25677442-25698274 GCF_900095145.1 Mus pahari | reverse complement strand
ATATATATATATATATATATATATATATATATATATATATATATATATATTATCTATGAAAATAATGTCTGTGTCTTAGGTGGGGAAATGATTGATTTCTTATCTCTTAGTCTTCAAGAAAAATTACTTACAGCAAGGATAGACAGATGGCTTGGAAAAAGTGCCAGCTGAGCAATCTTGAAGACTGAAGTTCTGACTTCAGCATCTATATGACAAAGCACTCATCCTTCAAATGCCTGTCACTAGAGCTCTAAAGTATGTAATATACAGACACATACATTCCACAAAATAATGCACATATACCTATGTGGAAACATAGACATACATAAACAAACAAATTAATACATGTTTTTAAGAGAAAATTACTTATGACAAAAAAATATACAAAACTAAACCAATGATGTAAGAAAGAATGCTTTTCATAAAATACCATTTTTAGGAACTCTACAAAGTTTTCTACTTGTAAATCTTAGTTAAGAATATTATTTGTTAGTTTCCATATTAGTTTCATGAACTTTGGCTAAGAATGTATTCTGGCAGCTACCCTTTAGTAACGTCATCTCAAGGTATTAATTAAATCTTCCTGCCAACAAAAATGGCTGCTTCATAACTCAGTCAATTCTTGTTCCCAGGGAAGCACAGAAAGCCCTTTATTTTTGAGATGTGTTTTTACATGGAGAATTTTAGTATAGATTCCAGGAATGTTCTGCTTTGTTTTCAGAGTTGATGGGGAACTACTTTATACAATTCCAACTAATCAGCGTGTCTAATCCTTATTTTTTGTATTGAAATTGAGGAGTGAGAAGACACCATTCCTTGTGAAATTTAATTTCCCTTTTTGTGGTTAGGTGCCACAGAAACAAATGTTCTCTGTCCAGTGATCAAATTATAGAACAAACAGACGTTAATGTTACCATTTAATAAACAAAAGTGCTTACCAGGGAAATGAACACAATGAGGAGGACAGAGAAGAGCATAGTTATTCAAAATTGGAAAAGAGAACAAAACCTTCAAACAGGAGCATAATCTGCACAAGGATACATACTTATTAAAGAAAATACATTGTTGCCTGGAGATGTGTTTATGGTGCCTTTGCTTTTAATGTTCTGTTTTAAGCATATGCTCACAGAAATAATTTAAAGAGCAATGAAATAAAATTATTGATAATATTTAATGATTAAAATGATCTTTCCACACTTAGTCTTAAAAAAAACATTTATTGGTATCAATAAGTTCCTGTAAAAGTATGTGTTATAAAACAAACTATTTCTTCTGTTTGAATTGTATAAAATAGATTTCCATGGTTTCCAAAAACAAAGTACAAATAAAACAACACACATGATTCATTAAAAAATATACTTTTCTGGAGAATTGTCTCTATGTTTTAGAGTACAGGCACATGTATATGTGTGTGTCTATGTGCATGCCTGTGGATATATGTTTACATGTGTATGTGTGCTTGTGTGCATACCTATTAAATGAAGCCAGAAGTGCTGGTATTGGTGTGTGTTCTATCTTGCTTCTTTGTTGCTGTAAATAAGTACCATGACTAAGTTAACTTATGGAAGACACAGTTTCTTTCTGTTTATGGTTCCAAAGGGATTGAATCTATAATATCAGGGAAGTTGTTATATGGTAGCAGGAGCTTGAATCTAGCAGATAACATTTTCTCTCACACAATAGAGATAGAAAGAAAGCACATGGAGTTAGGCAAAAAAAAAAAAAAACCAAAACCCTAACTAACCCATAATTCCCCCTCACAATGGCATTCTTCATGTAGCAAAACCTCACCTCACAAAATTCTCATAACCTCCACCAACAGCACAGTCATTTGGAGGTCAAGTGGTGACACAAGCAAGCTTAGGGAGGACATTTCTCATCCAATCCACCACATCTCTATAGTGATGAGTTTAAGAATGATCTTAAAGTTTAGTAATTTCAGATGAAACCAGGCTCTATGAGAGAGAATTCTACCATTTCTCGCCTCACATTGTATACTGTGCACTTGTACAACATGAGTGAGGAAGCTAAGCAAACTGCACAACTGTGAGGAAGATCATAGGGCAGGCATAATTAGGTAAAAGTAATTAGGAAAGACACAAGAGAGCAGTATTCCTTGTGGAGATGTCTTTATCCTCTGTCTGCATTCTTATTTCAGAGGGAGAAAAGAACAAGATCAATCAAGATCAATCAAGAAACAGGGAATTGTGGATGCTACAAGAATGGAACATGTCTTAAGATTTTCCTACCAACCACAGATAGTAAAACTCCAACTTAGCTTATCATATGCAGATTTCCATTAGGTCATGATATTTATACATGGAGGACCATGCCTATGGCTTTCACCATCATTGCTGTAATAAGGCGGAACAAGTGAAAGCTATATTGCTACAATTTTGGAAACCTACCATGGGTTTAAGTGCCAGTCAAATCCAAGACAGCAGCATATGGCAGAGAGCATTTCCAAGTCTACAGTCAGGTCTACAGGACTGTGGCTGTTGCTAAGTCTGAATAGGGCAATGAAAGCAGGAGTCACAGAAACTTACACACATATTTGGCAAGGCATTTACTTTTCCTGATGCTGGTAACTGAGATGAAGAATCAGCAGCCCAGCAGAACACAGACCTGATTAAACTTCTCTAGTAAAGTGAAACACTAAGTTATTATTACTGTATGTGTAATATAATTAGCAATACCACCTTCCAGTTTCTGTCTGCACCCAGAGCTGATCTTGTGCCACAGCACTTCATACCTAAATACAATCTGGAGAGAGCTGGTCTTCCAGGAGTGTGGACATGCCAGTGAGCAGAAGTAAGATAATGACTTCAGCCTCAGGGGGCCTGCCCAGAGACCTCAGCACATAGGAACTGAGGAGCAGCCTGAGACAGGATTCTTCCAGTTTCCATCTGTTCCCAGAGCTGATCCTGTAACTTTGTGCTCCATACTGAAATACCACAAGGAGAGAGTGGGCCTCCCAGGAGTGCTGACAAACTATGAGCACAGGAAAGAGCACTACTTCTTCTTCAAGGGACCCACCCAGAGACCTCAGGACACAGGAACCAAGGAACAGCCTGGGACAGGACACTACCAGTTTCCATTTGAACTCTGAGTTGATCCTGTGCCTGAGTGCTCCATACCCAATACTATCATGAGAGAGCTGGTCTCCTAGGAGTACCAACACAATTGTTAGCACAGGTAAGACCACCACTTCTATCAAAATTCATGGCCCAAAAGGGACCCATCCAGAGCCACCAGGACAGAAATCAAGGAACACCCTGGGACAGGATCTGGCCAGTTTCTGTCTGCACCCTGTTGCTGACCCTGTGCCACATCTCTCCATACCCAAATTCCTCCCAGAGATAATTGGTCTCCCAGGAGTACTGACACACAAGCTTGCAGGAGGAACAAGCAACAGTTAGAGACATCAAGACCAGCTAACACCAGAGATAACCAGATGGTGAGAGGCAAGGGCAAGAACATATGCAACAGAAAACAAGGCTACTTGGCATAATCAGAAATCAGTTCTCCCACCACTGTGAACCCTGGATACCCCAACACAGAAGAAAAGCAAGACTCTGATTTAAAATCACATCTCATGATGATGACAGAGGACTTTAAGAAGGACATAAATAATTCCTTAAAGAAATACAGGAGAACACAGGTAAATAGCTTGAAGCCCTTAAAGAGGAAACACAAAAGTCCATTGAAGAATTGCAGGAAAACACAACGAAACAGATGAAGGACCTGAACTAAATCATCCATGATCTAAAAAATGGAAAGAGAAACAGTAAATCACAAAGGGAGGCAACCCTAGAGATAGAAACCTAGGAAAGAGATCAGGAGTCATAGATGCAAGCATCACCAACAGAATACAAGAGATAGAAGAGAGAATCTCAGGGGCAGAAGATACCATNGAAAACATTGACACAACAGTCAAAGAAAATGCAAAATGCAAAAAGATCCTAACTCAAAACATCCAGGAAATCCAGGACAAAATGAGAAGTCCAAACCTAAGGAGAACAGGTATAAAGGAGTGTGAAGATTCCCAATTTAAAAGGCCTATAAATATCTTCAACAAAATTATAGAAGAAAACTTACCTAACCTAAAGAAAGAGATGCCCATGAACATACAAGAATAACTATAAATATAGAACTCCAAATAAATTGACTAGAAAAGAAATTCCTCCAGTCACATAACAGTCATAACACAAAATTCAGAAAACAAAGAAAGAATATTAAAAGCAGTAAGGGAAAAAGGTCAAGTAACATATAAAGGTAGACCTATCAGAATTACACCAGAATTCTCACTGGAGACTATGAAAGCTAGAAGATTCTGGGTAGAACTCAAACGGACCCTAAGAGAACACAAATGCCAACCCAGACTACTATTCACAGCAAAACTCTCAATTAACATAGATGGAGAAACCAAGATATTGCATGACAAAAACAAATTTAAAGACCATCCCTACAAAGGACAGTAGATGGAAAACACCAACACGAGGGAAACTACACCCTAGAAAAAGCAAGAAAATAAACTTTCAACAAACCTAAAAGAAGATAGCTACACAAACATACAAATAACACAAAAAATGACAGGAACCAATAATCACTATTTCTTAATATCTCTTAACATCAATGGACTCAATTCCTCAATAAAAAAGAAATAGACTAACAAACTGGATATGTAAAAAAGATCCAACATTTTGTTGCATACAGGAAACACACCTCAGTGTCAAAGAAACACATTACCTCAGAATAAAGGGCTAGAAAACAATTTTCAAGCAAATAGTCCTAAGAAACAAGTTGGAGTAGCCATTCTAATATCGAATAAAATCAACTTTCAACCAAAAGTTCTCAAAAAGGATAAGGAAGAATACTTCATACTCATCAAAGGAAAAAAAAATCTACCAGTAAGAACTCTCAATCCTGAACATCTGCTCCAAATGCAAGCACACCCACATTCATAAAAGAAACTCTACTAAATATCAAATCACACATTACAACTTACACAATAATAGTGGTATAATTCAACAGCCCACTCTCATCAAAGGACAGACCACGGAAACACAAACTAAACAGACACATTGAAACTAACATAAGTTATGGACTAAATAGATTTAACAGATATCTATAGAACATTTTATCCTAAAACAAAAGGATATACCTTCTTCTCAGCAACTCCTGGTGCCTTCTTGTAAATTGACCATATAATTGGTCACAAAACAGGCCTCAAAAGAAACAGGAAGACTGAAATAATCCCATGCACCCTATCAGATCACCACGGACTAAGGCTGCTCTTCAATAGCAGCAAAAACAACAGAAAGTTTACATACGCATGGAAGCTGAACAATGCCCTACTCAATGATAACTTGGTGAAGGAAGAAATAAAGAAAGAAATTAAAGACTTTTTTGAATTTAATGAAAACAAAGGCACAACATACCCAAACTTATGGGACACAATAAAATCAGTACTATGAGGAAAACTCAGCTCTGAATGACTCCAAAGTTCAGCTTAACAGCACATCTGAACTCCCTCGAACAAAAAGAAGCAAATACACCCAAGAGCAGTACATGGCAGAAAATAATAAAGCTCAGTGCTGAATTCAACCAAGTAGAAACAAAAAGAACTATACAAAGACTCAAAAAACCAGGAGCTGGTTCTTTAAGAAAATCAACAAGATAGATGAACCCTTAGCCTCACTACCCAGAGGGCACAGAGACAGTACCCAAATTAACAAAATCAGAAATAAAAAGGTAGATATAACAATAGAAACTGTGAAAATTCAAAAAATATTCAGATGCTACTACAAAAGCCTCTATTTAACAAAACTGAAAAGTCTGGATGAAATGGACAATTTTCTAGACAGATACCAAATATCTAAGCTAAATGGGGATCAGATAAACTACCTAAACAGTCCCATAACCAAGAAAGTAATAAAAGCTCTCATTAAAAGTCTTCCAATCCCCCCTCAAAAACAGTCCAGGACCAGATGGGTTTAGTGCAGAATTCTATCATTCCTTCAAAGAATACCTAATATCAATATTCTTCAAACTATCCCACAAAATAGAAACCGAAGAAACACTACCCAGTTCATTCTATGAAGCCACAGTTATGTTGAGTAGTCTCACTTGAAGATGGAATGGTTTCTGTCATATCAGGAACTTTTCACAATTTTCTTTCAAAGGGGACTTCATAAGAGATTTTTTTCTATTTCTATCATGTTTGATGTTCTAAATCGATTTTAAAAACTGGTCGATTGTATATTAATTTTAGCTTCAGAAGTTATCATGTATATTTAAGGGGTATTTATCTACTATAAATTATTTCAGTGTCTTAAAATGTCAATATTGATTTGTATATTTTATATTACATTTCTTGGCTTATCTCCTCTAATGGATAAGATCCTGATCTGGTGAGAAATGTCTCAAAAAATTACGTGGAGAGAAATAGAAATAGAAATAGAAGCATGATATTGACTTCTGGTCTCCACATCCATGCACACTAACTGGAACGCACACATGAACATACACAGGAAGATATACAAAAGCAAATAGGGCACACAAAAATAAAAGGAAAATGAGTTAGCAAATCAAATTCACATATGTACTTAAAAGATATGTTCTGAGAATATGCAATTAGGAGATTCCAAGCCTTATTGTTTTATGTGTATGAGTACTTAGGCTCCATGCATGTCTGCATACTTTCTATGTGTGCAGTGCCTGAGAAGGAAAGAAAAGGGTGTCAGAGTTCTCAGGACTAGAGTTATACTCAGTCATGTGGGTGCTGGGTACTGAACCTCAGTTCTCAGCAAAAGCAGAAATTGATCTTAACTACTAAGCCATCTTTCTTGACCTATTAGGTGATTTTCTTATAGTGCCTGTGTCCTAGAATGAGGTTCCAAATTATAATGACTATGGAATAAGTAAACAATATCATCATAGAAATATCCTTATATGAAATATCTATCAGACTAAGTGGTTGTTATTCAATTCATACACAGACACACAGAAACACACACACACACACAGAGAGAAACACACACACACACACACACACACACACACACACAGTCATTATATAGAGGGAACAGGAATAAGAATTAAAGGAAAACAATGCTACTAAAAGCATTCTAAAATAAAATCATCATTTTGGAAATTGCTCATTGACAATCCAACTACCCTGACCCATCTGGACACTGGTTATATAAATGAAAAAGATCTTACTGGTACAACACAAATGAATTACATTCTTGCATATGTGACACTCTTTAAATGGCATACCAAGCAAAGCTGACTCTGGACATACCTACATCATTTAAGCCAGAAAGCACATAACAATTATTTGTTGGTATTTAACAGTGAGTGGCAGTGCTCTTGCTTTAGCAGATAAGGGAGCAGCAGAAGAGGCAGGTCATCTGCTCAAACCCTGTGGGACAGGAATGAAACATTTCCCTCACTAAAGAAGCCTCTACCTTCTACACAGAAGGGAAGATGGGGTGAAAACTAATGGAACTGGGATTTAAACGAGCCTTGTTATAAATATGAGCACCGAAGGGACAGAAGCCACCAGCGTTTCTGAAAGGATCAATGCTCTCCAAAGTATCAGGCTGTGCTTGACAGTGTATAGGATTTGAAGCCTGGCAATGGTATCAAAAGTTGTCAGAGAAATTACGGTGAGAAGTAGGAAAAACCACACACTAATTTAGAGGAAGAGCAATAACTCGTAAAAAGTGTTAATTATTGTTATCCTTTTTCACTTGCCATGTGCTTGTTCAGAAGTTTGTGCCCTGTGTGATTCTGGAATCCTGTCAACTTGGACACACTGTTTTGTGTAAAATTATGTGTGCATGCTGAAGAGTCACACACAGTTCCTCATGCTTTTACTCACTTACCCATCTCCCAAGTCCTGAGTGCTCAGTGTTTGAAGTGCTCATGAGTCCCTCCTGCATGTGTATTCATTAGTTGATGGTTTAGTCCCTGAGAACTCTGGGGGTACTGGTTGGTTCATATTGTTGTTCCACCTATGGGGCTGCAAACCCCTTCAGCTCCTTGGGTCCTTCTTCTAGTTCCTCCACTGGGGACCATGTGCTCAGTCCAATGGTTGGCTGAGAGCATCCACCTCTGTATTTGTTAGACCCCTCAGGAGACAGCTATATCAGACTCCTGGAAGCAAGCACTTGTTGGCATCCTGAATAGTAGTGTCTGGGTTTGGTGACTGTATATGGGATGGGTCCCCAGATGAGGCAGTCACTGGATGGCCTTTCCTTCAGTATCCACACTTTGGTCTTCCTTCTTCTTGAGATTCATGTGTTCTGTGAATTGTATCTTGGGTATTCTGAGCTTCTGGGCTAATATTGACTTATCATATGTGTGAATACCATGTGTGTTCTTTCGTGCTTTGGTTACCTCACTCAGGATGATAGTTTCTAGTTCAATCCATTTGCCTCAGAATTTCATAAATTGTTTTGAATGGCCTAATACTTCTCCATTGTGTAAATGTACCACATTTTTTGCATCCGTTCCTCTGTTTAGGGACATCTGGGTTCTTTGCAGCTTCTGGCTATTATAAATAGAGCTGCTATGATCATAGTGGAGCATGTCTCCTTATTAAATGTTGGAGCATCTTCTAGATATATTCCCAGGAGTGGTATTTCTGGGTCCTGAGGTAGTTTTTATGGCCAATTTTCTGAGGAACCAACACACTGATTTCCAGAGTGGTTGTACCAGCTTGCAATCCCACCAGAAATGGAGGAGTGTTCCTCTTTCTCTACACCCATGCCAGCATCTGTTGTTACCTGTGTTTTGGATCTTAGCCATTCTAACTGGTGTAAGGTGGATTCACAGGGTTGTGTTTTGACTTGGATTGCCCTGATGACTAAGGATGTTGAAGATTTCCTTAAGTGCTCCTCAGCCATTCGATATTCCTTGGTTGAGAATTCTTTGTTTAGCCCTGTACCCAACTTTTAATAGGGTTATTTGGTTCTCTGGAGTCTAACTTCTTGATTTCTTTGTATATATTGCATATTAACCCTCTTTCTTACATAGGGTTTATAAAGATCTTTTCCCAATCTGTTGGTTGCCATTTTGTCCTATTAACAGTGTTCTTTGTCTTAAAGAAGCTTTGCAATTTTATGAGGTCCCATTTGTCCATTCTTGATCTTAGAGCATAAGCCATTATTGTTCTGTTAAGGAACTTTTCCCCTGTGCCAATGTGTTTGAGGTTTTTTCCCCCACTTTCTCTTCTATTCGTTTCAGCATATTGGGTTTTATGTAGAGGCTCTTGATCCACTTGGACTAGAGCTTTGTACAGGAGATGAGAATGGATCAAATTGCATTTTTCTACATGTTGACAACCAGTTGAATCAGAACTATTTGTTGAAAATGCTGTCTTTTTTTCATTAGATGGATTTAGCTCCTTTGTCAAAGATCAAGTGACCATAGGTGTGTGGATTCATTTCTGAGTCTTCAATTCTATTCCATTGACCAACCTGCCTGTAACTGTACCAATACCATGCAGTTTTTATCACAATTGCCCTGTAGTACAGCTTGAGGTCAGGGATGGTGATTCCCCCAGAAGTTCTTTCATTGTTCAGAACTGCTTTTGCTATCCTGTTTTGTTTGTTTGTTTGTTTTTATTCCAGATAAATTTTCAAATTGCTTTATGTGAAGAATTGAGTTGGAATTTTGATAGGGAATACATTGAATCTGTAGATTGCTTTTGGCAAGATGACCATTTTGCTATATTATCCATGCCAATCTATGAGCATGGGAGATCTTTCCATATTCTGAGACCTTCTTTGATTTCTTTCTTCAGAGACTTGAAGTTCTTGTCATATAAACCTTTTACTTGTTTAGTTATTGTCACACCAAGGTATTTTATCATTTGTGACTATTGTAAAGGGTGTTATTTCCCTAATTTCTTCCTCAGCTTGTTTATCCTTCAAGTAGGGGAAGGCCACTGATTTGTTTGAACTAATTTTATTTCCAGTACTTTGCTGAAGTTATTTATCAGGTTTAGGAGTTCTTTGGTGTAATTTTTTGGGTTACTTAAATATACTATCATATGATCTGCAAATAGTGATATTTGATTTCTTCCTTCCCAATTTGTATCCCTTTGGCCTCCTTATGTTACCTAATTGCTCTGGCTAGGAGTTCAAGTACTATCTTGAATAGGTAGGGAAAGAGTGGACAGTCTTGCCTAGTTCTTGATTTTAATGGAATTGCTTCAAGTTTCTCTCCATTTAGTTTGATGTTGATTACTGGTTTGCTGTATATTGCTTTTATTATGTTTAGGTATGAGCCTTGAATTCCTTATCTTTCCAAGACTTTTATCATGAAAGGATGTTGAATTTCGTCAAATGCTTTCTCAGCATCTAGTGAGATGATCATGTGGTTTTTGTCCTTGAGTTTGTTTACATAGTAGATTTTGTNTTTTTTTAAAGATTTATTTATTTATTATATGTAAGTACACTGTAGCTGTCTTCAGACACTCCTGAAGAGGGCGTCAGATCTTGTTATGGATGGTTATGGAGCCACCATGTGGTTGCTGGGATTTGAACTCCGGACCTTCGGAAGAGTAGCCAGGTGCTCTTACCCACTGAGCCATCTCACCAGCCCCCTGTATATTACTTTTATTATGTTTAGGTATGGGCCTTGAATTCCTGATCTTTCCAAAACTTTTATCATGAAGGAGTGTTGAAGATTGTCAAATGCTTTCTCAGCACCTAATGAGATAATCATGTGGTTTTTGTCTTTGAGTTTGTTTATATAGTGGATTACATTGATGGATTTTTGTATATTAAACTTTCCTTGCATCCCTGGGATAAAACCTACTTGGTCATGATGGACGATCATTTTGATATATTCTTGAACCACCCCTGCATCTCTGGGATGAAGCCTACTTGGTCATGATGGATGATCATTTTGATGTGTTCTTCGATTTGCAAGAATTTTATTGAGTATTTTTGCATCGATATTCACAAGGGAAATTGGTCTGAATTTCTCTTTCTTTGTTGGGTCTTTGTGTGGATTAGTTATAAGAGTAATTGTGGCTTAATAGAATGAGTTCAGTAGAGTTCCTTCTGTTTCTATTTTGTGGAATCGTTTGAAGAGTTTGGTATTAGGTCTTCTTTGGAGGTTGATAGAACTCTGCACTAAACCTATCTTGTCCTGGGTTTTTTTTTGGTTGGGAGACTATTGATATTTTTTTAGATTATGTAAGACTGTATAGATGGTTTATCTGATAGTGAGTTAACTTTGGTACCTGGTATTTGTCTAGAAAATCCTCCATTTCATCCAGATTTTCCAGTTTTGTTGAGTATAGACTTTTGTAGTAGGATCTGATGGTTCTTTAGTTTTCTTCGGTCAGTTTCTGTTGTTACATCTCCCATTTTACTTCAGATTTTGTTAATTTGGGTATTGCCTAGGTGCTCTCTAGTTAGTCTGATTAAGGGTTGATTAAGGGTTTATCTATCTTGTTAATTTTCTCCAAAACCCAGCTCCTGTTTTGTTTTGTTTTGGTTTGGTTTGGTTTTGATTCTTTGTATAGTTCTTTTTGTTTCTTCTTGGTTGATTTCAGCCCTGAGTTTGATTATTCCCTGCCTTTGATTCCTCTCGGATGTATTTGCTTCTTTTTGTTCTAGCGCTTTCAGGTGTGCTGTTAGACTGCTAATGTATGCTTTCTCCAGTTTCTTTTTGGAGGCACTCATGGCTATGAGTCTTCCTTTTAGCACTACTTTCATTGTTTCCCATGAGTTTGGGTATGTTGTTTCTTCATTTTCATTAAATTCTAAAAAGTCTTTAATTTCCTTCTTTATTTCTTCCTTGACCAAGTTATCATTGATTAGAGTGTTGTTCAGTGTATGTGGGCTTTCTGTTCTTTTGGTTGATATTGAAGACCACCCTTAATCAGTAGTGATCTGATAGGGGGCATGGGATTTTCAGTCTTCTTATATGTTGAGGTCTGATTTTTACCCAGTTTTAGAGAAGGTACCATAAGGTGCTGAGAAGAATATATATTCTTTTGATTTAGGATGAAATGTTCTATAGATATTGTTTAAATCCATTTGGTCCAAAACTTCTCTTAGTTTCAATGTGCCTCTGTTTTGTTTGTGTTTTCCTGATCTGTCCAATGATGAGAGTGGGCTGTTGACTTCTCCCACTATTATTGCATGAGATGCAATGTGTGCTTTTAGCTTTAGCAGAGTTTCTTTTATTAATGTGGATGTGCTTAAATTTGGAGCATAGATGCTCAGAACTGAGAGTTCTTCATAGTACATCTTTCCTTTGATGAGTATGAAGTATCCTTCCTTATCTTTTCTGATGACATTTTGTTGAAAGTCGATTTTATACGATATTAGAATTGCTATTCCCACTTGTTTCTTGGGAACATTTGCTTGGAAAATTGTTTCCACCCTTATCGTTTGAAGTAATGTTCGTCTTTGAAACTGAGTTGTGTTTCCTGTATTCAGTCAAATGCTGTTTATGTTTATGTTTCCAATCTGTTAGTCTATGTTTTGTTTTTTTTTTTTTTAAATTGGGAATTGAGTCAATTGATGTTAACAGATATTAAGGAATAGTGATTGTTGCTCCCTGTTATTATTGATGCTATTTTTATGTTTGCGTGGTTATCTTCTTGCTTTTTCTGTGTTGTAGTTTCCCTCCCTGTGTTGGCATTTTCCATTTATTATCTTTTGTAGGGCTGGATTTTTGGAAAGATATTGTATAAATTTGGTTTTGTCTTGGTTTCTCCATCTATGGTACTAGAGAGTTTTGCTGGGTTTACTGGGCTGGCATTTGTGTTCTCTTAGGGTCTGTATGACATCTGTTCAGGATATTCTGGCTTTCCTAGTCTCTGGTGACAAGTCTGGTCTAATTCTGATTCTACCTTAATATGTTACTTGACCCTTTCCCCCTTACTGCTTTTAATATTCTTTCTTTGTTTAGTGCATTTGGTGTTTTGATTATTATGTGACTGGAGGAATTCCCTTTCTGGTCCAGTCTATTTGGAGTTCTGTAGGATTCTTGTATGTTCATTGGCATCTCTTTCTTTAGGTTAAGGAAGTTTTCTTCTATAATTTTAATATAGAAATTAAAAATTTTGCTGGCCCTTTAAGTTGGGAACCTTCACTCTCCTCTATACCTATTATCCTTAGGTTTGGACTTCTCATTGTTTCCTGGATTTCCTGGATGTTTTAGGTTAGGAGCTTTGTTCATTTTGCTTTTTCTCTTACTGTTGTGTCAATGTTTTCTATGGTATCTTCTGCACCTGAAATTCTCTCTTCTCTCTCTTGTATGTTGGTAATGCTTGCATCTATGATCTCTATCTTAGGTTTTCTATCTCCAGATTTGTCTCCCTTTGTGATTTCCTTTTTTTTTTATTTCTATTTTTAGATACTGGATGTACTGGATGGATTTGTTCAGTTTCTTCATCTGTTTTGTTGTTTTCCTGTTATTCTTTAATGGATTTTTGTGTTTCTGCTTTTGTTTTGTTTTGGTTTGGTTTGGTTTTGGTTCTTTTTTTGAGCCAGCGTTTCTCTGTGTAGTCCTGGCTGTCCTAGAACTCACTCTGCAGACCAGACTGGCCTCGAACTCAGAAATCTGCCTGCCTCTGCTTCCCCAGTGCTGGGATTAAAGGCGTGTGCCACCACTGCCCGGCCTTGTGTTTCTTTTTCAAGCTCTTCTACCTTTTTACCTGTGTACTCTTGTATTTCTTTAAGGGAGTTATTTATTCATGTCCTTCTTAAGTTCCTCTATCATCATCATGAGACGTGATTTTAAATTAGAGTCTTGCTCTTCTGGTGTGTTGGGGGATAACCAGGGTTTGCTGTGGTGGGTGAACTAGGTTCTAATGATGCCAAGTAGTCTTGGTTTCTGTTACTTATGTTCTTGCACTTGCCTCTCACCATTTGGTTATCTCTGTTGTTAACTGGTCTTGCTGCCTCCGACTTTTGCTTGTCCCTCCAGCAAGCCTGTGTGTCAGTACTCCAGGGAGCCCCGTTCTCTCTGGGAGGAATTTGGGTATGTAGAGCTCTGGTACAGTGTGAGCTCTGCAGTATGACAGAGACCAGACGTTTTCTGTCCCAAGTTGATGTTTGGTTCTGGTGTCCTGATGGTTCTGTAAGGGTCCCTCTTGGGCCAGGAATTTGAAGAGTAGTGGTGGGTCTTACCTGTGCTCACAGTTGTTTAGTCACTGCTAGGAGACCAACTCTCTCCTGGTAGTATTTGAGTATGTAGCTCTGTGGCACAGGGTCAGCTCTGGACACAGATTGAGACTGGAAGACTCTTGTCCCAGGCAGCCTCTCGGTTCTTGTGTCTGGAGGGTTCTGGATGGGTTCTTCTTGGCAGCAGTGGTGGTCCTACCAGCACTCATAGCCCTGTCTGACCACCTGGGATGTTTGCTCCCTCCCTGTGCGATTTGGTTATGGAGTCCTGTGGCAGAGGATCTTGTACAGGAGGAGATGGAAACTGGAAGACCTAATACTTAAATATAAGTGTTTTACAGACATAGTTCAGTTGTGGAGATATTACCCATTATAGAAATGGTGTCTATGCTAGAGATTTTCTGTCTCTCCATCAATGCCTCTCCTGGTCACCCACAGAAAAGTGATATATGCCAATCCTCTATCTTTTATGCCAAGTTTCCCCACAGATGCTATTTGACTTTAGACACATGAAGCCTCATTAACTGCACAAGTGGAAAAAGTGACAATTAACTCCATTTCAGAATTTGAAAAATAAATCTGATAATGAGGGTGTCCTCACTAGCTTTATAAATTTCTTCCTCTTCATATAACCACAGTATAATTTTTAATTACTTCAATTTATGACAGACTATTAAATGGAATTGTAAAAACTATTGACTTCTACAGTTTAATAGTGGGTAGGATTGAGTGTTTGCATCTTAACTATATGAACTATACTATTTCAAGCTCATGTTACTAGACTAATTGTGGATATATACAGTATCAGCACAATTACAGCCAAATTGTTGTCCTTTGTTCTCTATTTCAGTTTTGCTACTTTTCAAGCTTTCAGGTTTAAAAGCAGTTTTTCTTTCTTATATATTTTTCTTTGTGTGTGTACATGCGTATGCAAATGAGCAGTGGTGCCTGTGGAAGGCAGGGGAGGGTACCCAATTTCCAGGAGCTGTCTTTACAGGTAGTAAAGAGTCATCACACATTGATCCTGGGCTCTGTATTGCTAGACCACCAAGTACATTAATCACTGAGCCATTACTCCAGTCCTGATTTTCATTTTTGTAAGTCTTTAGTTCTTTATACCTTTTTTAAATTTATAAGAGCAACTTTATATACTGTGATTACAGATCACTTTTGTTGTTAATTAGCTGGAATTCAAAATTTCTAACTATTTCCGATTGAATTAGTACTAATATTAATGTATAGATCCTATTATACTTAGATATATCTATCAGAAAATTCTGCATGAAGTCATCATGAATGAAAACGGGATTAGTGAAGGCTTAAAAACAATACTTCACTAGAATGTGGTACTCCAACTATTCACCACATTGTGATAGAAGCTGATATGTGAAAAAGAATTCCCTCAGATTAACCAGTTGAGAATTTGCCTTGTTCTCATACCATCCATTCAGCTCATTTATTTTCTATAACTGTGAGACAAATCTCCTCCTCTTATGAATGTCATCTGGAATTTCTTATCATTTCTAAAATGAAACCATTTTCTGAGAACCAAACATGGAATTGAAAGTGTTCTTCTACAAGAAATGAATTTGAAAATTTGAATACATTTTCTTTTTCTTTTTTCTTTTGAAATTCAAGTCACATAAATTATCACTAAGAATACAAACACATGAATTATTGTCAGGAGCTAAAAAGGGGAACCCAGGGGAAGAAGGGGGAGGAAAAACCCATACTCCACAAGAGTTTTACCTATTCTCTGGTCTGTCAGGCATGGGAGAGCTGCCATACACTTTCCACTCAGCCCTGGATGGGCATTTAAGCCTCTGACCCACTATTCAGGGGGTGGCCATGGGGATGCCCTACCTGGGAACCCTGAAGCTACTTTTCTGAAGTCGCCAGGGTTATAGGAGAGAGGGATGAGGGAAGAGAGTTTCCTAACACATGCGAGAATGAGTGCAGTGGATCTTGATGAGCACGGGAAGGCCTTCTAAGGGGAGATTAGAAAGCTTGACCCATCCTCCAAGCACAGTGGGCCTTGATGAGCAGAGACATTCTATGGTTTTAGAGCTGTATTATAGAAATGCAGGGAGAAAGAGAGAAGGTAGAAAGAGAGAGAGTGAGAGAGAGGAAAGGCTAGGGAGAAAGAGAGAGTAAGAGGGAGAGAGGAGAGGAGAGGAGAGGAGAGGAGAGGAGAGGAGAGGAGAGGACAAAGAGAGAGGAGAGAGAGGGTGAGAGTGAGAGGTAAGAGGTAAGAGAGACAAGTAAGAGGTAAGAGAGCAAGGCGGGGCTGAACAGCCCTTTTTATGGTCTTTACTGTTGCTAGGTAACTGAGGAGGAGTTTAGCCTGAAGGTCAGAATCTTGGGCTACAAAAAAAAAGCAGTATTTTCAAAACACAATCATATTTATATATACATGAACTCACAGAACTGTGACAGTATACACACGTTCTGCCCAAGCTCAAAGTAGATAAAAATCTAGCACTGAGAATAAGAAGTGTATAAATATTCTCATCCCTAGCCAAGTCTGTATTTGGGATAGATGCTTTCTGACAAAGAGAAAGTCAACTTTCCTCAAAGGAATGTCATTGGGTATATCAACTGCACATTAGAGCAGTTACCATGCCATGGAAGAGTTGGCCAATAGAAAATCTACTCCACAGGTTATTATGTTTCTCTGTATGTGTTCCCTTTGAGTTATTTTATTTGTGTGGGTATTGTTTTGTGTTGTTACATTTTTGTTCATTTTGTAGACTTTTTTCTTTTCAGTGGGGAGCTATATTTCTGAGAGAGGGAAAGGGAGGGTGCTAGAAAGAGCATGAAGTTGGACAGGTAGGTTGGTGTTGGGTACCTGCAAAGACAAGGGGAGAAGGAAAAATATAATAAAAATATATTGCATCTAAAATTTTTAACTAAAGAAGTAAAACTATAAATGGATAAAAATGAGGTAGGAAACAAATGAAGAACACATCTGATGTTAACCTATAGTTTCTACAGGCATTTACAGCAAACAGGATGTACACAGCCATAAACACATATATGCCAAGGACAAGCCTTGAGTTAGAGAGTGTACAGGGGAATGTCAGGGCCAGGAAGCAGGAGTGGATGGGTTGGAGGGCAGGGCGGGGGAGCATATAGGGGACTTTTGAGATTGCATTTGAAGTGTAAATGAAGAAAATATCTAATAAAAAAAAAGAGTTGTTTCTGAGGAAGGGATGTTTGAGAGTGGCTAAATAACAATGGGAAGTCAATCATGGGTGTAAGTTGATAGCTCTGTGTTCTTATTGGGCTGGTTCTCTAGAAAATTGTGTAGCTATCTCAGCTCTTGCAGACCAAAGTCCAGTCTTTTCTTTACATGTCTGTTCAATTATTACCCCAAGTTCCCTCTTGATTAAGGAATTGGCATTTTATGACTTTAACCCCTTCATTCTTAGAAAGAGACAAGTACATTTTTTTAAGATAGCAAATGAACTCAGAGATCTACCTGATTTTGTAAGCACAAACAATTTTAGCTGGATGGAATCCTAGCCTAAGATTACCATTCCCACCATGCCTGGACTTAAACTCTATGCCAGACTGATCTTGAAGTCAAGAATCTCATTGCCTTTGTAAGGAGAGACAATAATCTAGCTGGGTGGGATCCAGCTCTGAGATTCCCACCATGCTTGTAAACAAATTTGCTCTGACCTTGGCTGATACTGAATTCATAATTCTGTGTGACTTTGTGTCTTTCTGACAAGTTGGCTTGTTAGTGCAGCTGCTTTTCTTGTTTTAAGTCCATGAAGCCCTACATACAAGTCATATTTGATCCTTATATTTTTTATAATTGATAAATTATACATTCTTGAACTCATGTTTTTAGAGTTCTTTCTCATAGTCTTAAGAGCTATCCTAAGTCACAGTATTACATTTTGCTGGTGAACACATTCTCACCTCCCAAGCTCCTACTGTTTTTAATTATCATGAAGTCATTAATTGTAAGAGGGAGAACATTCTCCAAATAAAGAACACAAAATTATTTATATTATTATACAATCAAGCCTTACAGCCTTCAACACTAGTGGAAAAACCATACCTTACTAGATCTGTTCCAGGGACGGAAACTGTGTCACAGTGTCCCTTCCACTTGTCAGGACTTGGCAATGGTGCATATAAACTCAAAATATGCAAATGGCAATGCATAATCAAGGACTACACACAGTAAATGAGAAAAAAGTAGGGTTGAACTACTAACATGCAGATATCATTTTATTGCCCAAAACGTTACTTAAAAATCCTAAGATGGTTTAATCTCGTATGTTTTAGAAAAGTTGGAAATTATAAAGTGTTTGAGTCTTCAGAACTTTCTTGGTCTTAGAAATCTGTGTAATTGAAGAAACACTCCTGTCTGGGACACGATCTTCATAATAGCAACACAAACTTTTATTCTTTTAATAGCAATTCATACAAAATGATGATTAACTTGAGTGTCAAATTAACAGGTTCTAAAAATCACCTAAGGGACAAGTTTCAGGAAATAACTCTAATGTAGGTTCTGGATTTAATTAGTGGAAGTGGAAAGATTCAACCTATATATCGGGGGAAATCAAGCAAGCTGGTAATGTTAGGTGCCTAAATAAAGAAAACAAAAATTAAAGAGATAGCAAGCTAGCAACCTAACAGCATATCTGAAAGATCAAGAAAAGTAGATGTCAAAAATAATTAAATTGAGGGTTGATATCAACAAAGTAGAAATTTAATACAAAGACTAAATGCAACAAAGAATTGAGGTTTTTTTGTGTGTGTGTGTGAGAAAATAAAAAAGACAGACAAACTCTTACCCAAAGTAATTGAAAGTAAGTGAGGGAGAGTATTTAAATTAATAAAATCAGAAACAAAAAAGGAGAAAATAGCAACAGACACCTAGAAAATCAAGAGAACCATAAATATATATTGTAAAAACCTTTAAAATTGGAAAATATAAAAGAAATGAATAATTTTCTTGATAGGTACTTTCTACCCAATTAAATCAAGTTCAGATAAACAATTTAAAGAGTCTTATAACCTCTATTGAAATAGAACAAGTTATTAAAAGCCTATAAACAAAACAATAATAACAAAATGATAACAATAAACAATAAAACAATAATAATAATAACAATCACCAGGGGCCACATGATTTTAGTAGAAAAAATTCTATCAGATTTAAAAAAAATTAATGCCAATATTCTTCCATTTATTCTACAAAATAGAAACAAAAGGAACATTGTCCAATTGATTTTACCCTGATATCCAAACTACATGATGTCTCAATAAGAAAGGAAATTAAACACCAATTTCCATTAGGACACACAGATGCAACAATACTCAATAAAATACACCGAAATCAAATCCAAGAGTACATCCAAAAGATAACCCATTGTAAATACGTAGGCTTCATCCCAGAGATAAAAGGATGATTTAACATATGAATTTTAGTAAAAGTAATACATTATATAAATATACTAATAGAAAATATTACAAGATATTTTCATTAGATTCTGAAAAATCTTTAACAGTATCACACAGCCTTTATAGTAAAAGTACTGGAGAAATTAGGGCAAAGCAGACATACCTAAACATAGTAGAGGCAATTTACAGCAAGCCAATAGCCAACACTAAATTCAATAGAGAGAAACACAAAGCAATTCCACTACAATAAGGAACAAGAGAAGTTTGTCCACTATATATATATATTCAATTTAGAAATTGAAACTTTTTCTAGAGCAATAAAACAACTGAATGAGATCAAGGGGATACAATTGGAAAGAAATAATTCAAAGTATTATTTTCAGATTATGATAGTATAAATGACTCTAAAAATTCTTATAGGGATCTCCTACAGCTGATAAACACTTTCAGCAAAGTAGATGGATACAAAAATAACTCAAGGTAATCAATAGATCTTTTATAAATAAATGACATGTCTCAGGAAGAAATCAGGAGTGTTGACTCTTCACAATATCCTCAAGTTATATATAATGTCTTGAAGTGATTCTAACCAATGTTTCTATGATAAATCTTCAAGTCTTTGAACAAAGAAATTGAAGAAGACAATATCAGAAGATGGATAGCTCTCCCATTCTCATAGGTCAGTAGGATTAAGAGAGTAAAAATGGCCATTTTATCCAAAGCAATCTACAGGTTCAATAAAATTCCCATCAAGATTCCTATACAGTTCTTTACAGAACTTGAAATGATAATTTTTTACTTTAAATGGTACAACAACAACAACAAAAACACCAACAACAAACAATGACAACAAAACAACAAAAACAAGAACAATTAAAAAAACAGGATGGACCCTACACCTTTCCCGCCCAAGGAGGGACTTCTGCCCAGGAGGAGTCTCAAGAACTGAGCCGGAAGGAGAACCATCTTTGCTCCAGTTGCCTTAGGCTCCAGTCTACACTAGCAAGAGTGTGGACCACAGGAGCTACACAGGTTCGGGACAGACAGAAGCAACCTAACTTCTGGGACAGACCCTGTTTCAGGCTCCAGAAATTTGNGCACCTTCCTCGACAGAGGAAAGGTGGCCACCTGTGAGGGCTCTGTCTGCCAGAGGAAATGAGAGAGTCATATTGTGTCCAGGGTCCCTCAGTAGCTAGTCTGTGCAGGTGAGTGAGTAAACTGCAGAGGCAACACATCTTCTAGG
>NC_034607.1:25660147-25676968 GCF_900095145.1 Mus pahari | reverse complement strand
ATGGAGTACTACTCAGCTATTAAAAACAATGAATTTATGAAATTGTTGGGCAAATGGATGTATCTGGAGGATATCATCCTTAGTGAGGTAACCCAATCGCAAAAGAAGTCACTAGATATGCACTCACTGATAAGTGGATATTAGCCCAGAAACTTAGAATACCCAAGATACATTATGCAAAACATAAGAAAACCAAGAAGGATAATCATCGTGTGGATACTTCATTCCTCCTTAGAGTAAGGAACAAAATACTCATGAAAGGATACAGGTACAGAGACAAAATTTAGAGTCAAGATGAAAGGATGGACTATACAGAGACTACCCCATCTGGGAATCCATCCCCTCATCAGCCACCAAACCTAGATACTAATGCACATGCCAGCAAGATTCTGCTGAAGGGACCCTGATATAGAGGCCTCTTGTGAGGCTATCCCAGAGCCTGGCAAACACTGAAGTGGATGCTCACAGCCAGCTATTGGATGGAACACAGGGTCCGCAATGGAGGAGCTAAAGAAAGTACCCAAGGAACTGTAGGAGGCTGCAACCCTGTAGGTGGAACCACAATATGAACTAACCAGTACCCCCTGAGCTCATGTCTCTAGCTGCATAAGTAGCAGAAGATGGCCTAATGGGCCATCACTGGGAAGAGAGGCCCCTTTATCTTGCAAACTTTATATGACCCAGCCCAGGGGAAGGTCAGGGCCAAGTAGTAGGAGTGGGTGGGTAGGGGAGGGGGGGGGGATAGGGAACTTTTGTGATAGCATTTGAAATGTAAATAAATGCAGTTAGAGACTGAAGCTCGGGGGCACTGGTTAGTTCATATCCAACTAGATTGGTTATCCGGAAGAGCCAAAGATCTAGAAAAACAAAACAAACAAACAAACAAAAAAACAAAAAAACCAGGATGGCTAATACCTTCCCCAACAAAACAATCAAACACACAAACGTAGAAAAACAAAATACAAAAACACCTACCTATGGGAAGTGTAACTGTCACTGATTTCCAAGTGATAATAAAAGGCTATAGTAATGAAACCCAAATGACATTGGCATAAAAACAGTCAAAATGATCAATGGAATTGAATTGAAGTCCCAAATATAAATTCACACCTATGGACACCTGACATTTGATACAGAAGCTAGAAATATGCACTGGTAAAGAGAAATCATCTTCAACAAATGGATTTGATCAAACTGGATGTCCACATGTAGAAGAATGTAAAATATCACCATACTTGTCACCCTGCTCAAAACTCAAGTACAAGTGGCTCAAAGTTCTTAGCATAATACCAGACATATTGAGCTTGATAGAAAACAAATGAGAACATACCCTTGAATGCACTGGCACAGGAGACACCATTACAAAGAGAACACAAATATTATAAGCTCTAAGATCAACAACTAAATAAGACCTCTTGATACTGAGAAACTTCTGTAAGGGAAAGGACAGTGTTAGACAACGCAGCAGCCTACAGGATGAGAAACCATTTTTATCACCTTCAATATTTACTCTTAATGAGCCTTTCTCCAGTACAGACTACTTTGGTTTAGAAGAAACAGACACAAAATAGCAGGCCCAATCTAGGAAAAGCCAGGGCCAAGAGCTGTCCTTGCAGGAAGTTAATGCTCAGCTTCCATCTCAAGGTTGGAGCTCTGGATTACATCTTAGATTTAGAGATTAGCTTGGATTAATAGAGGCAATAGCTGCAAATACTGTGGCCCAAACAAGCTATTCTTTTCCTTCTTTCCACCTCCATGGCTGCTCAGTAGATGAGGATTTTGAGATCTACTAGCATATATATATGTAAATTTGGAACAGAGGTCACATACCGATAAGCATATAGAAAAGCATGGTTGGTGTTTGTCTTAATCAGGGTTTCTATTCCTGGACAAAACATCATGGCCAAGAACCAAGCTGGGGAGGAAAGGGTTTATTCAGCTTTCACCTACACATTCCTGTTCATCACTAAGGGAAGTCAGGACTGGAACTCAAACAGGTCAAGAAGCAGGAACTGATACAGAGGCCATGGAGGGATACTTCTTACTGGCTTGCTTCCCCTGGCTTGCTCAGCTTGCTTTCTTATAGAACCCAAGACTACCAGCCCAGAGATGGCACCACCCACAAGGGGCCCTCTCCACTTAATCACTAATTGAGAAAATTAGTGATCCCACAGCTGGATCTCATGGAGGCATTTCACCAACTGAAGCTCCTTTTTCTGTGATGACTCCAGCCTATGTCAAGTTGACACACAAAACCAGCCAGTACAGTGCTGTAACCTTTACTGCCCTATACTTCTAGCATTTAGTGGGTAAAGACAGGGAATTCCTGGGGCAGCCTGGTAGCCTGACTAGTCAAAACTGAGCTCCCCTTCATTTAATACTGTAGGGTACAACTGTAGAAGACACTGTGCTTTACCCTAGGGTCCCTCATGCATATAGGCACACACTCTTCTACATGTGACCACACACAAACGTAAGTTTCCCTACCACACACATCACAAACAAAACATTGCAAACATTGCTCTTATGGGTATTCTTCGTGCCTTTATGAAAATATCATGCCTCTTTCACTGTTACATTAATCTTTGGGCTTTTAAAATCGAAGCAAATCAAAAATTAAATTGAATGAAATTCAAGCTTTCTTCTTGTTTACGTGCTCAAGTTATGTTCCTTTTCAAGTTCAAGTTTTCGTTTTTAAAAGTCAAAGGACAGTTAAGTTCACATAGAGTGTGAGTGTCATTGTTTCCTCTGCAGCCTTTGTTGCCCTGCTGTCATTGTTTATGTCGTGTTGGGTACTTAACTCTGCCTGTCTGTGTGATTACAAGTGTGTATTAAGGTACAATACATTTCCAGAGGCAATGAAGACTGAGTAGGGCTTCTTTAGAGCTGATTTCACTTTTTCTTCTCGTGCTTTATCCTTTCTCTGAATTGAACTGTATTTGTCACTGTAATTTTAGAGAACAGCATGCCAAGTGCTCAAGCTTAGTCAATATCCTGTCTACTCCAGGTTTTGTTTCTCTTCTGATTAGTCCACTGCATCTCTAGGAAACCTGCCTCTCTATTTCAAGTTTCTTTGTTTTAACGTCTTAAATTAACACTGTCCTGATCTGGAAGGAATAAATGAAAAATATACCCTGGAAAATAAGTTTTTTTCCTGTTAGTAAAATTTTTATTTCTAGATTATTTTAATTCTTCAAATGAGCATTAATTTGCTGTTCTTCTGCATCATGAGTTTGACAATACAGTACAGAGGCAGCGTGTTCTTTTGAAAGCTCTGATCAATTCTATCTCCTATCTAGATCTCTTCTGTGTGTCGCTGCCATCTCCAACCAGCAGAAAAGAAGCGACAAAACTGATGTCCTTCTCAAAGCAGTTTTTTTTCAGGAACATAACTATGTGCACTAAAATGATCCCCACCTCTCCTCTGATCGCTCTCAGTCTTCCCCTTTTATACCCTCTAGTTCACTCCCCATCACCCCAGCCCAGTTCATTGGCTCAGGACTACATTTGTCGCGTCATCTGATCTTTCGTTGTGGTGCATCTGTGCAGTGCCGTTTAACGGACGTGGCTATCTTGAGGGATATGAGGATGTCAGTTGTTAGCCCTTAGACTTGGCAGCAGTCCCAGGCGCCATCTAGGGGCCGCAGCCAAACCCGCTCCTCACATCTGTGTAACCTTGGTCAAAGCAAACAAAACAAAACAAATCAAAACAATAACAACAAAAACAATCATGGTATTCCAGTTTCTTAATTGAGGAGGCTTGTATACAGTGTCAATGATGATTAGTTTTGATAGCGGACTTGGCATGCACTCAGTCACTCTCTCCTTTTGCCTGTGGCTGTGATTGCTTCAAGGTCTGATTCCTTTTGACTTTTGTCCTCTATGATGAAACTGGTTCCCTTCATTGTCTTTTATACCGTGTCCCTCATGCACTATGACCTTCTTATGAAATTATCCAGACACACAGCATTTAGTGAAAATTGGGAATTTCATCACTAATGTCCCATTCTCATTCTGTGCCTAATTTTTCTTGGACATAGACAGCAAACATCTCGGGATGTGGTTTCACTTCATAAGCCTTCTATTTCTTAAATCATATTCAAATCACAGTGCCAGGAAACATGCTGCCTCTGTTGAGCTCCTACAGTCTAACGTTTATCATGGATAGAATAAAGATCAGCTCTTCTCAAGTCACACTGTCCAAAACACTCCTATATATCTTTATAGCATGGAAATTTGTGACTTTGTTTTGGTTTCTTTGGGGGCTCAAACTCAAACCAAACAAGAGAGAGGTAGAATAAGGTTGGCTCCCTTGTTTGTCATAATTTGAGACAAAAATGGCATCAGTATCATTTCCTTTCTTCAAGATCATGCAATATTCAGATTCTCCACAGCAATATAAAAGACTAGGTCCTTAGGTCCTTACCCTTCTCTCCAGAAATATGTTAATATTAATAGCCTTTTTCTTTCTTTTTTGGTTTTTCAAGACAGGGTTTCTCTGTATAGCCCTGGCTGTCCTGGAACTCACTTTGTAGACCAGGCTGGCCTCGAACTCAGAAATCTGCCTGCCTCTGCCTCCGGAGTGCTGGGATTAAAGGCGTAGTCTTAATAATAGGGATAAATGGCTTTCTCCAGCAGAGTTTGTAGCCTTGTTTCTGAAGATCCTATTTGGTTGGGGAGTGTTCCCAAACGCCTCATTCTGGAGGGTTGTTCATTTCATCATTCTGATGCTGTAATTGGGAACATGTATCCAGGGATTGTATTCATTAGCATCTATTTTTCATGATAAAATTAATTTTCCTGAGACCAGATGAAGGAGTAGTTTTGTAGAAGTAAAAAAAGAAATTACAGAAGGGCAGGGAACTCCCCTGACTATTGGCAATTTGGAGCTGTTGTGTGTTGGCAGAAGTGGAGGAAACACTCAAGAAGTTTCAGAGCCAGAAAAATGTGCAGGACATCGTCGTGAACACAAATGGCGATCCCATAAAGAGCACAATGAAAATCCTACCACTACAAGGTATGCCAACCTTATGCACAACTTCATCTTGGAGGTGCAGAGCACTGCGCGTCAGAATAAACCCCAGAATAAACTAATCTTCCTTTGATTCAATGGAAAAAAAAGGCACCAAATAAAGATTATTTCCTGATTATCATTCATAATCCAACTAAATAAGCCACTGTCTTGGGTACCAGTGTCATTCCTTAATTCATTGTTCCCCAAGAATAATAGTGTTAATCATGTCAGTGGGCACTTGGTGGTTCCCTGAAAGCCCATGCCATTGATCAAGGGTATCTCTGCCCTTCCCATCAAGGAGTGCTTCTGTGATACAGTTAGCTCCCAGAAAAGCTCAGTTTTCATTTCAAGTCTTTGGAATAAGACCTTACAACAAACCAACACATGTTGTGGATTGCCTGGTGCTGTTTGCATTTTGTCGCTAATTCTGCTTCCCCTAGATGAGTTGCCTAGGACAAGGAGTGAATCACATGCTCAGATGACTTCATATGAACCTTTGCCCCATTTTAACGTGTAAATAAAGGCTAGAGCTGGTGATTGTGCAGTGGAAGGGAAGGTGGAGCTGAAAAGTTTTAGGGAGAATGAGGAGAAAGAGGAGAGAGGGAGATGGAAGAGGAAAAGATAGAAGGAAAATGGAACAGAAGCACATGGCCTGGAGAAACCGCAAGTTATAAGGAATCTCATAGCTGAAGAATATAGTAGTGTAGTGATAGATCTGCCCAATCTAAGCACAAAGCTTGTGTTCATATTAGTTGAACTGTGTTTTCCTTGCTTGGGCTTATTTGAGAAGGAGATTTATCGCAACACACACTCAACTTCCTTCTAACCTACAAATTACTTTGTCCACCTTGGAAATCCATTTTTTATTTTTAAACTAAAAATAACTTCAACCCCATCTCCCAAACCCTCGAAAAAGAAAATTTACAACTTTGCCTCCTTCAGACTCTGGATACAGAGAGACACACTCTCTTTGGTTTCATAATAGTGTGTGTTTCAGGAGGTTAGGTGTGGAAAGCAAGTTGAGATTAGGTGTCCAGCTGTGTAACTTGCTGTCTTTTTCCCTTGGGATGAGGTCTCTCATTAAACCTGAAGCTAAGCTGGCAGGGAACAAGGAAAATGAACTTCCTATCTGTGCCTGTCACACTGTCAGAGTCTCTTACCTTGGCCTGGATTTTCACACTGTTGCTACGAATTCAGTCAGGCCCCAGTTCCGTATGCGGACACAGCAAGTTATTTTTGATACTGAACCATTTTCCCACCACTTCATAGCATTACTTTGTAAATATCTCTTTTAGTGTAAAGGAAAAGTGAAAGAAATATATCAATGGCATAAAACATTTATTAATGTGAGCCCACTATTTTCTATGGTTAAGCATCCAAGACAGTCAGACGTGGTAACCATCCATTTTTGGCATTCTTCTCAGACTCCACAGTTCACAGTGACCTGCATATTTTAATGAAGACACAGAGAGAAAAGTCATGGTAACACTGTAAATTGCATGGTCTTTATCAAACCTTCTCTATACTTGATTCTTGAATCTTTGTTAATATGTCTGTACTTGCTCTATGAAAAGCAAATATTAAAAGGAGATTATTTTGACTGTAGCCACAGCCTATACTTAGTAAAATGTCAATAATTGCCTTGCATCTTAGCCTCAACCATGAGAAGCCAATGGTATCCGAGATGTCTCAGAGGTCAGAAGGAGCGATGTAGGTCACATTCTTGGCTCCCATCCACTTCCCCTTGACAAACAAATGACTAGTTTGAATGTCTCAAAGTACAAAGCTCTGAAGGTTTCTAGAGGGACATTCTGCTCCTTTTTGAGAAATAAAATTTTCGAAGGCAGAGCTTGTTGCATCACATAGTGAATAATGTATTTATTTGTTCACTGAAATAAAACTAAAATAAATGGGGCAATAGGTGGTAATGAAATGCTTCTAAAATCCTAAGAGCTGCCTGCACTTGACTAAGCACTGGGCAATGGCAGTGTGGAGAGAGCTCAATTAAGTCGTATGAGTTTTGAAGTGGTCATTTTGCTTGTATGAATCCTTGCCATCAGCTTCTGTCAAATTCTCAGCTTCTGTCAGCTTCACCACCACCACCAACCAGTCTCTCAGCTGGAGGCTTCAATGCCCTCTCAGAATCTAATAGTCTCCTAGGTGATCTCTCCACTGTCGAGCCTTCACATTCTAATGCATCAGTATAGAGCTTTCAAGCGATCTCTTTATAGCTAAAGATGTTCTGTAACACACTCCCTTAGGTACCCGAACGCCCTTTCATAGCATAGCCACTTCGCAGGAGCTTTAATCTATCAGCCCATTTTTCTATAGGTAGTAGAACTTCCAGATTTCATAAGGCCTTCCTTTTAATTTTGTACTGTTTGCCGGATGGGCCACTTATTCTTTACTACCCTGATCAAATACCATCATTTCTGTATAGATTATATGTTACTAATCTTCTGCAATGTATTCCCAGATTCTTTTCTGTTTGTTCTGCTCATGTCTAGATACAATTACCTAACACATGCGTCTCCCTTACATAATTTTAGTATTTTAACCCTCAGTACCAGTAGTCATCATGGTGCCTACTGCATTGTATCCAGTGACTCTACTTGTTTCTTTCTTTCATATTTTTTTTTTTAACTTTTTAGATGATTGTGTTGGCATTCTGTTTAAATTTGTTGCTTTGGTAATATTAGGCAAAAAAAATTGTTGAATTATATTAGAAAATCTTCTCTGGGGGGTATGTCTATAAAATAAAATTATTTCTTGTTAAAATTATTTTTAAATATTTGACTTTTATATTGGTAAATGTATTTCTTTCCATGAGTCTATGCCACATATATGCAGTTTTACAAGGAAATTAGAAAAGAGTACCGGATCCGCTGGAACTGGAGTTACAGTTAATAGTGAGCTGATCAATGCAGATGCTGGGAACTGAAACAACTTGGGAAAGTGACAGGCAATTTCTCTTTATCTTTAAGCTAGCTCAACAGACCTACAAACATCATTTCTACGGATCAGGAAACACTTTTGAAATGTCCAAGCTGTCTATATATTAATGGTGAATTACAAAGGAAAAAAAGATAATTACCAGTCTAAGAACATAAAAATGCATTGTAAAAAAAGGAAGCTTATTTATCCAGCACCTCCTACTGATACCAATAAAAGTATGTGGCCAAGGACATACTCACAAGCAAGCACAATTATAAGACAGTTTTCATTGTTTTGTTTTTTTTAGTACTCTAACTATTAAATCTGTCTAGTTAGTTCCTAATAATGATAAATGACTTTTGAGGAAAAAAAAAAAAACAGGCACTATATATGCATCTGTAGGTGCTCTTAAACTGTTTCATCTTGCTTGTTTGAAGGACTCTATCAAACCCTTCTCCTCAGAGCTGTGTAAAGCCAGCCTAAAAAGAGGCAGAAAAAAAAAAGCTGAAATACATCAGTTGCACCCAGGTGAAAAACTATGAATGGCGGAAAGCTTTGGTCACACCACAGCAAGAAGAGTCAGAGATCCCTCGCTCGCTGGCTCACCATCCTAGTCAAATTACTGAGCTCTAGATTCAGTAAAAGTGCCCATTGCGAAGGATAAAATATAAAAGGATAAAACAAACATTATTTCATTGAAGTTGGACAAAATAAATCAACAGAGGAAAAGAGCCCAATGTACGGCACAGAAATGAAAGACACATTGAGACCTACACTCAGGAACTCAATGAAAACACTAAATTTGAAGCCACAATACATACACAGAAGATCTGGTTTGGATCCATGCAGACCCTGCTCGTTGTGTTCAATAGTTATGATTTCATATGAGCTTTCCTCATGTTGATTTAGGGGACTCTTTCCTTGGTGTCTCCCATCAACTCTGGCTCATACATTCTTTCTGTTCCCTCTTTTACAGAGTTCCCTGAGCTCTGCTTGGATGGATTTGATGGAGACATCCCGTTTAAAGCTGAATTTAAAGGCCTCTCACTCTCTTCTTAATGTCTGGACCTCATATCCATGCATATACAGGCAGCACTAATTGTTTTCAGTGGATACAAAAAGAAGGTATGAAATTCAATAGTGTGTGTGTGTGGTGTGTGTGTGTATCAAGAAAAAAATAATGTGTATTACCATGTAGAATTAATTCCTAGGGTAAACTGTTCACCTCAAATAGGATATAGTCATGTCTGTTTTTCTTGATTATTTCAACAGAAAGAGTGAGTGATCTTACATTAGTGATCATTCTTTAAGAAAACAATTTATGAAGCCTCTATATGATTTGAAAAATATATCTTTCCATTAATGGAATGTATACTTTTTCACAAAAATTTAAATAATAAAAATTCAAGAACTGGAAACCAATTTCAAGCTGAATCAAAGGCAGCTTACCATTTTGTTACTATCGTCTGCAGTACTCCCTATCAGAGTTGCTATATGGTAAATTTCTATCCAATCTACTTCCAGAATACAATGCAATCATTTTTGTTTTATTGATTGTTTTGTTTTCTCTGATGAGGAAAATTAAAATATATTAACTTTTACCTCTACTGTGTGGCTGCTAGGAAGCATGGACACGCACATGTGGAGTCACAGAATTCTTTATTTGTCATTTCCCATAGTTATTTCACTGAGGATCATCTGAGAGTGGGTGGCTTTTTTGAGCTTTAACACTTGTGAAGTATTCTCTATCCCAAAGGATCATTGCTGGAACTTGGACTCATCTGGCTGGCCAGGATTATGCTGCAACTGCCTCTACTGTGGGAAAACTTGCAGGAGTTGGTTCTTCTCTACCTTCAATTGACCTTCTATCAACTGGCAGTTCAGCTGGATAATCGTGCTATATGTCCTCCTTATTTTTTTGTGATTGAGTATCTCAGGAAGAATTCTAGAGCTTACCTAATTTTCTATCCTTGCTGACCATCAGGACCCAGAGATTCACCTGTCTGTGCTCATCCTCAGCACTGACTCTGGTGATAGAGGGAAACACCACAAACCTGGCTTCTCCACATGGGAGCTGAGGATCAGAACTCATGTCCTTATGTTTTTAGAACAAGCACTTTACCTACCAAGTCATCTCTGTTTCCCAGTGAATTGTTTTTTATAATGAAACATTAGATGCATAGACATGCTTTGTCCTACATGCTCTATACTAGGACACATCTCAAGGTGCAGATAAGAAGGCAAAAACTTAGTTGTAAAACTAATTGTCTCTTACAAAATTTCTTGGGTCATCTTGGTCATCAGCTTCTTCTCTCTGCTCACAACAACAGCAACAACAACAACAACAACAACAAAAACAGCAAGAGGAGCCGAGCACCTGTTGATCTCTTTGTCAATCTTTAGGACATTCTCAATGCAGAGCTCCATAAACCTAATTGCTACCAATATTGTTTATTTTTTCTTATCACTGCAGCAAAATATATAACAAAAAAGCTTAAGGAACAATGAGTTTCTTTGGGCTCACACTCTGAAGTCATAGTCTATCCAAGATGAAAGGCATGATCACAAATGGTTGAGAGTACTCTTCACGCGGCATCATGAGCAGGGAACTGAATGCTGTGCTCAGCTTGCTTTCCCGGTTATTTTTACTCAGTTCAGGACTCTGGCACATTCAGAGCATTCTTTTCACCTTAGTCCAGTCTTTTTTTTTTTTAATTGGTTTTTCGAGACAGGGTTTCTCTGTGTAGCCCTGGCTGTCCTGGAACTCACTTTGGAGACCAGGCTGGCCTCGAACTCAGAAATCTGTCTGCCTCTGCCTCCCGAGTGCTAGGATTAAAGCTTAGTCCAGTCTTAATCCTCCCTCAAAGTCATTGTCTGAGACTTATTTACAAAGTGATTTTAGATCCTCTCATGTTGACAATTATTAACAAACACACTATCATCTCTTTGTATTTGTACATTTAAAATTTTGCTAACTAATTTAAAAATGAACTATGTACATTAAGAAGAGCTGTTCTGTAACACATTAGGAATTGGAGACCAACAGAGTCGTGGTGACAGATTTGATTTGTATCACATCATAGTCTTTTGGCTTCCCCATGTGAATGAATAGCAATGGCCATTCCAAAAAGAGAGGTATTGCCAATGACAAGAGATTGCTGGGTACCAAGCAGTGTTTTAGGACTTTTCTGTGCTATATAACACAGATTATTGATGTTCATATTTGTACTGGCTAATTTTGTGTCAACTTGACAGAGCTGGAGTTATCACAGAGAAAAAAGCTTCAGTTGGGGAAATGCCTCCATGAGATCCAGCTGTAAGGCATTTTTCTCAATTAGCGATCAAGGGAGGAGATTCCCTTGTGGGTGGTGCCATCTCTGGGCTGGTAGTGTTGGGTTCTATAAGAGAGCAGGCTGAGCAAGCCAGTGGAGGCAAGCCAGTAAAGAACATCCCTCCATGGCTTCTACATCAACTCCTGCTTTCTAACCTGCTTGAGTTCCAGTCCTGCATCCTTTGGTGATCAACAGCAGTATGGAAGTGTAAGCAGAATAAATCCTTTCCTCCCCAACTTGCTTCTTGGTCATGATGTTTGTGCAGGAATAGAAACCCTGACTAAGACAATATTAAACGTTTATTTTTATTTTATTCTGTGTATTGGGAAAGTGGGGACACAAGTGAAACCATGAAAATGTGCATGTCACAGGATAACTGGCAGCATTCTTTTCTCTCTTTTGACAGTGTGGGGCCATGAGCTCCAAGCTCTGTTAAGCAGGTTTGGTGGCAATGGTTTTACTGGCTGACTTATCTTGCTTCATTCTCTTTCACTGTAAGAATATGGGATGGTAATGATTTAATTACACAATTTGAATATACAGAGATATTATCTTTCTTAACATGATTGTTCATATGTTAAAAATAAAACTTAAATAATAACCAGAAACACATGGATTTTGTTTACTTCAATTAAACAGTAAATCATACTCATCTTCTTTCTGAAATGTGGATTAATCCATAAGTCATAGTTCATAAATATTATAAATTTTACTTATCAAGACATAATTCTGCAACCCTACAACTTGGTTAAAATCTTCTATTCTTGTTTTTCCAGAAAAAAATATTTTATCATACTCCAGCTGTTAAAGTCCCATAATTTACACATTTTGTGCCATATGGTATGTTCATATGGCTATGAAAACTTTAACTTTTTATATTTCTGACATTTCATTTTCAACCTGTCAATTTTATTATTCCATTACTGCTGGCACTCTTTTTAAGCATTTACTTTAAAAAAAAAATAATCCTTCAGTTTCCAGTGATTGGAATAGGACATTTATCACGCATCTTAGTGGAAAAGAAAATCCGAGGCACAATCAGACTTCTATTCTCCTGGGAAAAGATTTCCCCATAAATCAACACTGCTCACGTTCTCTTTATTAATGAGAAATAAAGTCTGAAAAGTTGAATATTTTCCTGCTCATGGTATATTTGGAAATATTTCTTCTCTAGTAGTCTAAGCCTGTACTACCTTCTGTACTGATTTTGGTCAACTGCACAAAAGGCCCTTTAGTAAAGAGCAAAAGGTCACCTGTATCATAGCTACTGAAAGGAAGGTTGAGGGCAGAAATGGGAAGGGCATCCATTTGGATAACTGAATTTCAGCATGTTTTTGTACTTATTAAAACCAGGACTGAAGACATATGTATGTCAGTCCAACAAGCCCACATAAAAATCTGTGAGCATGTGCATGTTTACTTGTATATGTGTGACTGTGTGTAGATACATGTGTGTATGTCATAGAAGGCTAGAGGGCAACCCCAGCTACAGTTTGCCAGGTGCCATCTACATCTTTCTAGAGAGGGGGTATCACCTTCCACATAGAGCTAACCAATAATGCTTGGCTGACCCACAATACATGGATGTGCAAATTTCTCCAGGTCTGGCTTTGCAATATATCAACACACGTGGCCTTAAATATTTTTATTTATTTAATTTATCTGCCTGCAAGGTGGTATTAGCTGAAGCTAGAAAAGAATGTCCAATCCACCTGGAAGTGGAGTTATAGGCAGTTGTGATACACCCAACCTTGGTGCTGGGAATCCAAGACCGGGCCTTCTGGGAGAACAGCAAGAACTGTGGAGACATTTTTCTATCTCTAGGTTCTGTTATTTAACATTATTTTACTGGTATCAAACTCAAGTCCTCAGGCTTGACAGATAACCACTGCAGCAACTAAGCAATTACCAAAGCCCTAGTAAAAACTGAGAATGTAAGATATAAAGAGAAATCCATCAAGCTTGAGATAGCCACCGCTAGTTAAGGATTTCTGTTTTCTTTTCTTTTTTCTTTTTCTTTCTTTTTTTTTTTTTTTTTTTTTTTTTGGTTTTTCGAGACAGGGTTTCTCTGTGCAGTCCTGGCTCTCCTGAAACTCACTCTGTAGACCAGGCTGGCCTCGAACTCAGGATTTCTTCAAAACCACTTACACACAGTGAAGATTGACATGCTTATAGTCATGAATTTAAAAATGCCTGCATTAAAACATTCCATAAGCTAACATCATTTCTAAATACTTTAAAATTTAAGGAACACTCATATTTATTAATTTTCTTGTGTGCGGGTGAACATGAGCCATACCATGTTCTTGGAGGTCAGTGAACAATATGTGGTAGCCAATTCTTCTATTCCCCCACATAGGTCACAGGGATCAAACATGGGGGACATCAGGCCTTCAGACTTGGAAGCAAGAATCTTTATCCATTGAGCCATTTCTCCTGCCCTATAAACAAATTTGTTTAAAGAACAATGTTTATTTAATTTTGTATGCATGGGTGTCTGATCCTGCATGAGTTCATGTATATTACATATATTCTAGTATACAAAAGAGGACATATAATCCTTTGAAGTATGCAGTTTTGAGCAACCTGATATGGGTGCTGAGTACCATAGTCCAGTTATCTGCAATAGCATTAAGTGTTCTTAACCGCTGAGCAATTTATCCATGACATTATAAATACATTTAATGTACTGAAAAGGCTGTCACAGATACTCAGAATTCTCTAACTCTCTCTCTATCTCTATCCACACCTCCATGCATGTACACACACACACACACACACACACACACACACACACACACACACCTATATAAAAATGACAAATGGACTAAGAAAGAATACGGGGAAGAACCACCATTCACCAGGTCCCTAAAAGTTTTAATGTCAAGAGAATCTGCTCTAAAGCAGAGATAGAGCCCTCCCTCATGGACTTTGGATGCTGCCTCCTCTTCCCCTTGGTAACACAAGAGAGGGAACTGCTTCCTTAGATTTTAAATTACCTTATGCCACAGTAGAAGTAAATGGGCTTTCTTGAGGCCCTCCAACAAAAATCTCCTGTGTATGTCTCAAAGAAATATAACAAGAACTATTTCTATCTCTGGGTAGACCCAACATACCAAGATAGCAAAAGCATTGCACAGTACTGAACCTTCCTTTAAAGAGTTAAGTTTTAAGTTAGCAAAAACTGTTCATCACATGACATGACATGGAGTTTGTTCTGTCACTTCAAGATATCTAATTCTTCTGGGTAGGCAGAACAATAACTATTCACCTAATGAAATAAAGTGAATCCTTTCCCTGGATCTCCTGACTCCTACAAGCGACCATACCATTGCAGAGCTTCCAGCACTGATATGCCTGGGTTTGTCCCAAAGTTGTGCAACTTTCTTATGTCTGACTCAGGAAAGTGTAACTTTTTTGCTATCTTTTTCTTTTGGGTAGTAGACAAAGCTTAAACATCCATTCCTTGGTGTTCTTTTCTGAAACTGCCCTTCTCCCACCACTGCCATTGCTGATCCAGCTGCTTTTGTGGAATGCTGACTTAAAAGCACATTGCTTTCTCTGTTTGCAAACTTTTCCTGTAGGCTTCTGCCAAGATTTAGAACTTGCCTGCACATTGTTTTTTTCTCTTCCTCTCTATAAAATTTTCCTATTGAGTCTGCTTTAAAATTCTTTTTTTACTAGCAAATCTAAGAACCCAAAAGAGATCCTTTTGTTTCTCTATTAAGAACCTGAGCTAAGTATCAGCCAGTTTATATATTCTCTTTCTGTTGCCCTTGTTTTTTTAATCCCAATGTAGCAACTGATATACATAGTTATTCCTACATCACAACAGTGATACCTGTCATTTCTAAATAGCGACTCTGCAATTACATTCTAAGTTGCACTCCGTTATATAAAATTCAAAGAATCATCACATCTGCTCTCGCCTCTGCTTGATTTCAGAGATTGTTCCCTTTTTTTTCAAATGTCATTTTCTACAAATCCATTAACTACTCTTGGTCATATATATTGGAAGCACAAGTGAAGTGACACCCTCTGTTACTCGCCGTCTTGACCATGATGAAAATAACTCGTGGCCGTTATCTGTACCACCTGCCATTCACCTATCATCATCTGAGCAATTTTTGTGTGCAGGTGCTGTATCTTAAGTCCATGTAAAAGGACTGAACACTCTTCAATGAATGAATGAATAAGAGAGGAAACCCTTAAATTTCCTCTGAGTTAATGTAATTTACAGGCAATATATAATGCAGATGGAGCATCCTTTGATGGAAAAATCAGGGACAACAATTATTCAGCACAATATTTTATATTTCAGAATATTTCTGCATTTAATATGAAATATCATTTTGTTATTGTGCAGAAGTATAACACAGCAACTAATACCCAGATCCTGGAGGTGACTGTGACAGCAGTGCTGTTTGAATGAAAGAATAAAGAAAGAAAAAGACATAACGGCTCCTATGCATGGTGGAAGAGAAAGCTTATTGCAGATACATGGGAGAGCATTGCCAGATGCAGACACATATGGAAGACACCAAGTGATCATAGCCCTCAACAATGTGGGAAGAAGGGGATTAGAAGGGAGAGGGGAGTCAAGTACAGCATCCAATAGGCCAAAAGACAGAGAGGCAGAGAGTGGAACTAAGCAAAATGTCTGGGTTATATAGGGAAGAGGCTATGGGAGAAGGGCAGAAGCTACACAGCAGCTGGGACAGACTCCATTTCTGGCTCCAGACATCCAGGACCTTTCCCTCCAAAGGACAGGTGTCTGCCCTTAGAGGTTTCTCACTGCCTGAGCTGGTAAGGGAGCCATCTTTGCTATCTTTACTCCAGTGAGTTGCCAGGAGAGGACAGCCTGCAGAAACAACACAGCTTCTGAGAAAGATCCCATTTCTGTCTCTAGACATAGGAGCACCTTCCCCTCCAGAGGACAGGAGTCTGCCCAGGAGGGCTCCCACTGCCTGAGCTGGGTGGGGAGCCATCTTTGCTCTGGTTCACCTAGGCTCCAGTCTACACTGGTGAGAGTGAAGACCACAGAAGCTACATAGCTTTGGGATAGACAGAAGCAACCTAGCTTCTGGGACAGACCCTGTTTCCAGCTCCAGAAATTTGGGCACCTTCCTCACCAGAGGAAAGGTNGCCACCTGTGAGGGCTCTATCTGCCAAAGCAGGTGAGAGTGTCATATTGTGTCCAGGGTCCCTCAGTGGCTAGTCTGTGCAGGTGAGTGAATAAACTGCAGACACAAAACATCTTCTGGGACAGGCACTCTTTTGGGACTACATCTTCAGCCAGGAAGCAGATCTGAACGCCAGGCCTCTGTGCACCTTGCTGCTAGAGGAGAGCTTGTCTGCAGAGAGTAATCTGACCACTGAGACTCAGGAGAGAGCTGGACTCCCAGGACTGCTGATAGAGGCTAACAGAATCACAGGAGGAACAAGCTCCATCCAGAGACAACTATAACAACTAACTCCAGAGATCACCAGATGGCGAAAGGGAAACGTAGGAATCTTACTAACAGAAACCAAGACCACTCA